>NW_004955407.1:23246533-23299583 GCF_000276665.1 Chinchilla lanigera
AAGTGACTAGAACATTATTTCTTTTGGATTATGAGGAGATATAATAAACAATTCTTGATCTTGCAAGTTAAATGGCATGAGGACTTAACCAAAATCTTGTCAAAATGCAACCACAGGAATTATGTTCCTTGATTTATTTCTAAGATTTGGAAAATATCGACTGTGTATAAGGCAAACTCAGGATTGATGTATTTGAATTATGACTGCCTAGAAGGACTTCATAGAATATGAACTTGAGAAATTTGGGTAGAAAGGTTATGAGGAGATACAGTCCTATGACCGTGATGCTAATCCCTTACTCAACTCTTTATAATCAATGCTTCGCAGTATATTTAGACCATATTTGTTGAGTAAGGGAAAAAATGGATACCAGGATAGATAGAAGGATGGGTCCGGTCAATATTTTAAAAAGAAGAATTCGGAACATTAAGTATCACACAACTTAGTAAATCTTAAAGTTGTCTGTTTGGATTAAAAGATATTGGTAGGTACAAGTTCAGTGCACGTACTAAAAACTGTAAGTTGTAACCACAGTTTGGAGAAGATTAAAAGAAAAACATAGAACTTTTAGTTATATCAAGTGGGCACCAGGGAGTCTTTGAAAGTGGTTAATGATCTACTCTCAAACATGAAAATTGAAATTTAAATGAGCAAGTAATGATGGTAAATGGAGTCATTTTGCATCATCTGGCTATAGTATATATTAAATAAGGAATTCACTGTGATTTCATATGTCCTATAGGATTTGGTTTTAAAAAATTCGCCGAATCATGTTAACTTGTTTATGAGAAATTACTCCTTTTCAAATAGTTTTAAAAATGAATTTAGGTAAAGATCATATATTGGACATCTCAGTAATGTACAGAAAGCATTGGTAGCTGATAATGACTTGTACTACGTCTTCAGACTGATGCAAAATTATTAATATAGTGCAGTTCCCCTCACTCTGCAAACCTTAGCTCTTAGCACCCACAGAATTTAGATATAAAGTTGTGATACATAGACATGTCACAATAATGTACATGTTCTCTCTCACACACAGACCACATTCCTTTCTCTTTTATGTATGTTTCGTCTGATTTGTCCTTTTATCTCTTTCTGTTTTCCTTTAAGCATATTTTATGTAATCAAAGCTCATGGTGTTTTTATTCTGTGTAACATGTCTGTGTTGTAGTTATTTCTTTGATACTTATTATTTAGATATAGTAATAGATCACTAGAAGATATCAAAGATTCATTACTTAAATTTACTATAACATACAACATAAATATATCATACATGGTCCTAATGATTTTTAAAGTTTGTTTATTAAAACAACTATAAATTGACTTCAGATTTATAAATTGACTTGAAATTCTATAGACCTATTTTATTCTACTTATTTTATTGCTATCTAAATTCTCCAACTTATTTTGAGCTTTATGCTTTCATATTTAGCATGTATTTCCTTCTAAATACATAGATATAGAGGTATGTGTCAATGGAAATGCATAAATAAGTATATGGAAATCATGGTAAATTTACTGGCGTATTTGTACTATTCCACATACTTGAGAGCAAGAGATATTAGCATGAGATATTTCTCATTAGGAAAGCATTAACATTGTGCTCTAAACAACACAAAAGTAGTTTGGGGCTGTTTCGACCTCTGGTTTCAAAATAAGCAAACTCAATAAAAGATTCCAAGTATTAAATATGTACATATTCATTATTCTCCAATTTTTTTTTTTTTTACTCAGGGTAGTTTTGGCCATAATTTGCATTTGAAGAATGTGGCAGGTTAACAATGTCTTTTCAGTCTTTCAGTAACTAAAGCAATAATAATATTTAATGAAATATTCATTTCTCTTTTTTGGAATATTGCATTTACATAATAGACATCCACTCAAAATTCGTGAATTCAAAGTTACAAATTGGGGAATGTATGAATTTTTGTGGGTGATTGAGAGAGTGTCATTGCTTTTAACAGGCACTAGTGTCAGATGTAAATATGAAGAGCCACTGTCAGGTTTTTGACCAGAGAAAGAATACAAAAACAAAATTTAGTACTTTTTTGTTCAGTCTTTTCTGCAGATACCTTTTGGAGAATCACAGAATCCTTTGTATCCTAGTTTGCCCCATTCAGTCGTTCAAAGCTCATAGTTGCTCTTTTATACAGTAATACCACTAGCAATTTAAAAGGAGGCAAAACATGATAGCCAATATTTGAGATGACTGATGTACTCATAAACTTACCTTACATCATAATAACCAGCTTTCCTAATTTTGGAATAAAATACACAAGGTAGGAAAAGTTCTATTTGGCCAGGGTTTCGTAAATATGTCTTTGGTCAGCTGGTTCTATTGATCAAGGTGTGACATGAGGAAGAACTTCATGGCGGATTGGTGTGGGAGAGGACAGCTGCTCTCTTCGGGCTTGCTGGCAAGTAGCGCACCAAGATCACTCTTCCCTTGTAACGACAGACAGGCTGAATTCCACAGAAAACTGGCGAACTCTATTTAGGGCAAACAGAGTTTATTGAATTTAGTCCGGCCGCTGTGTGTCTCCCAACTAACAAGTCAGGAAACGTGGGCCCCCGCTAGTCTTTGTTCCAACTTTTAAATACGGTTTTGGTTTCCATGGTTACAGATTGGGATGTCACTTCCGCTGACTCAGGCGGCTATATGATTTTTTTCTTATTTTGTGGGATCGGGTTAGGTCCCGGTCACATGTCTAACCTCGGTAGAGGTTTCTACCATTATGTTCTGTTTGTTCCCCTTCTTACAACCTTACATTCCTGAAGGGTTACAATGTTTAACTAGGACCAGGGAAAGGATGAAACAATCCAGGCAGGATCATAGGTGGTTATCTGGCCCGGGTGTTCTTTGTCTTTGGAGAAGCATTCCAGGGCAAAGTCGACTGCAAAGTTAACTTTCTACAACCCCTCTGGGATGTTTCTCAAGACACATTTTGAGGCTTGTACTAAGATTAAAATTATTCTGTCTTAAAAATGATATGCTAAGAGAAAAATGATATGCTAAGAATTGCCATCCCCTACACCCTAACCCATTAAACCTGTCCTGTATCCTGCTTTACCCATCTGCAGCCTTCTCAATTTAGGCACGTTTTAACCACCATTAAGGTTCACAGTCTGTCCTTCATATATCCGGATTAATTTAAAATGAAATGTACAAAAGGAGATTAATATTTGCATTTCACAAAGTTGATATAAAACAATATATTAGCAGTTTTTTTTTTAAAAAAGCTGTTTATGGTAATTTTACTGCAATAATAGAAAATATGTGGCTCATTATTTAGAGAATGTAACTGATTATTACTGATTTTTAAATTACTAAATTTTCACTTGTGAAATCATTAACTTTGTATTTGAAAAGAAACGTATTAAAGATTTGAGCTTACATACTGCGCATAGTTTTTAAACACTGATAAACATTACATTTTTAAAGGAAGGATATATTTTAGCACATACATAATATTTATCTTGAAATATTATATCTCAATTTTCATTGAGATATTTTTTTTTATTTACAGCTTAGATGTATTCTGTGGCTTTCATGCTAATATCTTGAGCATTGCTTGAGTTGACGGATACAATGCCTCCACAAAAATCCATTGTGCAACATAAATACCTGTATAAAATTTTTAGGACACCTTGCTTCACGATACTTTTGTTGCTTCATTTTTTTTTTTTTGTCATCCACATGAATGATGAAATGGAAATTTCACCAGTGTATTAAATGTAATGAAACAGAAAACTAACTCTTTGAGTAAGAATATTTTTTAAAATATTTAAGTGTGGGGCCTGGGGATTTAGCTCAGTGGCACAGTGCCTGCCTGGCAAGTGCAAGGTCGTGAGTTCAATTCCCGGTACCGGAAAAAAACAAAAACAAAAACAAAACAAAAAATAAATAAATAAAATAATTAAGTGTATAAATTTGGGCAGATTTAAGATTATTATATTAGATATTATGATAAGTGATTAATGTTTATAAAATAATATCATAGCAGAAGTTTATGAGCAACATGACAGAGTATGTTATGTGAATTTCCCTTAATAATGTCTCATTTTGATATTTATTTACTAATTTCTCATATAATTATGATAACTAACAATATGTTATTTACATAAGGGTTTAGCATTTAGTGAATGATAAAAGGGAATGAATTAATAAAACCTGATGAAAGAAAATTATATTAACCCATATCAATTATTAAACCTTAAGGGAATTTCTGTCATTAAAATGTGAAGAAATTACATAAAAATTTCTATTTTTTTATTTTTTCAGTTATCATACCCTTTCAGTCTCATGTTTCTTGCAAGGATAATTAAAAGAAAACTGTTAAATTCAACACATGAAATTACAGTGAGTTGTTTGGTATAACTTACACAGTAAGCTACTTGTGTTCTTGATAGTTATATAAAATTGTAGCTCTTGATATTAAGAGATCAAAATATCTCATTTCCTTACACTTTTTATAAAGTACTGCTAATTGATCACTACAATGAAAAGCATGCAATCACTTTAATAAATAAGGCAATTACCTTTACCTTTATTTGTGGATCAATAAGAAAATATGGTGAAAAAACTCTTTCATCTTTGTAGAAATCTTTTCAGATAATTTATATGATATAGAATTAAACTCTTTTTATGCTTTAGTGATCTTTAATCAGATGTTATTTTTTATAGCTATGTAGGTTTTAGTTTATTTAAAAATTCATATTAATACTGAGATAGTCATAGTGAATTACCAGTGTCTATGATTTATAGTGAAGTATCAAAGCTTAGGAAAAGACCTAAGTCTCAAACACGATCTTGTCAAGTTAGGTCACAGCTTTCTAACTAATCTTGTTACTGAAGATCTATCTTGTTACAACATAATGACTTCTTTTATTTAGTTTCTCCCTATATAATGCACATTTATGTGTGAACAAACTGAAATCCAAGAACATATTTAAACAGATTTCAAGGAGATACTAATTTTATTAATAGAAATGAAATTACATGAATTATTTTGGCTAGTAAGGATGTTTTTCATTGACAATAAGGGAATTTTTGAGAGAACACCAACAACTGCTGTCCAATAAGAATGGGCATAAACAGCAAAGAGAATCTGTTTTGTTTTGTTTTGTTTTGTTTGGTACCGGGAATCGAACTCACGACCTTGTGCTAGCCATGCAGGCGCTGTGCCACTGAGCTAAATCCCCAGCCCCAGCAAAGAGAATCTGGAATTGAAAAATGTCATAAATCTTTTCTCCTTAATATATTATCTTACAGCAATTATGTGCCAAACACCGTCCTACTTACTGGAAAAAACAAAATACTAAAAACTAAGGAGAGAATGGGATGTCCAGAGAATGGAAGAATGAGCTTGGTTATAGGCAATGTAAATTAGAACTGAAACTGACAATATTCAATATCTGGAACAAATGATTTTAAACAATAGAGTATCCATTATAATACATAAACTTAAGTCCCTGTGCAACTATAACTACTGCTTTGTTAAGTTTTGAGTACATACACATTGCAAAATCCAATATACAAATTTGGCAACTAAGAAAATTTATAGCTTAGTTTTAATAATAAAGTCTACGTGTATGTACTTTATTGTAATAGTATGCCTTTAACACTATCTCAGATTATTTAAAAAATTTGAAAGCATGTTATAACATGTTTGTATGAGTGTTCTCATGATCATTATGCTATTGTTACTATTTCATAAATATATCTACATATATGCAAATATATATTTTCTTTCAGAAATTTCTTGGCATTTGTTTTGAAGTTTCTCATTCAATTGTGGATGATGAAAAAGAAATAGGAAATATAGATCTGCAAGAAGTGATAAAGTTTATGATATAGACCTTCACAGATGCAGTGATCAGTTAACTTTTTTGCCTGAATAGGGTGAAAATTAAAATATGAATATTTAGCATTTTGCTGAAACATTACACATATCTTGGACTATCACAGAAAACCTAGATATATAATAAACATATCGATATATTTACCTCTGTTACTTAACAGAGGGATTAACAATTTGTAATTCATTTACAATTTACAATTCAATTTACAAATTGACTAAAGCTGAATCTAAGCAAACAAAGCCAAACTCATGGGAAATTAGAATTTCCTCTTAAAATTGAATAGTTTATCATAATTTTTATGGATCTACAGAAGGACTGTTTCACATAGGTTGTGGCTGTGAATTTTTTGTTGTTGTTGTTTGGTACCAGGAATTGAACTCATGACTTTGTGCTTGCCAGGAAGACCGTTATTCCACTGAACTATATCCCAGCCTGTTGCTGTGACATTTTTTTCTTTAAAATAATTTTTCAAATTTAACTGTATTAGGAAGCTTTGATAGACTCAAAACCATCTTACTATAAACATAATTGAATTTATTTTTATTATCCAGTATAGATTCCTAAATATTATTACAGATCAAGATATGCATCACAAACTCTTGGTGAATTATAAACAGAAATTCTATTTCCCCTCTATATTTTTCATAACTGACCCTCATTTCTAATCTATTATTCATGGTAAATAACAAAATTACAAATAGCTCAACATATGATCATTGTGAATATTAGGCAAAAAATAAAGAATGTTATATATATGCTTTTACATAACTTTAGGGGACTTGTTTCATTTGGAAGCAAAATTCTCAATGTCTTTTTAAGAAAATCATGAGCAGTTGAACAGTAGACCCACTTTGCACTGGAGAGGCCTTACCAAAATGGTCAGGCCAGGGTGTTTGTCTCCACCAGCCTGCCTCTCTGTCTTGCTGACCTGAGATACCAGAAGTGTGACAAGTACCCACTCACCCTGTGTGTGTGTACCCTCCTTGGCAAGTCTGGGAGTAGCACCAACTGTTTCTGTGTCTTGTCCAGCAGAACAGCAGGATTAAGTCCTATCATGAATATGGAACTTGCAGGTTCATTTCTATGCTACATGCATAGATTGGACAGGACAAGGAATTTCAGAGAAAGCCCCCAAATCAATTCAATTAAAATGAACACAATATTTTAAAATTGTATTTCATTAGTGCATATTGGTGGCACATGAATTTATCTTGGGAAATTTGTATATAACGTAACACAGTGCACCCTGACAATAGTTATTCCCTTTCCCTGCTGTTTCCTCCCCATCCTTTATTTCCCAGATCTCCTTTCTGTCAAGACAGACAGAGTCGGGGCTGGGTATTTAACTCAGTGGCACAGCGCCTACCTGGCAAGCATGAGGTGGTGAGTTCGATTTCCGGTACCGGAAACAAAACAAAACAAAACAAAACAAGAAAAGACAGAGTCTACCTTGTTTCCTACTGGAGTAAAACCTTGCCTTGCAAGCATAATTCATTCTATAAATCACAGCACTTGTACATTAAAGCAAATTCCTCTCAAGAAATAATGAAAACTAAGATGGGTACTGGAAGCCAAAATATTCGTATGAAATGATTGTAGTTATAGAACACAATATAATAAAGAAAGCAAAAGATAAAGGAAAATAAATTAACCTGCACTTAACTTTGAACATCTTCATGACTGATGTGAGGGAGATAAATAGAGAAGGGTTAGTCTTACCATGGTGATATGCGTGCACTCTGTTTACAGCAGCACGATTGGTCACAGCTAAATACTGGAAACAACTCAAATGCCCATCAAGCCAGGAATGGATGAAAAGGATGTGGTATTTTTATACAATGGAGTATTATTCAGCTATAAAGGATAAACAAGACATTTTTAGGGAAATGGATGCAACTTGAGACCATACTCATAAGTGAAATAAGTCAGTCTTACACGTGAAAACATTGTGTTATCTCCCTGGTACAAGAAGCTGAAAGAGTAAATAAGACCCAAAATGTATAATAAACATTGTGAAATGGGAAGAAAATGCACAAAAGGAAAGAGAAACTGGAAGGGGGAAAGAAGAAAAGAAGGAAGGTAAAAGGAAAAAGCTATATGATAGTTAATATAGTTATACTACTAATTGCTATTAGTTCATTGAAAATAAAGGGTTGTGCCTGTATTATTTGATCAACTATTCATCCCTCTATCTTATAATCTGAGAACATATTTTGAAGATAATAATATGCAATGTACTAAACATTTTTTACTCTCCTACAACTTTGTTTGAAATTTTATGCCATTTTTTTTTTCATTACTTTGAAATAACAAATAAGAGAGGGGTTACTGTTCAGGACGACATTCACTATCACCAACTATGGCTAAAAATCACTGCTATCTATTGACTCAATGCAATCTTTTCCTTTTTATGCAACTTTAATGAAAAATCTATTCAGGGACACTTGCTTTTGACTCCTTTTGAGGATTTTGTGGAAATGTGAAGCTGTATTATTAAGCAGATCTATCACTTACACCGCTACAACCTTATTGGGTGGTGCTTTTCTACAAAACTGTGCACTGTTTTTCACGTTTTTCCCACCTGCTTAACCTCATCAGGAGCAAGGAATTCCTTGGCCTTTTTCTTCTCTATCTGTGCAGACTGGTCTCCTCCATAATGTCTTGCTTTGGAGATGATCACCCATAATCCCGCACTGAAGGAGAGAGAGAAAAAAAATCATCAGTTCAGTTGCGTCTGATATATTTCACTTAACATTATGACCTCAAGGTTCAACTATTGCATATTTTTACAAATAGCTCAAATTTATTCTTTATACCTGAAGAGTAAGATATTGTGTATATACCATGTTTGTTTGTCCATGCATGTGTTTGTGTTCATATACACTGCTTCCATAATTTAGCTATTGTGAATTGTGCTGCTATAAACACTGGTAGACACTATTACTTTGATACTAGAATTTATCTGGTGAGATAATTTCAAGTTGGCTTCCGGGACTGGGTTTTTGTTCTTAGGGACCTGCATTTCTTAGTGAACATTTTTAGTGTCTGTCAGAGGCCCTGATCCATCTAGTCAACCATGATAATCTCTCTCTGAATGCAATGTTTAATCTCTTATAAATTTCCAGTTCTCTGCAGTGACTGAGAAGCACAACACAAACCACTATACAATGGACATTAAACAGTTCATCGTGTGTTAAGATGATCAATATTTACTTATAGTAAAGCTATTATTATTACATCAAAAAATTCCTACAATGTAGTAAACATTTTTTACTCTCCTACAATTTCATTTTGAAATTTTATACCTGATTCCATTCTGTGCAAATGCCTTAACTTCTGGAATTTGCACTTTGTTGTTCACATAAATTTTAATATAAAAATAGCCCAGCCTTATCAAAGGAAGTCTTGAGTACTCTTCATCCCAACACAAGTTACAGAGATCATTAAAATAAATTTTTTCAATTTTAAAATAAAGATTGAGAATTAAGGATGAACATATGAATATCAATTTATGACTGCACTCTCTTTGAGTTGTAATCATGAGTAGGTTGTTAAAAATTTAATAACTAGTACTCAAGAGGATTGAATGGAACACCTCTTCATTGTACAATTTGTTGATTCTCAGGGTGTGAATAGTATTGTCGTACCTATTTTGAAATATGAGAAATTTTAATCATAATCTTCCAAGAGCAAATATGATCTACCTCTGTTCAGTTCTACTGATACTCTTCCTATAAAAGATAATTCATTAATTGATATATTAATTAATTAATTAATTGATCCCCCCAAATTAAAATCATCACACGAAGATGTTTTCTTTGTACTGTATTCCCCTAGAATATTGAATGATTCTTGACAGAAATGACCCTATGTTGGACACTTTTTGCATTTTCCAAACATCTATATTAGTAGGCATACAGTGAAATTTGAAACATCACAAATGCTAATTTTGCTAATGAACCTAAGGGAGTAAGGGTCCACTTATTCTCGATTGAAAATCCATACATTTATTTTCAACTAAGGTCAGCTTCCTCAAAAACTGGCCATAGCTCAACTACTTAGAGTAATCAATTTTCATACATTAGGATTGGAAATCAATACACCGGTTATTCCAGGAGAGGAGCAGATTGTTCTGAGCAATTAACAAATGAATAAGAGAAGGTTGGTGTGTACATTAACAATATTGCCCATGTATCCCTAGCACTAATTCCACAATGGGAGAGACAGACACTTTGCTAGTCATGCATAATAAACACATCCTGGCCCATTATCAATTAATGAATTATCTTTTGTAGGAAGAGTATCAGTAGAACTGAACAGATGTGGATCATCTTTGCTCTTAGAAGTTTATGATTAAAGTTTCTCATATTTCAAAATAGCTATGATAGTACTATTCACACCATGAAAATCAACAAATTGTACAATGAATTTCTTTCTCTCTGATTCAGAGACCATGCCTAGCGAAATCAATGTAAATATATTGTTATACCCTGTGAGGGAAATAAGAGAATCCTAAATATTCACTGGTGATTGATTCTATATGTGTTCCTTCTGTGTATGTTCCTCCTGAAATCCTAATGAATGAATTATTAGTCCATTATCCCTTATGAAAGCTCACATTAGAGTCTACTGTCAGTAGTATCATGGACCACTTTCCATGTGAAACCTGCATGCAATATATCTAGATGCTATATGGTACTTTGACTTGGAATAAAAAATCTAAACTCATTAAATTACATAAAATACTTTGTGTAACACTAATAGGAAGAAATATACTTGAAGAATGTGTAGTAGAGAATAAATTTCAATTATATGTTTCACTTTTAAATAAAAATACATGGATATCAGCAGATAACCTTCAGAACTGGGCATAGAACTAAAGATATCTGGAAAAGTAAGATATCTAAATATTGATTTAAACTGCTGCTTGAAACATTAGCTCTGTAAATTTAGCTTATTAATTATCAGACTGAGTAGTGTGATGCTATGGAATTTAAATGTTATTCTACACTACGTTATTGTCTCTGAAATGTATTTTTTCTGCTTTAGCAGTTTATCACTGTCCTTTCCCCAAAACTGAATATTAACCAGTTGGCATGAATTATGCTTGTTTGTAAAAACACATTCTTGGAATGGAATATTATGTAATTTTTCTACCTCAGATATTCGCCTGTGACTAATTATTCCTTAATGTATACTTTGCTTTGAGATATGGTTAAGAAGTTAAGAATATTATTTTTGGTTTTGTCTTGTAAGTAACGAAGTCCTTTGTTTGCAATCTGTACTGATATTTAACCTAAAGGCAAATTTTCTAATTGCTCCATTTCTATTATACTTACATATGTTTCCTTTGCTCACAGGATATACTTACATATCCTGAATTACTGTAATTACTCATGTACTACCTAGCTTATTTCTTTCCATGCACACTCTGCACCTGGATGGTTCACTTGTATATTAGCTACATCTTTCCATCCCTTACTGCTCTAAGCAGAAACAAATAGGACATGCTGTAGTAAGAGGGGAGAATCATTCTCTGCCCCCACATTAAGTCCTTTTCTCTTAAAAACTTATCAGGTGCTTTGTCTCAGAAAACATGTTGCCAAAATAATGTGAAAAAATAATGCTCTTCTATAATTAGTACCATGTTTTACGTTTTTGATGTTTGATTTTACTAATTAGGGCCTTCTTTTTCTTTTCATAAGTTGAGGATTTATCCCTGTTGCTTATATTTTTAAAGAAACAATAGTTTTATTCATAGATGCCTTTAATTTTTAAAATTTCCAACTTAATAATTTCTGCTCTATTTTATTATTTCTGTCCTTCTATAGGTTTTGGGCTTAGTTTGTTCTTATCTTTCTAGGAATTTGAAATCCACCATTAGGTTATTTGTATCGAATCACAGGTTTTGTAATGTAGCCACTCACTGTTATATGCTTTCCTCTTAGAAGTGCTTTCACTGTGTCCCACACATTCAGATGTGTAGTGTTTCCAATATTATTCATTTCTAGGAAATTCTCAATTTCTCCTATATTTTCAGTGACCCAGGTGTTGTTTAAGAGTTTATTATTTAATCTCTATATGGCTATGTAGTTTCTGTGGTTTCTTTTATTTTTCATTTCTAGTTCCATGTCATTGTGATCTGATAGGATGCAATAAATTATTTCCATTTTTCTTTAAATTTGAAACAATTTATGGCCAAAGATAAGGTTGTTCTGAAAGAACTGTGAGGTGCTGAAAGGAAAATATATTCTGTTTATAGTGTATACGCTATAATAATACTCTATAAATATGACTTGAGTCTGTTCGATCTATAGTTCAGTTTAAATCTGCTGGGACTTGTTAGCTTTCTACGCAATTTTTCTATCTGTGATAGGTGAATGTTGAATTCCTGAATATGCCTTTTTAAGTCAAATAGTGTTTCTTTTATGAAACTGACTGTGCAAATATTTATTAAATAAAAACTTATGGGCTTTTTCCTCCTAATGAGTTCTGCCCGTTAGTAATAGGCAGTGCCCTTGGTTGCATCGGACCTATTGTGGCTTGAGGTCTACCTCATTGGATATAGGTAGATGCTCCTACTTGGCGGGAGCCCCAGTTGCTTGGAGTATTATTTTCTGTCATTTCACTTTCAGCCTATGTCCATCTTGGCAGATGGAGTTTGTCTCTCGCAGGAAATACAGGAATGGTTCTGGTTTTTGGCTCAATATGTCAATCAGTGTCTTTAATTAGAGAGGTAGGACAATTTTCATTACATATTATTGTTGAAAAGTGTGCACTCATGTCTGGCATTTGTTGTTTTTTCTGGTATTTGATTCTAGAGTTTGGTCTCTGTTCTCTGCTCTTCTATGTTCTTTTCCAGTGGGCTTTATTCTCTCCCGTCATTTTCTTCATTTTGTTTATGATTCTACTAGATCTTGTCTGGAATGCTAAAGCGGCCATAAATTTCTTTAATTTATATTTATCATTGAAAGTTTTTATTTCTCCTTCAATTTTGAACAAAGGTTTGGTAGAATACAGCAATCTGGCTTGGCAGTTATTTTCTTTCATTCATGAACAATTTTATTTTAAGTTCTGCTGGACTTCTAAGTTTTCTATTTAGAAGTCTGTAGTTTCTCTGATGAGTTTGCCCTTGTGAATGATTTGTCTTTTTTTTTTGTCAGTTTTTAATGTTGTGTGTTTGTTCTGAATGTCCTGCATTTTGACGATGATATGTCAGAGGGAAATTTTTTCCTAATTCTGTCTACTGGGGTTTTCATTGCTTTTGTACATGGGCATCTATCTAAACCCTGCTTCAAGAAATTTTCTGCTATCACTTCAGAAAATACAATCTTAAGACATGGTTGCCTTCTATGGGCCAATGAGCCTTACTTTTCCAGTTTAGATTTATTAGGAAATCTTTCTCCTTCATTTAACTATATTTTTGTGGTATCTGAATGTCCTTACATTTCCTCCCTGTCTTCAACTCCTGCTTTCTTTCTTTTCAATGAACTTATCTACAAGCTAGACTTGTCATTGAGTGGCCCTTATCTTCAGGATTTCTGCTTTTTTCTTTTCCAAAACTGCTATCTCTTTACAGAAGTGGTCTTTTGTTTCCTATATCATCTTCGTTATTTCATCAAATGCTTATTTGTATCTTCTCTGATCTGATTATTCATCCTGGTAATTTATTCATTCAGCCATTTGTCTTTTTTATCTAATTGATCATCTTATTTATTAGTTTTATGAAATCTCTCTCAGGAATTTTATATATTACAGTCTGTGGACTACACTCTACATTTTTAGAGGCCTCAATCTGCCTTTTATTTTCATTTTAGTTTTGGCCCTAAATTGAGGTTCAAGGGTAGTTGGATTGAATGTTTCTTCCAAAGTTGTTTGGGTTCTTTTTGGTAAGTGGCTTTCCCATTGTGATGTGTACTGGGTTGTGGGTATGTCTCTAGTTGAGAAGTTCCTCTCAGGCTGCTCTAGGTACTAGGTACAACCCCCATACTGCATTGAGAGGAAAGAATCACTAGCACTCATATCAGCACTTGACACTCTCTATAAATTATCTCATACTTAAGAACTTGATGAAAAAGATTTGTACTATTTCAGTAACTCAGGTACAGACAGAGAGTAATATGACATAATACTCTAGAAACTACCAAAGATTAATTACATTCAGAGTTTTTCACATAGTATATGGCTAAGAGAAAAGGACTGGAGAAAAAAGGAAAAAGAAAAAAGAAAAACATAGACAAAGAAAACTAAAATAATAGAATATCAAAATAAAGAAAGTGTGTGGGGAGTTGAATTACAGAAACACATATGTAGAAGAAAATAAGAGAGAGTAGTAAAAGGAAGGGAAAATAAAAGTAAAGTAAGTGAGGAAAAAAAGGAGTTTGTATCCAGTTGTTGTTCAAACAGTCAAAAAATTTGGATGTCCCTAAAAAGTACCATTGAAAATATATGATAAAGTAAGATGACCTGTTCCATAATTAAATCAAAGAATTTACACATCTTTACCCACATATATGCAGGCACAAGGACCAAACCCTGTCATACAAAACAAATTCTAGACTAAAAGGAAAAAAAAATGTAACGACATAAACCACAGAAAGAGGGAGGAATCGCAATTTTCCTTTTTGCTTAATTGCGGTGCACATCCCGTGGAGAGTTTCTGCTGATGCTCTTTAGCCCACTGTGTTCACGACTCTTCAGTATTCTCGGGGTCAAAGGCAGAGATGTTATGCTGTTCCTTCTAGTGATTGTCAGCTTGGAGTTTCCAGCCAACCATAACCACACTGGAAGCCCCAGTCTATAATTCTTTCTTGGTTTCTGCAGCTCATGGCTCTCCTACGTCAGCACACCAAGACCCCATGGTTTCAGTGGCTTCTGGGACTGGAGAGGAGGGCCTCTCAGCCAACCGGTGCTGGTTCTCTCTACCCTGGTGTCCTCTGGTGAGCTGCTGAACATTAGAGAAGGCCTCCTTCCTTTGACTCTGCTCTGCCAGATATCACTTCCATGGGTAATAGGTAGTCCGAAACAACAGGGAGAATTATCTTCCAGCATCTCCTTCAAATCACTCTCTGGATTTCCATAATTTTGCTGACAACCCTAAGTCTACAGGCAAAGCATGTGAATTATGTGTACCAAGTACCTGAAAGGCAAAATGTACTCTAAAGGTGGACCCAGAAGGCCTGATATTTGCTGAGAGATACACTTACAGGCTGCCTTGTGCCATGTAGCTGCACACTCCAGCTCGGAAGAATAGGAAGGAAAAGAGGACATTACAAAGTCATGGGTTAAGAAATTTCAGGAATTGAAAATTCTTAATTTAAACCTAGCACTAGTCATTTTTCTTTTTTTTTTTTTTTTTTTTTTTTTGTAACTAGAATCAAACTCACGACCTCACGTTTACCAGGCTTGTGTTGTGCCAGTGAGCTATATCTCCAGCCCTTAGCACTAGCCATTTTTGACAACATTTCTCAAGATAGATCTACAGATTATGATATGTGGTAGAGCAATCATGAGTTTTATTTATAATTTTTACATATTTACATATGAGACAAACATTTCTACTGAACAATTATATTAAATTCTAAAGAAGAATTGAAACTTTACAAATACCTAATTAGGGTCTGATAGGAGTGTTTTAAACTCCAGTTAAAGTAAATTGTACATTCTAAAAAACTATTTTCTTTCAAGTGGAACGGATACTTGATCTTAATTTACAAAGATAAATTGAAAGCACGTAGTCAAAATAAAGAAGCTAGAGCACCTCAAAAGATCTCTGTGCTCACCTGATACTTTTTTTTGGAAGAAGCTAAGTGGGAGTTCAGGGAGATCAACAAAAGAAGACCACAGGCTTTAAAAAGGATTTGGCATTTTTATTTGTTGCACCAAAATTTCTTTAAAATGCTAGAAAATATGAACTGCTATGAAGATTTTTTTCCTTTTGTTCAGCTTCAAAGCTTTCTTTTTACCCTTCAAGGTGGAAAAAGAAGAGAACCAGCTTCTTTTGAAAATATATCACTGAATTTTAATCGTTTATAATACAGTCTTTCCAGGATCACATATCCTTTAACATTACATTTTAGAGGTCTACCAGAGAGTGAGGCCCAAAAGCTACAAACAAATGCTTTAGTAATTGAAGTTTTCGATGTAGGTGAAATAGGATTTTACAATTTCTGTGTAAGCGGTTTAAAATTATAAATCTGCATTTATCACACCAACTTAGATTAGGCAAGAGTGTGAGAACTCCGTGTGCAATATGTGGGCAAGAAATGGAAACGTTAAATTTGCCAGAGTCAAAATACAGACTTCAAAAAGCAGATTTTCAGCACCTTAATCTGTACAGTATATACAAAGGATAAATAGAGAATCTGACTAATTCTCCAAGTGAGAGACCAAGTCAATTATAAGTGATGGAGAGTCAGGGAGCTTGACAGTGCTGAAATCCACAGTCTGAAACAAAGACCAATGTCAAAAACAAAAACAAAAACAAAAAAAAAAGGAGGAAAGAAAAGAAGTGAAAAATAAATACACTTTTTACTACTAAAAGTTGAATGTAAGTAATAGGTGAGTATGTGAAATATTTTTTGAGCTATTATTTTACTAGATTTGCTTTCATTTGTTTCTGTCTCCACATTTGTGAAAATTTCAACTTCTTTAGATTCCCTATAGCCTAAAGTATTAGACTAACTCTATTCTTAGAAATTTGTTTAAAATTTAGTGCAAGGTTGACATTGAAAATGAAGGAAACAACTAAAAAAATATTCACTTTCAACCCCTGGTAAATATTCCCTTTCAACCACTGAGAGTTGGATGTCTAAAATCTGGAAACTTCCACTAGGTTTTTCACTTTGGTGATGGTGAATATTTATTGAAATCTCAAGTCTCCAGATCTTTCTGAAGAGAGTTTCTGAACCTTGTTGATTTATGCTGCACATTTTTTACTTTCTTTATATTAAATTTTTCTTACATACACTTAAGCCTTCCCTTCCCTAATATTTATATATGTGCCTGTAATATACATGATATACCATATATTGCAAGCATGTACTGTAAAGAAAAATAAGAAAATGCTTACCCTAAAAATAAGGATCATGTTAACTTCAAGGAGAAAGTTAATGGTTACATAAAAAGCAAATAACAGCCTTCCAGATTCTGGCAATTTCTTTTTCATTGTACATGCTCTTTATAATTATTAAATAAAACATGCATTTATGTTTTATGTATTCTTATTTATACATCCTATGTGATGATAGAAGATTTTAAATACAATTATAGGGGCTGGGGATTTAGCTCAGCGGCAAAAGCGCCTGCCTGGCAAGTGCAAGGTCATGAGTTCGGTTCCCGGTACCGGAGAAAAACCAAAAAAAAAAAATACAATTATACTCTGGGTCTTAAATTACAGATGTATATACTTACTTATTTTTTCCAGTACTTTTGAAGATGAATGATTTTAATTTAATGGAGTTTCTAAAGATGTTTATTCTTTCAAAAATAAATGCCAGTCACTTAAACTTTAAAATAAGTGTTCTGCAAAGCATTCTGACAGAAATTATCTAGTCAGAATCTAGGAGTACATAAAACAAAAATAACATTTTCTTAGTCTAAAAAAGAAATATCTTATAATTACTGTGTAGATTTATTCAAAAATAAATACTTAAAAATAAATTTTCCATGAGATATAATGTTCTAAGTAATATCATTTCCATGGTTGGTTTTATTTTGGTATGAATAGATTTCCCTACATACAATATGATTGTTGTTATATGGTTAATTAAGAAAAATACTGATAAAGCAGTTTTGAAGGATTAATTTTGTAGTGCAAGTTCAACATATGTTTAATTTACTTTTGATAAAATTTAAAGAAATTTATCTTGAAATAAATTAGTATGTACAAATAAGTTGTATCCATACATCTAAGACTTGGACAATGGATCCTCTTCTGATAGTTAGTTGTTTACAATGCACTGAGGATGAACGCATGTTTAGTAGCACCAGCCTCCAATGAACATTTTCATGTACTAGGCTCCAAGGCAAAATATTTGTCTTCTCTCCAGCATACAAAAATAACACTTTTTTTATTTTATGGACTAGGACTGTAGTACAAAAAATGATAGTGAATTAAAAGTATTAGATTGATTCATAAATTATTTAATAAAACATATTAAAAATACCTTCCATAAGAGTGTTTTTACTACATAGGTTTTCTTCAGGTAACCTTTACATTTCCCCCTCCTTATATTTAATATAAGCATTTCTTCTCCTTATACATCTGATTGTCTAAATTGACATAAACTTGCAAAACTTACTTATCTTGCTCAACATATTTACAGAAGTGTTAGTGTCTGAGAGTAGAGAGAAAATGATCTATCTATCCATACTAATTCTAGCAGTAGCCTTAGAATATTGCATTGCTTTCTGGGTTTGTGGGCATCACGAAACCCATAACTTAAAAATGTACATGAAAGTAGAAAGAGTGCATTCTAGAAAACTTTTGGAACAGAGTAAATCTAAAATTCTATATTTTTAGAGAGATTATAAATATAAATGTTATTATGAGTTTAAATATGCAAAATCCAAAGGGTCTTATATGAGTAGAGAATACAAACATTGGCTATTAATGTATTTTTAACTATTTACACTGGAAATTTAATGCAGAAATAATGCTATTAGTTAGATGAGTAATTTTAAAGTTGTTTTAAAAACCTACTTTGGGAAAATAAGTTCAATCAATAAAAGGTATTTTTGAAAACTTCAAATGAAAGAGAATCAGATGACATCTATAGTCACTTTAGTAGTAGTTCATGCTTACCAACGTTGAAACATATCTTCAATATAAAGAAAAATAAATGATGAGAAAAAAGAGAAAGCATTTTAAATATTTTATTCTTATTTAAAGTGGAATATGACTTTCTCAAATGAAATTTCATGTGAGACTCCAGGAAAGATTATGATTCTAATTACGTTTTAATTTTGTTAAAAATGGATATATCTCTGACATTCCCAAACAAATGTATACTTTCAATAGCAAACCAATTAGAAAATATTGCCATATTTGTGTTTATATTTTAAAGCTGTTATTAAGCAGCCCAATCAATTACTGTGGAACAAGTGTTCCTTGTATGACAGTGTATGTGTGCTTGAGTTACTACGTAGTGCCATACTTCCATTAGTATATTGCATGAGTTATACACTTCGGTTTTTAAAAGCGTATTGAACAAAAAGTGAATCTAATTTGTCAAATACTTCCCTGAAAAACTTGATATACTTTAAAACTTATACTACAGAATTTTTAATTGCTTCAAGTATTGACATTTACATTATCAATCCTTATTGATCATAGTGCATTAAAAGTATAAACTTTTTATTCCTTGAATGCAAACAATATTTTAATTTCTCAGAAAAACTATAAAATTTCCAGTTTTTTATAAAGTTCCCTGAAGTACTCTATATTTTCATGTAAAAAGTTTAAATTGTTCTTTTGTGCATTGAAAAACACATTTTAGACAATCACTTTTAGACTACAAAGTACTATATTTACAAAAGAATGTGACCCGGAATTGTCCAACATTTTCAATAGGGAGACTTCAATATTATTGTTTGATTTGCTATGATGTATGTGAATACTTTGACTAATGCTATATTATTGGGTTATGTAAATTTTCAAAAACACAAAGGAAATTATAACACTGCACTTTTGTGGTTTCTCTCAGATCAAAATAGCATCCACTAAATTTTGGGTTAGTTAATCAGTAATGTTTAAAACTTCATGTAAGTGATAGACAATCACAAATAAAATATCAGTATGATCCACTATATAAATTCTTTTTATTTTTTCATTTCTTGGGAAATACTTTTGGGATTACTGGTACCTCTAGTTGCAGCTTTTAAATGATTTTTTTCTGGTGATTAAAAAACCTCATTAGCTAAAGCTAAATTGTTCTTTATGTTTTCTTAACTTTTACATATGATTTTGAAATTCTAGGATTCTGTGACAAATACTTCCTTGCAATGAACTAAATATTTGCATCTGCACCCACATTTAATTGTTGAAATACCAGTCTCCAAAGTGGTGGAATTAGAAAGTGGGTCCTTTAGAAGATGATTAGATCACAAAGGTTTAGCCACCATAAATGGGATTAATATCATTTCAAAGGGCACCCTAAAGACATCTGTTATTCTTGCATAGTAGGCAAAGATAGAACCAGAAAAGACCAACCTGCCAAAGGGGCAAGTGTCTTTACTGCAGTCTAATCACATTAGCACCCTGATGTCAAATTTCTAGCACTGAATGGCCAAGCACAGTGAACTGAATCCTGGTAGATCCATTCCTATTCCCCAGGTGCCATTCTGGAGTATAGTGTCCTGTTCCTCTCTTCCTAAAGCAAAGTCTTTCACCTCTGCAGTTTTGAGGCCCCCAAGACCCGCTGGGTCTTGTGATGCCCTTAGTCCATCAGTGTGCTCTGTCCATTCATGTTCTAGGTAAGAAGCGCACTCAGAGTGTGCTGTGGATGGTACAGTAAGTCCCTTTGCAGAGCCTCTAAGGACCATTCAAAAGTGATATGAAAGTTACAGTTGGGGAGGTACATAAAATTAAAAGCTTACTATACTTACGGGACCTAAAGGCGGCAGGCATATCACACAAAGCAGTCCTCAGGAATCAGGGTGAAGCAGGTAGTAGAGAACTGAGAGGGAGAATGAAAGCACATGAGAAAAGGAAGCATTGGTGCATTTAAATGTTGCTACATCTTGGGTAAAGGAGGGCGAGAAGATAAACTTAAGTTTCAGCCTTATGCCACTTGCGCACTTGGTCACCAGGGTGGTGTGATCGTATCACATTTCGGAGGATGTTAATGCATCAAGAAAATGTAAAACTGAAATTGTATGAGCCATAGTTGCACTTCTTGTTTCTGTCCCGGGAAGGATTTCCTTTCAAGGCTCACCTTCAGGCCCTCTCCTTGCCTATGACAGTCATAGGCAGCAGCGGTTTGCTCATAAGTAAGTCAAGACATTGTGCAAAATATCTGCACGTTTGTTCTGAAGTTTTCTTGCAGTTGTGAAAGGGACTTCTGTTAGGATGATCACATAGACTGGGGAAGAGATAAACGTGCAGTAGGAGTTTAAATCATAGGAACCAGAAGCATTTCTTCAGCAAGCATATTTGGGCCATCAGGATATGATCAAACTTGATGATAGGCTATTGTAGCTTTATTGTCACGAAGCTGGTAATAGATGCCTTAGTCTGGAAGTTACCTTTGTGGCATATGTGAAAACAGGCAGCCTCATGTAAGGATCATAGAAAGGTGACATTTTTTGATAAAGAAAACTATTATTCAGACAATGATAGAATTGGTCTAACTATTATTAGACCAATTAGACCAATAGAATTGGTCTATTATTATTAGACCAGTGATAGAATTGGTCTAATTATTATGCAATTCTCTACTGTCTTCCATATAGAGTGACCTGCCAAATCCTATGTGCATATGCTTAGCTGTCACTGATACTCAAGTTCTATTCTACCAAATAATATGTAACACATAAAACTGTACCAATTTGAAAATTTCCTTAGGATTTGGACCCAAATCAAAGCTAGCAGCCATGAAGGCTGCTCATTTAGTGAGTTGATGAGTGCATCTTAAAAATTTGAGAGATGTTAGCAGTGTTGTTTTTCTTTTTCACTTCTAGCAGAGACTGGGTGCAACAACGTTTATTTTATCTCAGATGATGTACCAGGCATTTTCTAGACTGTGTGATATTTCACGAGTTGTCAATGTCATAAATCTTGGTTGAATTTATTTTCCAGCCTTCTAAAAATATGCTGCTTTTCAAACTGCCAGGATTGCTTGCTACATCATTTCCTTTATGTCTTATCAGCATTTCATGTATGTAATGAACCATTGTGAAGCCTACCGCATGCATCTCACATGCCATTTACTTCTAACAGAGGAACCCATTGTACAGAATGCCCCACGACATGAACTGGAGTGGAGAAATGAACAGGTACCTGTGAGGCAGATCACAGCAGAGGCAAAGAGAGAGAACACAAATTACTATCTTTAGCAGAGAGTATAAATTGCTACCCTGTGCAACTGAAAGCAAATAGCTTGAGTTAACCTTATTATTAACAGGAATTAGGGAAAATGTTTTAAAATTTAATACTTATACTTGTCTTGCTGCCTCTGTTAACTTCTTTAGAAAATGAAAACAAAATGAAACACCTGGAACTTTAACTGTAACTTATTTTCTTCTTCCTGCTTTTCATCAGTACCTCTTGACCTTTTTCACTTCCCCTTCCCTCTTTCCCATCCATCCCCATACCTGGATTCTCTGCTCATTTTGTATTGAATACAATCCACAGTCAATCTCCAAGGCAATTCTCTCTTATGTGGGGTCCAAATACTGTACATAGGTTCCTTTGAGATATACAATAACCAGCTGTGATCCTCATGATTTGTGGCAATACTAAGTTTTAATGTGTTCAGATATGCTACGCTGAGACTGGCCTGGAAGTTCTCTAAACGCCATTTTGAAGTAAAGAAGGATTTTGTCAACAGGTTATTATGCATATTCTAATTATACTTTCTAGAACTGAGATAGTAAGTCTAGGTATATATTTGGCACCACACTGGACTTAGTGCAAAGTGGATGAGAACCCAAATTTAATTTAATAATCTGACATCTACAAGGTCTTAAGTTTCCTATATGAGCTGTGTGTTAACAACAGGAATCATTCATTTTGGGTCCAGTGTCCATAACATATTTGTGGTATTTTCATTTTTCTATTTGTTTTAGTAACTGAACATTAAGAAAGACCAGGCACCATTAAGAAAGACCAGAATTAATGTTCAGAGTAACAGTTCTTAAGTACAGCAGGGTTCTCACTCAGCTACACCCAGTGTTTTCATTCTTTCAAGGGATTTTGAGTGATAGCTGTCATTCATTTCTGAGAATGTGACAGAAAACATGATTCTACTGTGTGTTAAACTTGTTAGATCTACGTATTTTCACATGTGCAAATGTATTGGCTGAGGAACTACTTTATTCCTAGGTACACTCTGAAAAACTAGCCACCACGAAAAATTTATATCTATTCCAATAAATGCTTTTATATCATTGTCCACTTGGCTACCTGGCTGTGCCCATCCTATCTTTGGTAGGGGAAACTCATTAATTCTCTATTATCACCACTATATTCAAGAATCTCTATATATGTCAATAACGCATATGGACCTTCTCCACCCAGAGAGATTAATTAGCACAGAGTAGATAACAATGATGGTACTCTGCTAAATGATACATTTCCAAAAATATTTTTTAAATCAATGTCTTGTGAAACCACTCAGTGGTTGCTGAAGCAAGCAAATAAAAGGATACTCTCATCAAAATGCCTAAAAGGATAATTTATTTTAAATATTTCTATTGGTATCATAGAAAACTTTCTCAAAAATGATATTCCTAGGGGCTGAGGATTTAGCTCAGCAGCAAAACGCCTGCCTGGTAAGTGCAAGGTCGTGAGTTCAGTTCCTGGTACCGGAGAAAAAACAAAAAACCAAAAAAAAGATATTCCTCCTTATTGTTAGAACATTATGTAATCCTCATTGTGCGTCTAAACTACTGGTTGGCTTTTCTAAGGGTTCATATTCTATACCAAGACTATTCTCAGTCTTAGTGATGAAGAGTATTTGTTACAACAGTGTTTACATTTTTCCTAGAAACACTGTGACTTGTGATTAACAGGGTTCTGATAGGTTTCACTGAATGTGCTTTGCTGCTGTTATTTTTGCCTCACGCTTGTTACAATAAAGTTTTGTATCAAGTCAATGGCAGTGAAGACCTATATCAATGCCAGAGATTTTCAATTGCAATTTTATGTACTGAGTTGGAAGGAGGTGAAAAAAAAAATAACGTTCAAGATTGCTTTGGGGAAAAACAGTCAGCCATGAGAGGAGAACATTTTTAATATTTTGGGTTTTTTCAAATGGGAGCATAGGTTTTTGTATGTGGACTTAGCTTTCTGCCTGTCATCACTGTGGGACCTCTTCTCAAGCACCAGAGTAAGATTCTGTGAGTTCTTTCACAACTGAGAATTTCTGTCTCAATTATTTCACTGAGTACACCAGGCTTGTATTACACTTAGTTTTAGGCAGTGTTTTATGGACGATCCTCCTTGAATGTAGCTGTGAAGAATTAGAAGAAACATCTGAATCTATCCTGTAGATGATAGATATTTCTACCTTCTTTGGTAATTAATTTCCGTAATTTAGGTTATATACTGTATGATACAGTTTTATTCCATGTTCCATTTTAGATGTTTTTACAATATGCATGTAAAATTTTATTTCTATGATATATATTATACTGAATGATGTTCTCTCTTCCTTATCATATTTTACTCCTCTAATATCATAAAATGCTTTCAATTTTTATCCTCATTAATTGTAATGACATAAAACCTGACCTCATGTGTATTGTACTGTTTTTATTAGCTATGTCGGTGTTCTTCACAGTTTCTACCTGCACTGAAATTTCTCTATTCTTCCTCATTAACTATTTTGTCATTGTGATGCTGACATCTTCCTCTTAGAATAACATAAGTTTCAACTTTTATCATATGAGATACTGTAGGCAATTGTTATGATTGATACATTGTATCAACTTGGGGAGTCTAGAGGTTTGGCTAAGTGACTCAGCAGGAAGCCAGGGTGCTTACTTTGTATACATCCTGAGCCCGTGGAAGAGGAGGGCATGGAGATTATGTGAGAGCTACACGCCCCTTAGGTGGGGGTAGCCTGTTTACAAAGTAAGGGAGGGAAAGAAGCTGCTTGCTGTCATTCCTTCGGTTTGCTCTGGCTGTTTGCTATTCGGCTGCCATTTCCCCCTTCGCTCTTGTTGCTTTGCTACCTTCTGCCTCCGAGCCAGCCAAGTATGGACTGAAACCTCCACAAACTGCAAGCTAAATAAACCTTTCCTTCCTTCATTTTGGGTGTTGGGTATTTTGTCTCAGCAAAGAGAGAAAAGTAACCAAGACAGCAATATTCTCCCATACATCTTTTCAAAAATTACACTACTTTTTCAGTTTTAGTTTTAGTACATCTTCACATGCATCATGATTACATTCCTCGCGAGGAGTTAGTAAAAGAACATAACACATCTCCGTCTTTTCTCATCCTTGTCCCACCTCTCTCACTCCCCCTCCATCTCTGGGTGCCCTTCTCATTTGCCAAATATCTACCTTACCTTTTTTTCCCTACAAATTTACTTTTTGTTCTTATTTAGTGAGCTTCAATAATTAACATATTACATATTTGCAGTCTATGCATGTTAATAGAGCATGTTACTGGAACATCCCTAGACTGCAAATAGTGTATCTAGGCATGCAACTTGGCTTTCTGTAATACAGATGCGTAAGAATTTCCCCTGGGTAAATTATCAGATTAGTGATATTAAGAACAATGCATTTGGAGCAGTGATCTTTCCTCTTCATTTTCCTGCTAAGGGAAGGTAGGAATGAGTTTGGGAAGAATTCACTGGGAAGTGCCTATGTACCTTGTTTGCTACTGAGTTCTATTTTCTCACTCAAAATTTTATTAAATTTCCTAATTCCAAATACATTTCTTAGGTTTCTGTTGTTTTTCGGTTACTTTCACAAGTCAGCACAGTTTTCTATAAAGTACTTCTGTAAAAGTGTTGATATCTTTTTCTGCTTTTCCTGGCATTAGATGAAACAAAAGCATGAACTGGAGTCTCAAAACTTAAATTTCCATTATTGCTAACATGTGGCAATATGGGGAGAGGTAAAATATTTGTAGCCAAATAATATAATACAGATTAGGAACAGTTCCCTCAAGGAAAACGTTAGTAAAAATGGATAACCATATAAGATGGCTTACGCATGGTAATGAAAAGGAATGAAGTATATAATTTTCATTACCAGGAGCCCATGTAAATATAATTAAGCTCTTATTTAGACACAAGTGGCAATACATTTGTGTCTTCCCTTTGGGTTTTAACTGGGTGCTGATGCTGTGAACCATATGTACATATTTATAAATCGCAAACATTAACTCATTTGCTTAGCAGAAAGTATCACAATAATGTTAACTATAATTTTTATTAGTTCAGGCTCATTATCCTTACAATTTCAAAGAGAATACAGCTTTTCAAGAGACACTGTTTGTATCCTGTTAAAGTTAAAACACTGCATCATTAAGGTATTGGCTGAGTAATGTAACTACAGCTATTTATGTTAATCTTTCCTACTGATAAACATACACTGAGAAATTCCATGTGTATTGGAACATATAGTACCCCAATAATGTGATTTTTATTCTCTACATTGAGTAGTAGATGGATATATGAATGTAAACATTGCAAATAACTAGGAAAATGTTGTAGGAATAAGTTTATTATTAAAGAATAGTGTTCCATCTGCAGATTTTCTGTATACAACATTACCTTGAAAAATCATGAATTAAGTTAAACATAAACACATACAGCAATATCTCAGTTCATGGATATTTCTGTTCCAGAATAATTTAGTTTGCAAACAGAAGCATTTGGCAAAATTTTGCTTCTGTTCCTGAACTCTGCATCTGGTGAAGAATATGATGACAGCCATCGCCCTCAGAATTGTGGAACGCATTAAGTTTTTGAACCAAGGTACCACTGCACTGTACATGTTTACATCCATGTGTACCTATGTCTTCTAGATACTCTACCTACATTGTTGGGCTTCTATCTGGATATCTCCCCAGAGCCTTGTGGGGTCATAGGTGCATCTTTTCATGGTGGCTGGATTTAGAGTGTGTGATGCTGGGATCAAAGGTGTGCAATTACTAAATTAATGCACTGATTGGTCTGGCATAGTTCTGGGCGTGGGTAATGGAAAGGCTCATTCTGGGTGTGAGTGCTACTCCTCGCAAGGGGTGTATCCCAGATAGACTATAAGGGACAAAGAGATCTGCTGTTGGTGCTTGGTGCTTGCTGCTTTTCCTGCCTCTCCCTTCCACACCATGAACTGTTTTTTCCTCCTCTGCCATACCACCCTGCTGACTATGGGTTGAATCCTATACAAACTGTGAGCCAAGAAAACCTTTACTCCTTTAATTTTGAGTTTCAGGTACTTTATTTCAGCAATGTCAGAAGTAACTGAGATGTACAGGAAAGTAAAAATGCAGGACCACTAAGTAATTTGTGTGAATTGATAATATAACTGATAACAGCAAACTTGGCACTATTAAGTGTTGAAATTCAGAAAGACACTAATTTATAATATAAGAGAATATAAAAGAAAATGATCTAGAAAAGGACGAATGACAAATTGTGGATTTCTTAATAGCAGATATGCTGAAAAAGTACACATAGGATGCTTCTAAAATAGGTATGTGGTGAAGAATTAAAAATTAGCTTCTCATATGTGGGAAAAGATCTAACTCTACCTGGTAGATTTTGGTGTCATTGGAAGGACATGGCATCCATTCTTAGGCTTTGACGTCTTCAGTTTGGATGCAAACAATGGTGCAGAAGGCCAGCATGAGAAAAGTCACAGTGTCCACCAGCATGAAGAGGGGCAGCAAACGAAGTCCGTATGTCTGCATACAAAAACAATGCTACTATTTGAAAATCCAAAATATCAAAAATATTCTAGTTTGGCTGTTTTCATTTTTTCAATGAAAACTTGAACCTCATCTTCTCCTTCTAGTTCAGATGGCTTAAAGTATGCAGATGTAGCCTTGTTATTACTTCCTGAAAAATGTACATTCAGAAAAACCGCTTCATGAGCCAGTTTCAAAATCATCTAACCAAAACCCATATACTTATGTGTTTTGTTTATTATTTTATTTATATATGTTTATAATACATAATAATTACATCTATGTTGGGGAATTTTTACAAATATATATTGTATCTTTCTCATTTTTACTTCTATTTCTCCTTCTTCCTCTTCTCTCTCCCTTGTTCCAATTTCCAAAAAGTATACCTCCCTGTTAATGTTTCTGACATTTTAATGAGATACCTCACAATTCTCTACAGTATATGTGCTTCCTTGCAATGTGATACAACAAAGGACTTTCTGTGTAGACAGGTGTCTTTTCAACCTTCTTTCTGCTGGAGGGCACTGGCTGCATCTTATTAATATTATTGTAAAATTTAGGATGTTATATTTTGTGAATAACATAGCACTAGCAGCACTGTCCTCACGAATCCTAAGCAAAGGTGCATTCAGAAATTAGGGAGCACTGAGAGGATCATTTGCAAACGTGAAGAAAGAGGGGGAAGTAGAAGAGATTGTGAGGGATACAGGGATATTAGGATCAAAAATCACTTATCCTCTCCAGTGTTAAGTGCAGAGGAAGTTATTTCTTGTATCACCAGTGCCAGTGATACAAGAACTGTGCATCAGAAGCTCCAGTGTTCGGCTGACAAATATCGCCACTGTCAAACACTGCAGCATGTAAATCACTGACTGTCTGTGCTTATAACAGTTTGGAAAATGGTGGAGAATATAGAAATTGAATAAGAGAGGTAAATGGAAAAAAATCCAGTACATCAGCTATAAATAGTTTTAAAAATACCTTCATGTTTTCAATGTATGTATAATTCTGAGTAAAGTTGCAGAATGTGTAGCTCAGCATGAGAACTGGTTTTGTGACCATATAGAATTCTAGCAATTATGTGGATCCCTACCCCACCATCACAACCAGCATAAAATAAGGCATAAGTTCATTCATTCCAGTTAGGGAAGGAAGAATTTTCAGAACCAATCAGAGGATTAAAGAAAGGCTTTCTCAGGCAGAATTTTAAAGGTACACACCCACCGAAGTACAATTCAGGCACTCACACTTTAGATGCATCATATTCGCACTGGGTGTATTTATGGACGATTGAGATTGCAAAGCTGTACAACTTGTGAATCTATGTGTGAAGAGTGTATTTAGTTGAAAGGTGAAGAGAACGGTTCTTTCTTGTAGGGCGCATTGATAGGTAACAGCCGTGGCAAGGGTCATATGCACCCATGGAGAAAGTCCTACTTTATGAGTGAAAAGACATCCTGTTCAAAGATGCTCTCAAAGTTTTGTTTTATTTTTATTCTGCAATTAGACATTCAACATTTACTAGCCAGCACTTTCAACAACTGCAAGAGTATACATTATTGGATCGGCTTTATTATAAATATTATTGCTTTCTTCTCTCCCATGTGCATAACCTGGGTATGGAACCTTCAGTAATGTATTTTTATTTAGTACTAGTCAAACATTACAAGTGTCTGTCTTGCCTGTGTATTATTTTCTCATTTAACAGGAAGAAAATTCAACCTTAGAATTCTCTAAATTACTAATTTCCTGGCTCTAGAAGGTGCTTCATGCTGTAGTGAAATGGAACACAGTAGTTTGAGGGCCTGGGGTTGCTAATTTTTATAAAGGGAGAATTGCACAGCAAGGAAACACAAGGGAAGATTATTTTGAGAGACTTAACAATGTGCTTTATTTCTATGAATACCGATTAATTTTCCCAGACTGAAATAGTAAGTGTCTTAGCAAAGGTATCCCCACTATCTTTCAGTATACTTTCCTTCTAGTCATTCATTCACCAATTTCCATAGACTGACATGTATATGAATATTGTGCATGATATGTATAGTATATGTTATATACATATTAAATCATTGGTAAATGGCATCAATATTAGAAACTAAAATTTATCCATCTATTTTTAAAAGATGTGTAATGCATTACATAATTTAATGAATCATTTTTGTTATTTTTTGAATCAGTTCTGGAAATCCTCCTTCATGAGTGGTTTTACACAGTGTGATAAAAAATCTGGTGAATGCCATCCAACAGCAAGGTAGGCTGTGAAAATATTAGAATGCTTCCTCATCCACCCTGTTCATCAGATCTGACACCATGTGTCTTGTGATTCTTCCTCAAAGTCAAAATGAATGAAATATTTTTAATTGATTCAGGACATCAAGGAAGCCATGGCAGCACTGCAAATGTCTTGAAAAAGCCTTCCAGTACTGCTTCACAAAGTGCTAAGATGGGATGGGTGTGTTCAAAGCGAGGGGAGCTCTTTTGAGGAGGATTATTAGCAGTATGTCTTATTGAAATAAATAGCTTTTATTTAAACATGCGACATATTTTTCAAACATAGCTCCTATCTTTTTTTTGATTCACAGAAACATATCAATATTAAAAAGTAAGTGAGATTTTTATCACCTTTTGAAAATCTTTGTCAAATTAAATATAAAATATTCTATTCTGAATTTTAAGATAATATAGAGCATTATGCGTTAGTATAGTATAATTTGCACCTAAAGTTATAGATAAGTTCAATCACGTCATATTTTTTTTATTATTTTAATTCCTTCATATTTTAAATAATGATCAGATACTGCCATCTCCTGTTTATTGAAAACACAATTTTGTTAAGATTGAATGCTCTCTGTTGCACTAAAAATATAAAACATGTACAAACATGCTCCACGTGGCTTTAGAATTTCTGCACAAATGTCAGAGGCCTCCATCTGCCTAATACAATCTTTTGTCATGAAGATGTGACAAGCACTATCTCTAGAGTCATTAGGCCTTGACCTGAAGATATTCTGGACCTGAAAACATTTGGTTTAATATGTAATTACAAAATAAGTGAACTTACAATGTAATAATGAAAATTGATTAACTTTAATTCCAATCATTAGTCACATATGGTATCTTGCTTTCTACATTATTGCTTTTTTTACCTGTCTGTTAACTATTGTAGGTTCAATTAGAAATTTTCTACAAACCGTTTGTTTTATGCATCAATATGTAGCAACATTCTTCAAATGATTCCTGCTGGTTCAACTTCTTTGTTTCATTTTTGTCCACTCCTTCCTTCTTAAAATAAATCTTTAACCTTTTAATATGATTTTACTTACATAGGTTTTCATTTATATTAACACAAAACGTCAGTTGTAGTACTTCATGTTAATAGTTTTCACCCAACTACTCGCAGATTAAACAGACTTTTTATTTTGTTTCTATGCTGTTCATTTATCAAAACTTGTTTGTTTTTATTTCCTAGTTCTTCACTACGTTGTGAAGATGAATCAGTTGATGTAATAATGACTTTTCCACTATAAAATATCCCACTCTACTTCCAGTTGTAGATTTTTCTCATTTTATTTTGTTAATTAATTGCTTATTGGTAGGTATTAGGTAGACATAATGATCACATAATCATATATTGATTTTCCCCACCTCCCACCACCTTTAACCTCCTTATTGTCAAAAACTTTGTTTAATTTTCCCTTCTTTTCTCATTTTTCTTTTGCTTTCCTTCCTTCTTCTTCCCCCCTTCCCTAGTTCCTCTTCCCATTTGACCATTTTCTTCCTAATTCACAAAATATACTGTATATTTTTGTCCTTATTTACAATTTCAGTTTCTCATACCAGAGAAACAGTGTGATATATAAACATGTGTATCCAATTTATTTCACTTAAGAATATGATCTCATAGTCCATCCATTTACCTGGAAACATCTCAAGTTTATCTTCTTCTTGGCTGAGTAGTACTCTATTATGTTAAAAAAAAACCCTCACAACTCCTATATCTATTCCTCAGTTGATGGGCATTTGAGCTGTTCCCAAGATTTAGCTATTACAGGCTGTGCCATTATAAACATGGGAGTGTGTATATCCCTGTGGTATGATGCTTTTAATTGTTTGGGGAAGATACCAAGAAAGGGAAAAGCTGGGTCGAATGGAGTCACTACTTTAGATTTTGAGGCATTGTCATACTGATTTCCACAGTGGTTGCACCAGTCTATTCTTCCACCAACAGTGAAGAAGGGTTCCTTTTTTCTCCACAGCCCTGCCAGTACTTGTTAATGAGTATGTTTTCTATATAAATCATCCTATTTTCTTTCCAGTTGTAAATTCTTCTGACTTTATTCTTTTCAATTTTTTATTTTAATCTGGTAGTAACATTTTTCACTTTTCAGGTTTTGTTTTGATCTCTGCTCTCTTTTATCTCTCTATCTCTCTATCTCTCTCTCTATCTATCTATCTATAACTATTTATCTATCATCTACCTACCTATCTACCTATATATACATAGTTCATTTGTTTGGTTTTGATACTAAGAATGGAACACAAGACCTTCACACTGAGCTGTAGCCACAGCCCTTATTCACTTTTTTAAAACAGTATCTCCTTAAAGTGATGTTATCAAGACTGATTTCGAATTTTAATCCTCCTGATTCAGCTTCTCAGAGTGCTAGAATTATAGCCATGATGTGCCACCAAACCCAATGATACTTAGTGTTAACCCACAACTAGCCCATCCATGCATAACAATGAAAATCTTATAGATCCTGACATTTAATTTCATATATAGAGCTATTGACTCCTACCACCAGCACTGAACAACCAATGAGCAATGATGAAAGCATCAATATGACCAGACACAAGACTATTCTGCCTATGCTATGTCCCCAACTCAACGTTACCACTATCTCTTCCTTCTTTCAGTACTTGGGAAAATCTGGATTAATTTGTGTAGTTAAAATTAATTAAAATTAATTTATGTAATTTTAAAACATTGTATTCTAATATTGAGGTCAAATTTCAAATAAACTTATCTTTTCGTATCCCAAACCTGATATACATGATATTTTTTATTTCCTTTTATTATTTTTCCTTCCTTTGTTTCATCTTTTCATGTCTACTTCTGTTTCTCTTTTTCCCTTCCTCCCTCCCACTTTCCTTCCTTTTATCTTCCAATCATTTATTAAATATCTATTAAATATTGAGTGACTATTTTTACTATCTATTCTAAGGGTAAATAATACAGCAGTGATGGAAATATAAGCTGTTTCTACTGACATAAAGGTGGATACATTGAGGAGATAGATAATTAGAGCAACACTGTGATGGTTAAATGTTTACTGGACCACAGAATATCTGATAAAGCGTAATTTCTGAGTGTGTTTTTAAGAGGGCCTTTTTCTAAAACCAGGAGTATTTTACTTAAAAATGAAGCATGCTAGAATACATAATCAAATAAAATGAGACAAATATTTCCCGAAATCTACTGTTAAGAGATCTGTTTGGTTTTTGTTTCTTTTGCATAAAAGTTACCCCAAAACCAGGTTTAAAAAGAAGCAAATATTCCTTGTATGATTTATTTCAGAATTTATTGTCTAATTCTGCTCACTGAATATGTATTAACAAGGAAGTTATTGTCTTTATTTTATTTTATCAGTATATGTTTGCAGATTCAAGGTCTGTACAATCAACTTGAGGAATGTTATCTGTTCATATTACAGCTGTTGCCTAACCCTTTCCTCTTCCTGCCATCCTCCTCTTGCTCCCCTATCACCTTTTACATACTTACTGATGTTGGATGTCTTAGCTGATCTTTGCAGAAGAAATTAACATTAGAATCTGTAAGTAGATTTCCCTTCTCATTGTGTGTGGGCCTCATCCAATTCACTGAGAGGTTTGCATATAGCAGCAATACAGAGGAAAGTCCCCCCATCTCTCCCCCTTCTTTCTCCATGACTAGCTGTCATGTTAGACTTTTCTTAACCTTGAACTGGAACACTACTGTGCCATGGTTGTCAGGACCTGTGGACTTGATTGGTTAGATTTACCATTGACTTTTGTGCTTCTCTGAGATCAAAAGCAGCCTAAAACTACAGCATTGGATTTCTGGGATAGCCAGTTTGCAGATATCTCACTATGGGGTCTTGGCCTCCATCATTTTAGAAGCCATTGCCTCATAATTAATTCATATTTGCCTTTCTCTGTCTCTCCCTCCCTCTCCCTCTCTCTCTTCCTCCCTCTCTCTTGCCCTCCCTCTCTTCCTCTCCCCCTCTCTCTCCCAGCCCCATTTTGCACACACTCACACACACCAGCACACACACACACACACACACACACACACACACACACTATTCTATTGGTTTTTTTTCTATAATAAATCTCTATTGTAAATATTACAATTGATAAGCATGTGAATTGATAAGTCCTGTGTGGATAATGAAGCAATTAGAGAATAATCTATAAACAATGGAAGAAGAAGTTATTCAAAGAAAAGCTAATTTAAGTATAAGATGAAAACATACTTTAAAAAAATGAGAAAAAGTTGCTTAGATGTCAGAGTAAAACAATTTCATGCAAAGGAAATCATCAAAGAAAAGCCTCTTAAATAAGAGTGGGATGGGTGAAAATCAGTATCTATAGTACAAGAGTTCTACAAAAGAAATGGTATCAAATCAGAATTCCATTAAAATAACACTAATGAATAATGATGGGCCTGAAATTTCAGAGACCTTGTTAAAAAAATGAAATTGTGGATCTTAAATTCCAATTAGGAGAAATAACAGAAAAATTATATATATATATACATATATATATATATGAAATGTAGGCATTAGACACTAGCAATATTAATATCATTAACCTAATATAATTCTGATGGTTAACAATATAAAATACATAGCACTTTATTTCTACTTCATTTATGGCATTTATTGAGTTTACTTATTCATCTTTTATGTAAACTTATGTGAACAAGTCATAAAAGAGTATTTGCTAAAAGACATTATGAATAACTGTTGATCAACAAAGAACTAAATGTTACATTATGAATAGATAATGATATATCTTAAAACAGTGTAGAAATGAAAATATTTGATTTCTGTCCACGTTCTATTCATTTTGCTCTACCTGTTAAAGTTGAACAAGTACCTCTTATTTTTGTGATATACACATCTGTTTTCTTTATTTCATTAACTTAAAATGATTTCTGTTCAATAAATTTTTCAAATAAATTATTAATTTTAAAATTGAAATTTTTTTATTAGCAAAGTAATGTGGCAAAGATGAATTTATTGGAACTTTGACACATTTATCTCTAACATCAGGGCTAAACAAATGGAAATTTGAGCTACTAATATGAAATAACTTGATGTAATTGCATTGCTCAGATGTCACCTGCAATAAAGAGTAAGGCTGTGTATGTTAGGATATACACTGAGCTGTAAAAAGAATACTAAGTTTCACAGTGACTTGAAACAAATAGAATTTTGTTTTTCTCTTTGTGACAAGAAGCTTGCCCATTGCCTGAAAAAGAAATCTTCAGGCCCATTGGCCCACAATTTTTCTCTCTTGTTTCCTGACCCACTGGACACATTATCCCAAAGGGGACTTGCTCTTAACATGGTAGTTGCAAAGTAGTTGCTGAAAAGAACATCTTTTGTATATTTAAGGCTATCGTTTGGGTTGTACACAATGCTTCTGCTCTAGTTCACTTGAAGTCAGAATCTAGACCTATGGCAACACCTACACAGAAGGCTAACAAGAACAGTTTTAGCAAGGTCCTCGTGGGCTTATTAGCAATCTACATGAATGTAAAACCCAGGAATGCCGTGTACTGCTAGACACTTACTAGCTCCTGTAACAATACAGAAGAGCCTAATTTTGCACTGGTAATTGATTGTTTAACTAGTGAGATTAGGTTCTAAATCTGTGAAGACTTTGAAGAGTATATTTGCCTCATTCTTTTATTTAGATATCGCATGCACTACTGATAGAATTTCCTTTTTCAATATAAAAATATATGCCTGTATTATTAATGGTCTAAAACATACTAAATATAGTGTATGTGTGAAATAGGTATTTTATATGGAAGGTATATTGTTTCTATACAAAAACCATGTGTCAAACAGAACTATTAAATGAGATATTCAGTATATATTGCATATATAAAGATGAATATTTGTGTCTGTAACATGTAGGGTGTTGTATTTGTCAAAATATTTTGTTTTAATTAAATTTTTATCATCAAAAAGTAATAATATATCTCATTAATTACTATTCTTAATAATAGCAAAGTAATTAAAAACACTTTTTACTGTGCTAAATAACTTTGAAGTTAAGAGTCATTTTTCAACTATTACTAATATTTTAGCACTTGCATCAATTTTTGCCTCCAAATCTCTTTTATCCAACACTCAATGCTTTTGTTTACTCCTTTAAAAATTGATTTCATTTTCTAAAAAGAAAGAAAGTCCATCATTATTCTATTTTTATCATAAAAAATAATGCATTTCATGCATACATTGCATATATCAGTGAAAACAATGATAATTTAGTAGGCTATGGAACTATGTTTCCATGAAATATTTTGGAATTACTTATTGAAACACATGGGTGAGTTTTGAAACTGAAATATTATGTGGAAGAGAAAGGAACCTAACTTTACAATGTTAGCTTCTCAGATTTTTTTTTCCTTGATTTCATTTTTTTCCAGTTAAATAGACCTACATAGGTTATTTTTAATTGACAAAAAGAATTGTATTTATAGAGAATAACGTGATGCTGTATGAAATGATTTAGTGACCTTTAAGGTGAAACTGAAATATTTGATTTTACAAATTTCTCTTACCTCTCTCTCCCACACTACATGCATTCTATAAACCTGCATATAATTAATTGTCTAATTATGGGGAATGAAACATAACACCTTTTCAAAAATTTAAAATCTGTATTTCCTACAGTGGTAATTCTACCTGACCCCCTGACCTACTCAATTTGTACTCTTTAAATAAGGAAATAAGCATGTACCTGGGAACACAATTTCAACGGTGTAATAATTGTAACACAATTATTACAATGTAGTATAATTATAATTATTTTTTACTCTGATAACTAACTCTAGAAAAATTGGGATGTTTTAGCCTTATTCATTTATCCTCTCAGGTATAAGCTTTATCTTTATCATTTTAATTGTTTCCTTGATACAACTTCAATTCACAAATGAAAATGAGGCAATAGGAAAAATAGTAAAAGGAATGAAGATCTATAGGATTCTGGAGGAAGTTTTCCATCCATGTTTTGACGAAGTTTTTGTACAGATATACCAAAAAATTCCATCTAAATATGTAAGGGGTAAATGAATATTTCCCTCAATTCAGCAATATATTTTAGTAGGTTTCATGTGTGCTTTACCTTCACGGTAAATCTATAACCTTCTGGTACCTATTAGTTCAAGAGATATGCAGTGTAGTCATACTAGTTGTATATTGGTATAAATAGTCTCAGCAGATAATGTTATAAACATGAGGACTTATTTTTAAAAGTCTCATATTACATTATAGTAAATCTAAGAATATGCTTTCACTTTCATCTAGAATATGTGTAGAATATATTACAGAAAAATAATATTTAAAAGCTATTTTCACTAGGACAGGAATATGGATGAGTTCAAAGAACACATCAGTGTAGTACAAATAATTACTAGGCAACTACTAAATGGTAAAAGGAAATTTTTTCTATGTGTAAAGTAAGTCACTATAAGTGAAATGGGCTTGGCCTGTATCTTGAATGATTTGCTGTTTGATCAGTTAAGCATCACTGCTATTGGATTTCTCCTTTCCACTGAAGAAGCATATTCTATGGTCAGGGCCTTAAAGCAGGACTCATAGGTGAGAAAAACAAAGACTTTTTTTTTTAATTTCCTATAGTTTTGCATTCCACAATCAGATGGAAATAATGAAATTTAAAATGTTTGCTCTCAATGGATTTGATTAAATTGGGAAATTTTTCTCAATCATCAGGGCAAACAAAACTATTCATCTCATGGACTTAAAGGAGATAAAGGAAAGGTCCATTGTAGTCAGTATGGAGGGAACTTTTATTTTCGTTTGAACTTTGCACCACAAAGTCACCAATATCCAAGTAAGTTTTAGGTACCTAGGAGAGCAGGTGGAGCCCTCAGTGTGCATGGAAAAAAGCCATATGGATAAAGATTACTTAGTGAGTCTGAGCAAACTGATCTTCAACTAGCCCTGTTGCATATGATTGAGAGACAGAATGGGTCACATGGTTTTGAACCAAAGGGATTTCAACAAAGCTGAAACCGAGAACCAAGCAGAACCACACAAATATCTCTCAGTGCAAGTCTCCTCTCAAACTGTATCCATCCTAACTCCTGCACTCTTGATTATCTTTCTAGAACAAAATTCAATTTGAGGAATTTTAGTAAACTTAGAAAATGCAAAATACAAAATTGTTTCTACCCCCCTCAAAGACTATAATTTGAATATTGAAATATAAATTGCATTACTAAAATAGAAAGAAATTTATTCAGTATGAAAAACATTTAACTGTAAGCTTAGCAATGAATAACTATACATAATAAATGGCATTGGAAAGCAACATAGAAGACATATTGCAAAAGCTAACAGATATCAGATTACAGATATTAGGTTTATTTCCCTAAAAACTATTTTGAAGTTTTGCTATTGAAACGAAAGCAATGCTTATGGAAAGGTAATCTGATTATACAAATAATAGGAATCTGGCAGTCAGTTGTGCATAGAGAGAGTTGGGGATATAACTCAGTGGCATAGTGCCTGCCTATTGGGTTAATAATATACCTCAGTTATTGCAGGGTGATCAGGTCTACAATCTCCCAAGCAAGTGTATGGTGAAGGCTAAATAAGAAAGAGGTAAATGGAATGATTTCAGGGTTCCAGGAGGATCAAAACCCTCTCACAGAATTGAGATTCACTCAGGGCTAAGACCAAGACCTTCTCTGGGTGACCTCAAGAATGGTGGAATTACTCAAGGAGTTCTCCAAGTAAGGTGTTAAATTAATCCTGAATAAGAATTAATTTTATCCACCCAGGAGTAAGATGTCTGAGGCTATAGTCTTTATCAAGTTGAGATCAGATCCAGGTGTCCTTTGCTGTGATGTTTTATCCTTTGAGGTTTTCAGGCTTCATCAGCCATTACAGGTTGTCTTGGTTACTTTTCTCTAATTGCTGAGACAAAATACCTGATGCCAAAAATTAAGGAAGGAAAGGTTTATTTAGCTCACAACTTGTGGAGGTTTCAGTCCATACTGGGTTGGCTCCAAAGCAGAGTAGCACATGGCACAGGGCAACCATTCATGGTGGCAAAAGAGCAAAGCAACCAAAGCAAAAGGGAGGAGTAGTGGTGAGCAGCTTCTTTCCCTCTCTTACATTGTATGCAAACTATCTGCCCCAGGGAAGGTGTAGCACTCACACCCATAATTCCAACATTGGAACAGGAATCAATCATAAACTCTAGAAGCCTGCCCCATGACTGTATGATAACTTATGGGGACACGCAAACACAAACCATAACATCCCACCCCTGACCCCCCAGTGACTCATGCACATCCCCTTATACAAACAGCATTTAGTCCATTTGCAAGAGTTGCCAAAGTCCAAACAAACAGTTTCACCACTGCTGAAGAGTCCAAGTCCCAAGTGTCTTCCAGGACGTAAGGCAAACTCTTAGCTGTGAGCCTCTGTACAAATGAAACCCAAGTTAAACACTTTCAATCTTCAATGGCACAAGAAAAACACTACCATTCCAAAAGGTACAGACAAGAGAATACAAAGCACTGGGACCATAGCAAGTTCAACATCCAGCAGGGCAAACATCAAGTCCTGTAATTCCACATCCAGTACCTAAAGCAACCTGTGGCACGTTGTGAGTGCCAAAGGGCTTGTGTGACTCCACCCCTATGGCACTTCTGGTGGTTACAGCTCTCATAGCTCCTCTTTTAGGCCTACTTTTCTCCTTCCTTGCAGCTTTCCTCAGACAATCCATGTTCCCGATTTTCATAAACATCTGACGTCTCCATGGCACCTTTTGCTTCACACTCACCGCTTCACGTACTGCCATCTTAGAGGGATGCTGCCTGGCCCTTCGGGGCTTCTGAAATCAAGGTGGAAGCCTTCTTAACCTCAGAACTCTTGCATTCTGTATGCACCTAAAACCAGTGCCGCGTGGGTGATGAGAAGGTCTGCTGCCACCTGGAGCAGTAGCCAAGCCTTCCACACTCTTGGCCATAGGGGTAGAGTGCCAGGATTACTTGGCACTCTGAATGCAAGTTTGAGGACAAAATTCTCTATACTGCTGCCATTCTGGAAAGCGGTCCTGTGTGTGGCTTTCTTCTCAAAGCAAAGTCTTTCACCTTTTCAGTTTTGAGGTTGCAAAAGGTGAAGACTTGCAGCTTCTTGTGATGCCCTCAGGCCATCTTTTCCTTTCTTTTGTTCCTTCTCAGCAATGGAGATCTCCTGAGCTGTATCTTTAACTTCCAATTTTTTTTTCCTTTGGAAAAGCTGCGATCTTCACAATTCCCTTTGGATGTAGTCTTCAGTTTCTTTAGCTTTCCAGTGAAAGACTCTTCATGTTTTCAACGAAGACTTTCTGACATTCTGACACAGACTATTCTGGTGACTATTCAGGGAGCTTCCAAGCCTTTAACTTTCACTTTCACTGGCTCTTCCAGTCTCCCCTGTGCAGATAGCTGTTTTGGATTCTTCTGGCTCTGAACTCCAACAGCAATTGGGACTATTTGCCTTCTCATCTTGTAAGCCTACCCACTAAATGTCTTGTATATCCAATGTATATATTATGCTAATTACACTCTTCTAGTGAACACTAATACAAACATATTCCAAAATTTAGGAAGAGAAAACTGTTTAGTCAATTATCAGGACTGGTGATACCACAAGAAAATTATTATTAAAGAAAAATCTGTGCTATGGAAACAGTGGCCTGTGATATTGTGAGAAATAAAACAGAAAAGGAAGAAAAACAAACTACTTTAGTTACGTGAGAGATATTTTCATAAACACAAGAAAGAATAAAGACGTAATTTGAACTTGGAGTTCTTTTAATTTTATGGCTGAGATAGTGATACAAAAAGTCACCTGTTTGTTTTCATCATTGTCATTCAAATAGTCACCCAGATCACAATTGTTGCATACATGGTGTGTTAAATGCTAAACCATATGTTGGTTTTGAAAATGTACCTAAAAATCTGCTCATGTATGCATAGGCATTGCTAACTCAAAATCATAATCCCTTCAGACACAGAACATCTAGCAACCAGCAAATTACTCTAATTTGCATAACAGATATTCTTAAATATATTGATAGTTCCAATCATGCTTAAAGAAGATAATAACAAGATGGTGATATCCTCAAATTTGCAGTAGCAAAAATTTCACTTAAACTGATTTTGTAAGATGAACAAGAGTTCACCAAGAAAACATGCTGTAAAATTATGTACCAGTATGTACCTGAAATATTCCCATGTCCTAGAGAAGCTAGCCATCATGCTATCATAGTGGAATGCATGAATCGTGTACTTACAGAAATGCTGAATAGAAATAAATCTGCAGTGCTTCCAGTCAGTAAAACATATAGCAAATACACTTGTGCAAAGAACATGATACTAATTAATAATAATAATAATATTGTTAGTGGTTTATGTGTTAGTACAAATATACCTTTATTGTTGTTTTACAGTGTACTCCTTCCACATACAAACTATGACTGTACAATACTATGTCATATTCTTCCAAGATCCATACAAACATTATTTTCCCTGTGTTGTAATTGCATCATTTTCTCATGATTTGATCTCGAGTCCTATTTCCTTATGACCGTAGAAGCAGTAGACTTATCAAGTTGCTGTAAGCACACTCGATGGAATTCACCCAATAGCAAAATTGCCTTATAATGCATTTTCCCAAAACTCACAATCATTATTAAATGACACCTGAGCATAAGAGAAAAAAGGGAATTTATTACACAGATTCCACCACAAATGTAGAAACTCAGAGAAGAGCTTTGCAGATCTAAGAGATAATGTTACTTTGGACATGGAGAACATGATGCATAAGATTTGATAAGAAATTCTCTCAAATAGATAATTATACATTTATTTAGTAACTTAAAATTGACTAAGAAGAACACTTATAAAGAAGAATAAAAGTTTGAGAATTTTAAAAATTTGATATGAACTTTGTTTTAGATAAAACAAAATTTTAAATTTTCGTGAAATATTAAATTTGTATGGATGTTATGAAAATTTTCTAGAAATAAATCTCTTCCCCCTTAAATTTACAGTATTGAGTAAATCTTGTATAATAATCTCACTCAGAATGTAACAAATATTCTGATGCTGGTTGGGATTTGTCCAACATTTCACAAGGTGTGTGAGCAGAAACAAGCTAGAGGACATGTACTTATTTTTTGGGTTTTTTTCGGACCATTCAAAACTGAGTTATTCCTTTACGCTGCATGAAAGCATGAATAATGATAAATATCACTCTAGGAGAATGTTAGAAAACCACAGTTCTGATGTAGTTGATTGAATCTTTCAATAATGTTAAAATAATATTGAAATATTGATCCAACCAGCCCTTTCATATTCTTAATCCCTTCGAATATATTACACATTTTCTTCCTACGGAGAAAATGTTCAAATGACGAGGGGAACAAAGGACAGAGCAAGGTGAAAGGAAAGAAGGGAAAAGCACAAAAAAAAAAAAACATTGAGAAAAGGAAGATATGGAAACAAAGCTTTTATAACTGTGGAGGGCAGGAGGGGATGAAAGTAAGGTAGAGGAACGGGAAGAAAAAAACTGATTATATCATGTACAGGTACAAATTCTCTATGGTGAATGTTATCATTATATATATCTAAAATGTATCAATAAAATTTGATTGAAAAAAATCTTACACATAATCAGTAAGGGACTACATCTTTATGACATTTCTCAAAATGATTAAAAATAATAATAAAAATAATTCCTTGAATTCATGTCACATAACACCACACATACCATGCTAGGAGTCCTTTGTTCCTAGTGTACCTGGGGACATCTGTCATTAAACTATATATTTGGAGATACTACGTGTTTTGGAGCTGCTACATTAAATATATTCATATTTAATGTGTTAATTCTAACCTTTGAAACTGTGTTGGAAAATAAATGTATGATATTAAGACTAACTATTTTACTTTTTCTAGAGCTCTTTATTCATATGTGGAATAATGGACTCCCAGAGCGTAGACTTAGCTTGAAGTAAAATTCAGGTGAAAATTAAAATGTTTATAGCCTTGAAATACGTACTGTTAGATTAAGCCTGAGGTACTTTCCCTAGATTGATATATTGATCGTTACCCTGATCAGTATTTGAGGGAAAATTGTGAAGGAAAAACTTTGGGATTTTTTCTAAATCGCTTTCTCCACTGTCACACTGCAATGCTGTTCCTTTTAAAAAGAGGGAATCCATGCAGCTCCGGGCTGTCTACCTCCGCCCTCTCCACCACTACTGCTCCATCACCGAGTGCGGCCGCATCAAGAGCATCAGCAGGAACCGCTGCAGATGACTCCTTTGCCTCCTTTGTATTAATCAGTACTGACATTCATTGCCTGGTGCCCAGGATATTTTAAATTGCTCTCTGTTTAATGTTATTTATTGAAATTTTGTTTGGTTCCTTTCAAATAATTCAAAAAGGAGGGAAGCTCTTGTGTCTGTTGAGGCACATGATCAAAATGACTGTAACTGGAATTATGGAAAATAGATCAATCAGAGGCAAATGAAATCATGTTTCTATATTCTGATGCATGCACCCAGTGTACTTCCATATGTATTCAGCTCTTCATTAATTTTACCACCGCAGTGCTTTCTTTTTTCAAAGTTGAACTCATATATCATTCATTGAACTTATTGTTAGACATTGTCTTAGTCTATTCTGGGTTTCTGTTGTAAAATATCTTAGACTGAATAATTTATTAAAAATATAAATTCATGGCTTACCATGGTGGAGGCTGGGAAATCATGATAGCTGCTTCAAAGTAGAGTAGGGCCAAGATTTGCATTGCAAGAGAATGTTTTCCTGAGTCCTCTAGTGACAGAAAGACAAAAGGGCATACTTAGTTCCACCCAACCTTTTTATATAGTCATGGAGGTTCCATAATCCCACTCATGGAGTCTCCATTCATATGATATAATAACCTTCTAAACCTCCACCTTTCGCACTATCACACTGGGAATTCTGTTGCCACGTATGAATTTCATGCAGTCTTTTCCAGATCATAGAAGAAACTTTACATCTTTAATACAATGGCAGTATCTGTTCATGTGGGCTTGTTTGTTTGCTTGTCTCAGGGAACTTTACAGAGAGCCTTCTCAGTGAGAGGCATCTCCAGCTTTCTTCTACTTTTTCTTTCCTTTTTTTCTTTTTAATTTTGAGGTTTTGCATACTAAATAGCTAATTTGCTGAGACTGTGTTTGAATTTGTGGTCCTTCCCCCTCAGGCTCTCCGTATGCTGGTTTTAGAGGTGTACACTGCCACATCTGGATTAGTAACTGTTATTTTAAAAAAGTTTCTCATTATTTACTATTGTTGTATAAATATTATACATACTGAATGCTTTCTTCATGATTATTTCTATACTGTGTTCTCAATTCTACCTACATTTGAGTATTTTAAAGGTTTTATATATATGTGTGTGTGTATATATATATATATATATATATATATATAGTCAATAAGGTTATTTTAACTTCAATTTTGTCCGCTTTTATACCATATTACTTTCCTTCTTGTGTCACTTTTCTAACTAGAAGTTACAATCCACTTTTTAAGAATAACCATTGGAAATGGATATTTATTTTTTCTTTTTATAGAAAGATGATATTTAATTTGAACACTATCTCAATATATGGCATTGTATAGGGTCATTTCAATAGAAATTTCAGCTCTGCTGTGAGTTGAATCATGTCTCCCCAAATTGTTAACTCCTAACATGTAGCACCTGAAACTGTGCCTTTACTTGAAAATAATGTTATCAAGGTTGGTATTAGTTAGGATCAGGTATGGTCATAATGGACCACTGTGTGCTCCTCATTCAAATAGAACAGAAGTTTTGACAGAAACAGGGAACACATATCTTTTGTCAGAGTACTGTAGTTTTCATTGAATGGATCTTTTACTTCTTTTGTTAGATTGATTACCAAATATTTCAGTGTCTTGGATGTTATTGTGAAAGGTATGGTTTCCTTAATTCCTCTCTCAGGCTGTTTGTTGTTTGTGTATAGGAATGCTATCAATTTTTGGGTGTTAACTTTGTATCCAGCTACACTGCTGAATTTGTTGATTAATACAAGGAGTCTTCTTGTGGAGTTTTTGGGATCTTCCATGTAAAGTATCATGTCATCTGCAAATAATGATAGTTTTGCTTCTTAGTTTCCTATCCTTATTCCTTTTATTTCTCTCTCCTGTCTTATTGCTCTGGCTAGTAGTTCCAGAGCTATATCGAATAGGAGTGGTGACAGCAGACATCCTTGTCTTGTTACCAATTTTAAAGTAAAATCTTTCAGTTTTTGTCCATTTAGAATGATGTTGGCTGTTGGACTGTCATACATGGCTTTCATCAAGTTAAGGTAAAGACCATCTATTCCTATTTTCTGTAGAGTTTTTATCATAAATGCATGGTGAACCTTGTTGAAAGCTTTTTCTGCATCTATTGAGATGATCATGTGTTTTTTGTCTTTGGCTCCATTGATATGGTGTATGACATTTATAAATTTGTTAATATTGAATGAATCATGCGTTCCTGGAATGAATCCAACTTGGTCATGATGTATGATTTTCTTGACAATCTACTTCATTCTGTTTGCTAGTATCTTATTGAGTGTCTTTGCATCTATATTCATTAGGTAGTTTGGTCTGTAGTTCTCTTTCTTAGTTGGGTGTTATCTGACTGTCCCTCAGACAAAGGGCTTCTATCTAGAACATATAAAGAATTAAAAAGTATCAGGTCCCCACAGCGGAGATGAATACACACTTCTCAGATAAGGAAATACAAATGGCAAATAAATACGTGAGAAAATGTTCAACATCATGAGTCATTTGAGAAATGCAAATTAAAACAACATTGGGATTCCACCTTACCCCAGTAAGAATGGCTAGCATTAAGAAATCAACCAATAATAAATGCTGGCAAGGCTGTGGAGAAATAAGAACCCTTCTCCACTGCTGGTGGGAATGCAGACTGGTGATATCACTGTTGAAATCAGTTTAGAGATTCCTTAGAAAACTAGGTCTAGAGGTCCCAATCAACCCAGCTATTCCTCTTCTGGGTATTTTCCCAGAAGATCTAAAAACATCATATCACAGTGATGTATGTGCACCTATGTTCATAGCAGCACAATTTGTAATTGCTAAATTGTGGAAGCAACCCAAATGTCCACCCAACAAGGGTTGGATAAGAAAACTGTGGTACTTTCATATAATGGAATATTACTCAGCTATAAAGAAAGATAAAGTCAAGGCCTTTATAGGTAAATGGTCACAACTAGAGACCATACTCATAAGTGAAATAAATCAGACCTGCATATGCAAGCACCACATTGTTTCACTAGTGTAAAACCTGAAAGAGTTAATTTAAACTAGGAGGTATGATAGACATTGCGAAATGATAGGCAAACACTCAAGGATAAAGGGCAACTGGGATGTGGGAAAAGAGAAGGGAAAGAAGGAGAAATTTTGCATGTATGTATATACAGGATAGTTAACGTAGTTTTTCTAATGTCTTCTATTTCTTTGCTGAAAGAAACTGTCAATGAGTCCTTGATTGATCAGTATTGCATGTCTCTATCTTTTTTCATGAGAAACCACTTTGAAGGTATCAGTATGTAATACAACAAGCATTGTTAATTTCCTACCACTTTGTTTGTAACTCTGTATTGTCTGTACTGTTCTTTTGCTATTTTGTAAAAAGTTGTCTGTCTGTTAATGTTTTCCTCCTTTTATTAAAAAAACAAAACAAAACAGGGAATGCAAACACAAAGACCATGTAAAGATTGGAGATTTTCTACCATAATAAGGACAACAACCAGAATTTAGGCATGAGACATAAATCATACCTTTAGCTAGTGTCTTCACATGAGTTATAACCCAGCCAATGCATTGTTTTCAGAATTCAGAACTGAAAAACTGGGTAACACTAATTTCTCATGTTCCCAGCCATCTAGTATGTGACATATTATTGTGGTAGCCTTAAAAATTAAAATGACTTCTATTCCAAGTTTTAGTTATTGTAATAATTAATGGCTACGTAATTTTTTCACTTTCTGTTTCTGTTAACTTAATCATTTGACTACTTCTTTTTATAGTTTTCTGTGTCAAATAGTATTGTTTTTTATCTAATTTGAAAATGATCCAAATTAGTTAAAATTCACCAGGCCATGATATATCACTGTTTTCATACATTTCTAAATTTAATACCTTACTATTTAAAGGTTTTTATATTGATGTTCAAGCCTCATAATATTTAGTTTTAGTTTGGTAATAACTTTGTCAGATTTTATGGAGTTTTATGCATTTTTGTTATGTAAAATGAATTGAGAGTTATTATCTCACTATTGATTTCCTGACACCGTGTATTTTTATATTATTTCTTCTTGCAGTGTTTGAGAATTCAGCAGTGAAGAAAAGACTGCTTGTTTCTTTGAAGAATGGTTGTTTGAAATAATAAATTCATTTTCTCTTACTCGGATATACTAAAAACTGTTATTTCTTCCTGTGTTAGTATAAGTAACACACCATAAGAATTTCTTATTATAATTAATTTGGTAAAATCTTACAAACATGGTTATGTTTACAATGTTTTGTCAGTTCTGTACATTTAACATACCTATATTTTTTCTTAGTATTAAATGGTTTTTCTTAAATGATTATTTTCAAGTATCACTAATCCTCTCAGAACAATTTTAATCTTTGTAATTTCTCTCTTTTACTTTTCTTTCATTGATTCCGCTTTTATTTATCCACTTCCTGTGTTCACATTTTGAGTTTAATTAGCTTTCTTTCTTATAGTTTGCTAGAAAGCTTCAGAATAGGTCCTTTATAAATACTGATAATTTTATGTTACAATCGTGTGAAAATATAGCTTTCCATGTAAGTACTGTTTTAGTTACATCTACGGTTGATATATAAAAATTTCTATTCGTGGTGTTATATTTTCAGCATCCTTTGCATTTCCATGTCTATGCCATTAATTAGAAATGTTTTACTTAATTTTAACATGTGAGGATTTACAGATAACTTACTGTAAATTATTTGTATTGTAATGCAATTATAGAGGAAAATGACTACATATGATTGTAGTCCTCGGAAGCTGGATGAGATATTTCATTACTTGGAATATAGAACCTATTATCAACATTGGGGAAATACAACGCATTTTTGAAAAGAATGTCAATTATGTCAAATTTCTTTACTCTTCAAACAATTATTTACATGGTATAATTTAATTCATTGATTTTAACAGTTTTTTTATCATTTCAGTTTTTACTTTTTCTGCTTTTATGTTTTCTTTCAATGAACAAAGTCCATTCTTTTTGCATTCCATTTAACTGAGAATTAATTTTTATCATTATTATTTATCCCATTTATGATTTGCTGAGCTTTTTCAATGTATGGTATTGCTTTTTAATGTTTAAGTTTTTTCAAATGAAATATTTCCTCAAGTAATTACTTTGCTCCAGTCATTCTTAAATTCAAATTAAACCTATTTTAATAGATAACAAACATAAAATCATAAAAAGTGTACATCTTTATGGTGTGCCATGTGACATGTCTATACATGTAAGTAGTGATAATATTTTAATCTGTGTAAGCACAGATATGTCCTCAAATATTGTTATAGTTTATTCTGACATGGACCCCCAGCCTCCTATGTTTGGGAGGTGATTGGATCAAGGGTCCATTAGAGCTGATTTTCTATCGAAAATGAGGTTAAGTTTGCGGCTTGTCTCATGGAATCACCTGGAATATCTCCCTTCTGAGCTCCTCTCTTGCTTCTCTCTCTGCTTTTCTTCCTCCACTATGTGAACAGCTCCCTTCTGCCCAAACCATTGCACCAACCAACATTATTATTAACATTGTTACTACATGCACACTCTCAGTGGGCACCATCATATGGAAAAAAAAGAAAAAAAACTTTCAAAATGGTGGTTCTCAGAGCTTTTTTGTGTTGGAGCAAATTTGTGATTGATAAAGGTTTTGTATATCTCAGCAGTATTCCCTTTGCTCTCTTTACCTGAAAAGAAACTTATATGGGCTTCTGATATCCACTTCATAACTGTTTCTTATGACATGAATGGTGCAAAGATTGGATAATATTGACATTACGCTATTTTACACCTTTGGACACCTAGAGATTAAAGTCTGACTCTTCCTTTTCTCCTCTAAGGCAGTTTATTTCCTCTTCCTCACTTCCCTAGAGGTGACATCAATTATTCATCCATTCTTTCTTAAGAAGGCACTTATATGATATATATTAATAATATATAGATATCTCTTAATTTAATTTTATATTAAAAATAATGCTTCTATAGAGGAAAAATATACAAATGCCCAATTCACAGAATAGTCTCAATATTAAATTAGGTCTACTCACTGCCAGTGATCACTTACCATATATCTAATTTGCAACACATGCTACTGCAGTGAAAAACTGAAGCGAATTTTCAGAATCAAGAAAAAAGAAAAGGGAGCTGGGGATTTAGCTCAGCGGCACAGCGCTGGCCTAGCAAGCACGAGGTTGTGAATTCGATTCCCGGTACTGGAAAAAAACAAAAAAAACGAAAAAAAAAAAAAAAAAAAAAGTAATGTACTATAATATCTCCAATTCCTCTAACCCTTCAATATTCTAAAATGTTATCAACCAAATTGTTTTTTGATACATTTACACCCAGCTTAAGTTATATGTGCATGCATGTTTAACTGAAATAACTTCTTGTGATCAAATTGGGGGTACAGACCACTTTGAAAATCTTGGAAATGTCCGTCTAAAGTCTAGATTCTTGTGTCTGTTACAAAGTGATAAGTTAAACTGGGATTATTTTATTCACACATGCATATCTCTGAACTTTGCTTTTAATTTCTCTGTCCTGTACACTACACCATCCTTCATTTTGCACACTTATTTTTCTCTTTAAGCTTTTGGAAAAAAAAAAACAATACATGCATGTTTGTGGCTTTTCTAAGCAGATATTGTAATACAGGAAATATTTATCAAATCTAATGTGATTGATTGAAATCATATATTGTATGCAGATGCTTATTTTGTAGATCATGAGATTATTCAGAAAATAGTTCCATTATTACCATTGACATAATGGGGAACTGATGTAACATTTCTATCTGAATGCTAAAGATGATTCTTTTGTCAGTTTTTAAGGAAGAAAAATTTGAGTCTAGGGGAAATTCAACAGAAATGAACTAAAATGGCTCATCAAACAGTAAATCAAGTTCTTTCATGACTGACTTAATAACTGTAGTCATGTGACTTGTTCCTGATTTATTAGAAGTTATTTTGAGAGAAAAGGAGAGACAGAGGAATAATGAAGCACTTTCATTTAAATTGTCAAGGATGTCATGAAAAATTCATAAATTATAGCCATGGAGTAACCTATTCTCCAATAGAAATTTATTGTAATTTACTCCTACTTTACAGATAAAAAGCTTGAGACTATTAAAAATTAATTACTTGCTTGCCAAACAAAAAATAAATGAAGTAAAGTGGTATTCAATAAATTGCTAAGCATAAATCTTACTGCATTATTAAATTCCATAATTCAGCTTTTGTTTTCCTTTATGTTTTCTGTGGGGTATAATTTCTAACAAATTTATAGAAAACCAAATATTTCTCAGTATTGACAAAGGACATAAACCATATATTCTCATCTCATTTCCTGTGTGTTTGACCATGAATTTATAACCGCATCAGCACTTTTAGCAATAAGACAAATCACGAAGGAAAAGGAATGAAATCTTGGAAGGATGATCCGATGCCTTTGAAAAACAGACCCTGAAGAGCTTGGGGAAGCTTTAAATAAATGTAGGCTATAAGAAGACTGTCAGTGATAGAAGGTAAGCTATTAGACAATGAAAAGTTAGGTACTCAGGAAAGAGAATTGGTGAGGCTTCAAGTGGCAGTCTTTCCTGAAAGTCCGGGATGTTCTTGAAGATTCACTGACGCTGTTTCACCCTTGGAGGTCATGATGCCTGCAATAGTTGGTTTGCTTATTCTTTGTCATTGAGAGAGCACAGATTTTAGGGAAAAGACTTTACGTGGATAATCCAAGCATGATTTTTTAAAAAAATATTGAATGTTCTACTCTTAGGTAAATGGAAAATCTCAGAATGACTCCTCATACAATAAGGAGATGAATTATATAACTTATTAGGCATGTATTACGTGCAAAATGCCAGGGGAGGGAAGTGACTCAGAACCATCAGGTGTCAAGGTGTCCCCTTGCCCTACAATTTCAGCATTTGGAAGTGCTGTAGGATTACAAAAGCTGTGATTTTCACCTCGGCACAAACTTAATAGATTATTTGAATTTTAAACTGAGTTCCAGGAAAGAAAAACATATAAATGATCCAGAAATAGAAAAACCTCTATTTTTCACATATGTCAGATTTTAATCATACTTTTGCTTTGGATAGTGTGGCATATGCTTACAATCAAACAGTTTGGGAGCCTGAGGCAGAAGAAGCAAAAAGTTCATGCTCAGCATGGGCAACTGCACAATGTAGCTGGACTCTATCTCAAAATAAAAATAAAAATAATAAGAAAAGGATGAGGTTGTGATTCAATGCAAAGGCCATTCATTCCTCACTACTGAAATCAATAAGAACAATGATTTCACTGAGGGATAGCTTATCATAATTTCTCCTTCAAAATAATATTTTTGGCTGACAAAATTTTAGGAAAAAGAACTTTTATATATAAAAGACTTCTAATTAATTACGTACATAAATATGTGAATCAAACCCTCACCACTGGAATTTGCCTCTAAGCTTTTAGTAACTTTATTAACTACAGCCCTGCTATGAAACAAAGTGTTTTCTATAGCACAAATTTTTGGAAATGCTTCTTAGAAATGAGATCATTCTAAAGTGTTGTGACACATGTAAGTCATAGCTACTTGTTATTGTCAAAATAATATTTACTCCAAGAACAATGTCTATTTTGAAAATAATTACTTTTCTTAAGTAATTTAAATATTCTTTCAAATTGCAATTACTGATGATTGTTTAAAATTCTCCATGACCAAATAATTTATCAAAATATAGGGTTTGAACAGTTAACAAAATTTTATTCAGGTTCAATAAAAAAATGAGGAAACACTATCAGTTGATACATTGTTTAGGTCTAACCATGTATTTAAATTATAGCTACTGATCCCTTGAAACATAGTATGAAAACTTTGGTATAACTTTGACCTTTAATCTCTGCACAGAATACACCTAATTTTCCTTAATTATGGCTTGAAAATCTTTCTGGAATAATAATGTCAAACAATATTTTGATGTTTTTAATACTTTATTATGTAAGTATGTTGACGGTAAATGCTTTGATTTCTGGATAAAAAACAGACAGAATTCTTATTTGCAGAGAAGTTTTGTGGAAGTTCCATGTCCCCCAATTTCCCCACTACACATGAAAGGGAAAACTAGTTATCATACGCATGTGCTAAGTGGGGTTTGCCATTACAAATAATAAGCACTGAAATCATAAGTTTTACAGTTTAAATAGGTCAGTTTATTAGTATATTTACTTCCCCTTCTGCTCAGGAAAAAACATGAGATTTTATGATTGTGAAATAAACAAATCTCTTCTGAAGATAAATAGAGAAGATATTTCATTTCACTACCATTTGGAATAAAAACAGGTGGCTTGAGAGAGATTAAATTATAAATTACTAAAGAAAAATAATAATTTTCAAATTCCTTGTAATGCATCTTTTAATTCTTGTTGCAAATGATTTCCAGTTATGAAGACCAGGCTGTGAGGAAACAGAAAATATTCATGCAGTAGCGCTACTTATTGCACTGGTTTTATAAGAGTAATATGTATTTAAATTGCCCACTCAAAGGTGAACAATTAGAAAAACAGACAAAACAATAAGAAATAATTTTTGACACTGATCACCAAACGGCAGAGAATTATGTTCCAAACCCTGTGATCATAGCCAGCAGTCAGACTCTTGAACCACTTGTGTTGTATGTTTTGTATTCACAAAGGCAGAGAGCTACAATGGGCCTAACCTTATCGGCTCAATGGTGAAACAAAGAGCAGAATTGAAATGGTGCAGGTGGCTATAATTTGGCGGCCCACGATTCCAATCCCAGCATTCTGGAGAACTGAAGCAGGAGGTCTGCAAGTCCACCTCCAGCCTGTGAAACTTAGCAAGACCCTCTCTTAGAGAGACAGAGAGAGAGAGAGAGAGAGAGAGAGAGAGAGAGAGAGAGAGAGAGAGATTGGTGTGTAGCTCAG
>NW_004955407.1:23299683-23314683 GCF_000276665.1 Chinchilla lanigera
ACCAAAGGGACAATAGGCAACTCTAGGTCTTAAGACTCTCATCTATAAAATGGGAATAACATTTTCACAGTCATTTCTCATTGAAAAAGAAACACAGGCTTGGTCTGTAGCAAGCATACTAAATACTAAGTACTGAAAAAAGTAGCCTTTGAAAGAACAACCAATCACTGCTAAGCATCTGCACTAACCGGTTGGTAGGGATGTAAGAATGAGCCCACCTAACAATTTGAGGAACAAAGATATTCAGTATACGATATAAAATATTAGGAATGCATTCAACAAAAGGAAACACTCAGTACAGTCCTGATTCCCCAGAAGAAAAAGGTAAATGTTGGGATTTTATAGGAAACAGGAAGTTAGATTTGCTGGAAATGGGAAGAGGACTAAGAGCTGGAGGGAGAGGAGAAGGGATTAAAATGAACTAAGATGTGTTATGCAGATTTTACAACTTCCCATGTTGAATATAACCATATAATCCTTATTTACTGCAAACATGTGAAAGTGAAAAAAATAAATAAAATCAAAACTGATAAAAAAAAGAATAGGGTTCTTTAGATGATACGATACCAAGAGAAGGAATTGCAGAACCCATAGAAGTTTTTCAGCTGAACATCTACTTTAGCGTCCATAGGCTAATATGGGATGAGGTCTACAAAGAGCATCTTCTTGGGAAAGAGCAATTTGGAGAGCGCTGCAAGTTAATAATCTTTAAGAGCTCACACAAAAGCAATCAGTATTGTAATCTGTTTTGTTTTGTTTTGTTCTGTTCCAGTACCGGGAATCAAACTCACGACCTTGCACGTGCCAGGTAGGTGCTGTGCCACTGAGCTAAATCCCCAGCCCCAGCAATCAGTATTGAAAGATAATTTTAAATGCACAAAGCATTTGTCAGAAAGACTTCTCTAGCATTCCTAAGAAATGTGGTTAATTAGTCCTACATAAAACAAAACAGAAAACCAAACCAAACCAAATCAAAACAAAACAAACAAAAACTACTCTAAATCAGATCCAGTAACACACATAATCTCAATACTCTGGAAGAATGAAGCGGTAGCATCAGAAATTTAAGCCAAGGCACTGGTTTTAATTTTCAATACCACACAAACAAAACAAAAACAACAACAGAAACTACTTTAGTCCAGTACTAAGAATACTTAAAAATAAAGATATTTAATTTGTTCTATTCAGAAAAATTTCAGTACTCTTTAACTTAATACAACAAAATCTAATATTCAATCCTTTAGGATCCCTAATAGCTGATATAAAAAGAAATTATCAAGTGGAATTACATGACAAAAGGAAAAAACAATCAACCGAGACAAAAATGGTGAAAAAATCAACAGACAAATATACTACGTTATATGTATATGACCTCAACATACTTCATATTTAAAATAAAATATAAATATAATGGAAAGAAATGAAGAATATAAAATATAACCAAGTAGAACACCTAAAGGTAAAAAATATTTAAATTTTATAACTTTAATCATGACATTAGAAAATGGCCAAAATGGAGTTAGAGATTGAGGAACCATATAGACCAGAACTTTACTGACATACAGAACAATATCATATAATCAATCATATGTGATGCTCAACTATTTTAAAGGAAAAATGATACCAAAAAGAGTGAAGAAAATCTTACTGAAAAAGTTACAAAGTTGATGAATTCTAAACACACAAACCCAAGATATTTAACAAGCCCAAATCAAGTTAAACATGTGGAACAGCACATTAAAGAACAGAAAATAAAACTGCTGAAGGTCAGTGGTAAAAGGAAAGTTATAAATATTTTGGGGCAAAATATATGCTACCTACAGATAAACATAAAAATGAAAATATTACTTGTTTGAAATGATATAGGTTAAAAGAGACATGATGATATTTTTACAGTAGCCAAAGAAAACCACTGTCAATCTCAACTCCATATCTAGAGAAAAATCGCTCAGAAATATAAATAGTAAAAAAGTTCCAAATAACCCTGATGATACATAGACAGGAAGAATATATTAACACAAATTACAATTAATCACGAGTTACTGGTCACTTTACACTAAGTTCTGAGAGTCAATATGGATTTCTATTCTACTTAAAATTGTACTTAGTGTTCTTTCATTAAATAAAGCAAACAAATTAGATAAATTAAAAGGTATTATAAAAGATGACAAACGAATTTGTTTTTCTATCAGATAATGGTATCACCTACATTAAAAAAATTTGACTTTGAAGACAACAATATGCAACATAACAACCATTGTTGAATTCCTATCATCTTGTTTGGTGAAACGCTGTATCATAATTTTTTATTTTTTTTTATTCTCTTTAATGTTTAGATTAGTCTTGCATTCTTACATTGGGTAATCTGAGCAAAATCGATGAAGATAAAAATATGTAATATAACAATGTTAATCCCCATCAATTTGATCTGAAACCCTGTATGATCCTTATTGTTTTTGCTTTTTTTTGTTTTGTCTATGTTGTTGACACTTTGCTATTGTTCTTTTTTTAATTCTCTTGAAAGTAAAAAAAGAAATATGTATACGTATGTGTATATATACATGCATATACATGTGTGTGTGTGTGTATATATATATATATATATCCATTCTTTGTCAGATTTAAGCAAAAAAAATCTGACAAATTTACCAAAAATTTATATGACTAATACTTGGATATTACACTTTGCCAAGTACCAGAGCCAATACAACAAATTTGCTGTTTATAAATTTAAGCATAAATAGATAGAAAATTTAAATATTTAAAAACACATAATTCATTATACCAACTAAAAATAAATTATTTAGAAATAACTTTAACAAGCTATTTCAATAAAAGCTTAAAAATTAATAAATTTCTGAAGACATACATTAAAATGCAAAAATAAAAGTATAGGTATACCATGTTCATCAATTAAAAGATTCATTGTTGGTTCCCAAATCTATGAATTCAATATTTATATATGTGTATATATGATCATCAATGTACAATTATTATATTTCATGAAATTATTTGAAAATAATAAATGAATATAAGTGAACATACATACATATCAAATATTCCAAAGTCAGATTTTACAAAGTTATGTGCTCTCCTGTAATTTGTAATGAGCAGTATTTTTCTCTACCACCTGCTTTGCCATGAAAGATATCCTCACCATAACTTCCAGTGCATCTACACAAACATTTTTAAAATATTCTTTCTACACCTATCCTGAGGTATGTCTTTCTTCTTATAAGTCCCGGGTAGACTACAGAAAATTTAAAGTTCAGAAACATTAACAGTACTGCTCATGTAATAAGTAAAATTTAAATTTTGTTTTAAACCCATGAGCTCAATAAGAATTCCTTAATGACATTGTTACAAAGAAGCATAATAGTTTACTAGATAGAATTTACTTTAAACTTCAGATTTTTGTTTTGGTTTTGTTGAGAAAAACTCTATTTTTTGGCAATGTAAAATAGAAAATAGGATTGATTTTATTGAAAATGAAACCAAGAAATTCTTTGTTCTTTATAAAAATAAATTAGTATGTATAAAAATTTGATTTCATATTGGAAAACTTTCCACATTACTGTATTCACTCAAGTACTTATTCAGTAGTTTTTGAAATCAAATAATTTGGAGGCAAATTCCTATATTGCATGTGTGTTGAATTAATTAATGGTCAACTTGTAACACCCAGCTGAACTGAATCAGCGTGGTTCTGGGTGTGGAAGGCCCACCAGAGGATTGTTGCCAACAGCATAAAAGAAGATCCAGAGGGGAAGATGTTGTGCTGTTGATTCTCGGGGAGAACCTGTCATACTAGTTTTTCTGATATGAACTCAGCTGTTCTAATCTTCAGAGGAGCTCAGGTCCTAGCTATCACTGAGGATGACTGCAGTTCTCTTTCAGGGAGCCCTCATCCTTCCGTGAGTGTCACTTCCTGGCTCAGTGCAGATCCCTCAGCCTGCTGGCACAGATCCTTCACCCTGCTGGGGCAGACTTTCTAAACAGAATTATATGATATATTGCTGTGGGCTCAGGCCTCCAACTGGACTAATGGAGGACAGTGCCGGTGCTCTCGTTCTGCTGCAGTTGTGCAGGACATTGCTGTGGGGTTCAGGCCCGCAGCTGGATTCTTTGGGTCTTCTGTGCGTGGACAGATCTCCCATACTCTTTTACATTTGACTCTCTGAAAATTATAAAATAACCTTATAAATTATGAGTCTTGTATTAAATCTATTCCCTTGTGAACCCTGACTAAAACAGTATGTAATTTTTGTTCACTGGTCCATGAGGTCTTCATCATCTTCATAAGTTAACATAATTATCACAAAAATCTCTTCTTTAATGCTACAGAAATATGAATAATTTTGGTTTAGTAATTGGCTTTTAATTCTTAAGGTAAATACATAAATTAAAATAAGTGTATGTACCCATACATAAATATAAACATAGGGTTCTATATAGAATGAGACATATAGGCTAGTGATTTTCCTATGTATATGCGCTCACATTGTACTGATTGGACATGAGTTTTGAATAAATAGTACATTGTATCTAAAATATTGCCCTATAAATTTTCATTTGAATTAACATAGAAATATCTTTGATGGGCATACATTTGTCTTTCATATGATATATAATTAAATATTTTAAAAATTGTATGCTAAACTATATACAGACATTCCATAAAATTTTGTCATTATGAACGTGTTAAATATTTTGTATCTAAATTGTTGTAGATATTTATAATTTTTTGTAATACATTCCTAAAATTAATTTGCAATTTGCATATCAATGGTTTTCTTTCTCAAAGGCATTTTAAAATAAAACACATCCCTCTAGAGATGTTTTGCCAATTTAGACTCAAAGCAATAGCCTTTGAGAAGTCCCTATTTCCTTGTAGCATTTCATAGGAAAATTAACTTATCTGATATATATATATATGTATATCAATAATAGAAGGTATTAATTGCAAGAAGGTGCCTAAGAGTTCTGACATAATGAATGGGAATGACTTCCAATTAAGAAAGTTATCTGCAATAAAACAATCCTATTCATTCTTTTCTGTGTGTGTTTGGAGAGATTATCTACATGAAAGATAAAAGCTGAATATCTAAAGTAAGTACGGGCCAAAGTAAAAATAAAATATGATAAAAGTTGGTAATTTTTTGTAAATTAAGATACTTGCTATATCTACATTATCTAAGCAATAAAATAATGAAGAATAAAACTCATAGTTTCTTTCTCTCTCCAAACCAGAAAACAAAAATAAAATACTGTATTGAGAAACATTCTACAGAAAATCCCCAAATGAAAAAAGTAATAATGTAAACATAAAGAAGTGTTACATTCGCTTTTGCAAATATAAAATTTGTCATTCTACACAGCTGTTTAAAAGAATAAAGTGAAATTGACTGTATTTTATAAAATAAGAAAGCATATACTACCACCTAGTGGTTTATTTCTTTGGTCAAGGGTAATATTTTACCTTACAAATTAGAAGCAAAATTTAAGGAGGCTGAGGGAAGAAAGTTTTACAGTTATTTTTTAATTCAGGAAATAATTATCAAAATTTATTTCATTGCTGAGAAATGAGTTTCACACTTTCTACCTTATTGCTTCAAATTTAGAAGTTTGAACATTTTTATGCCAATAATATGGATGTTTGGATTTGTACTTTTAAGTACTTTATCTCAGCATGTTAATGAAAGTGAAAATAATTAAGCACTTTTGTGAGGTTAGTGTTTAATTTTGGAGAATAATACATTTACAAATTTTATGCTTAAATCATCTATTATTTATAGTAAATTAGTGAATTTATATCTTTCTATATCGTACCATACATGATAGAAAACTTGAAATAACTATATGGATAATAATGGTGAAAAATTGGAAATAACTTTATCAATAGTATTAAGTAATGAAACTGAATATTTAAATAAAGTTAATACATCAAAACAAAATATTTTAAAGTTCATTAACTACACATATTTGAGAACAAAAGGAAACAAATAGGAAAATATTTTATGAATTAATTTTTATTACTTTTTTTACTAAACTATGACACTTTTCTGCCTCTTCTCTTCAACTTCTTGTGTGTGCAGGTATGGTTGGGTGTAAGTGCTCATGTTGGATTTGTTCTATGATAACAGACACATTCTTATGTAATTTTTATAGTTAATCTTTGTTTCAAATTAAGTCATACATTTAAATAGTTATGTCAAGTAATTATGCCTCTTAAAAGTGAAATATCAAGAGATTTTAATTATTTAAAAAACATTTTAATCACAGAAACATGAACTTTATTCAGTAGTCCATGATTATTAAATTTGAATTCTTATATAGTACAAGCAAGAGCAGATATGATTTTTTGATAAAGAAATCTTAATAGAGAAAAAAGTCTTTATAAAAAGTATCATCATGTTTCAAAGCCACAAGAATAAAGAATTTTATGTGGGGTGTCATGGTGCACTCCTGTAATCAAGGCACTTGGGAGGCTGAGGCAGAAGGATTGTTGCAAGTTCGAGACCAGCCTGGGCTACAAAGTGAGCTCAAGTCCAGCCTGAACTGCATAGCAAGACCCTATCTCAAAGAAAAAGACAAAAAAAGATAATAAGGAATTTTTATTCTTCTTAGCAAACCATGGTTTATAATCAGGTGTATACATTAGCAAAGTAGACATTAAATATGTATTTATTTATTTATTCATTGATTTGCTAAAATATGTAATGAGTATACTTTAGGGACCATATAGCTAAGAGATAGAGATTTCAAAATGAAAAGATATAGATATTTCAAAAGATAGATACTTCAAAATATATGAAAGATATTTCAAAAAATATGAAAAGATAGATATTGCAAAATATCAACTGGCAGTTTCTGTTCATCTCGGTGAGTTTTATTGAAAGTAAGTCACATTACAAAGTAATATACACATAGAAACCTTAGATTTGGGGTTAGAGGCAATCATGAATTATCCACAGGACAGCATCCTAGCCATAAGGCAAACAAGCAAGCTTCAAAGAAAACGGCTTTCCATGCTTCAAGAGTTATAAAGAGAGACCACATAAAAGTGAGCAATGACAAGATGTAGAAAATTAATGAGAATAAGCAAGAGCCAAACAGTGCAGGACCACACAGGTCAGAAAACAAGTTGATTAGTTTTTGGAAAGACGGTGTTGTGACTTGTGCCTAGATGTCCCTCATGCTTTCTAAGGCAGCAATTTTTGATGGTGGTTGGACCTAGGATGTGTGAGGCTGGGCTTATAGTGCGATACTAGGATCAAGGGTGCCTCATCCTGGGTTAGAGTACTACCACCCAGGAGGGTAGTAGCCAGATAAGAATATAAGAGACAGAGAGGGCTGATGTCATCAATTGTCACTTGTCTCTAACTGCTTTTGACGTCACTTCTGGTGTCTTCTGCCTGTCCTGCTTTGCCATGGAGTGTTTTTCCTCTGTGATGCCCCTCTACCACATCACATTGCCTTGGAGCCAGCAACCTATGGACTGAAACATTAACAATCTATAAGCTGAAATAAACCTTTTCTTCTTTAGTATTTGGCGTTGTGTATTTTGTCTCAGCAAAGAGAAAAATGACTAAGAAAGATGGTTTCCAAAATTCTGCAATTCATTAAAATTTGTGAAAAACATTTGAGCAGTTTATTCTCCTTTCATAATATCTACTGTACATTTTGGGTCTTATTTACTCTTTCAGCTTCCTATACTAGGGAGACAATATGATGATTACAAATGTGAGGCTGATTTATTTCACTTATGAGTATGGTCTCAAGTTGCATCTATTTCCCTAGAATGTCTCAAGTTTATCCTTCTTTCCCTAAAAATGTCTCAAGTTTATCCTTCTTTATAGTTACATAGTACTTCATTGTATAAAATACCACATCTTTTTAAATATTCCTTGGTTGATGGACATGAGGGAAAGGAGAAAGGAAGAAATGGAAAATGTAAATATATAATATGTATATACATATATATATATATAGTTTCTTCACATATATATGTGAACAAATAGTGAAAATCAACTTTGAAAAGAAAAATAAATATAAGAAGAAGAAGATAGCTGAGTGGACAAAGAGAAGAAGCTAAATTCTGTTTAGATAAACTGAGGTTAAGGATATCTCTGAGTATCATATTAAGTGGACAGTTGGGAGCTGAAAAGGATAGTAGATGATTTCACTTTAGTAGTTGCAATGACAATAAAAAGATACTCTGTCCCTTACAATGTCACCCTGATTAGTAGTTCAAAGTTACATACAATATTAGAGCATTATCTGGAGTCATTATAATGCATCATTTCATGACTAACATGCTAATTTTAAAAGATGTAGATGAATCTTTATACCAGAGATGACAGTACCAACCTAATGAATACAATTTGCCATCACTAAAAGTGACCCAAGCTCACATTAGTTAATTTCTGACAATACACAAAAAATACACACATGACCTACAAGGTATTCTTACAATCTCCTCAACCCTCAAAGAGGTTATGTTTTGACAATGTCACGTTATGGACTTACCAACTGAAAAACTGTTTTGAACATGTCATAAGAATCTTTAATCTAAATAAAAAAAATCAATATGGTAGGTTTGTGATAAGATTTGTTGTGATTTTAAAGGAATGAAAGATAAATAAATACCAAATATAATACAGAAATTTGAAAGAGTATTAAATTATAACCCAAGCAAAAAAGGTAACTTTGCCATAACATGGAAAATATAAATAGGAGATAAATATTTGTTAAAATTTAGAATTAGCAGAAAATATTTCAAAGTAAAATATCTTTTTGTTAATTATTTGACAGTGGAATTCATGATAAATTATCATTGACAGTGAACTATGTACACTTCAATTTAGAGTATAGTATTTTATTGCAATTAAAACAAGAAAGCTATGGAGACTTTTAGTTGTGGGGAAATGAATTGAAAACTCCACATCGTTATTTGTGTTTGCCTCATTGATCACTGTGGCTCTGATTAACTTTTAAAATTACTTTTCTTTGTTTTCCATGCAGTTGTTCATTGCTGTGCTTTTGAGTACATTAATCTTTTCTTTATCTCATTCTCATTAGCCATTCAGAGAAAATACAACAGGTGCAATAGACCATTAGCAATATTTTTTAATTTTAATTATTTTGTAGGATGTGCTATTATCTCAGTATGATTTTATTTATATTTCACAGGTGACAAACATATTTCAGTACCTGTCACATATTTATTAACTTTTTGCATATGATTTGTGTGAAATATTTATTCAAGTCTTTTGACCATTTTTATTTGGTGGTCTGAATTTTTTCATTATTATGTATCAAGGATATGTATTTTACTCGTGTAAAATCTGTTTTCTCATGGAGAGCTAGTTGCTATTGCCCTTATAAGGATTATTTTTGATTAATCTCATTAATTACATGGATTTTATTTTTCTTTATTTCATGCTTTGATAGTCTTTTTGAAAGGAAATATTGTCCATCTGAGGTTACAATCATATTCTTCTATATTATCTTCCAGAAAACTTGCTTTGTATTTCAGAGTAAAATTTAATTTTTGAAAATAAAATCCTGAAGTGTAGATAGTACTTTTGTCTAAAAATAGTATGTTTAAATAACAGAAAGCCCCTTCTACTTATTATATCCTCAGATTATAACCACTTCCTTGAATTGATACAGAACCCTGATGATTTAACCATTATTCTAATATCTATCGTAAGAACGTGTTTTTTCCTGGTAAATAAAAATGAATACAATTTACATTTCCTTGACAGGCTGTTTTTGGCTTCATCATTTTACATGTTATTTAGAATGTTCTTATCACTATACAGTACGCCAATGTGTGTCTCTAATAGGACTTATTAGTCATCTTACCATAGACTGTGGCATTATTTCCAGATTTCTATAAATGTAAAAGTTATTAATATATCTGATATCTTCTGGTGGCTACATTTTTCTTTTGATTTTTTATATATCAAGGATATGTATCTTACATTTGTATTAAAATATGTTTGAGTGTGTGTGAGAATATTTAATTCCTGATTTTATGAATTTCTTTTTGTTGTTGTTATTGGTTTATTCTTGTTAGAATGTTCAGAGATAATTACTATGAAAATGTCCTTGTAATTATACTAGAAATTTAACAGATTATGCCATTTGGTATTTTATCTTCCACTTTAATTTTCTTTCTTATTTAGTGTTCTCTTTAAATTGTTATTGATATCTGCATCTCTATCTAAAGGTTTTCTGGAGGTATAGCTTAGTGGCACAGTGCCTGCCTACCAAGCTCAAGATCCTGAGTTCAGTTCCTGGAACCAAAACAAAACAAGAAAAAAACTCTATCTAAGGGTTTTAATCCGTTGAATTTTACAATCAAAATGTACTAAGATATTGATTAGTACTTATTGAATATAGGAAAAATCTTGGTACGAAATATATGTTTTAGGGTACTGAGTCAATCATCCATGAAACAATATAAGCACTAACTGTTTCTTTCAGTGAACTAATAGAAATTCATAGTGCAATTATCTTGGCTATATATATATATGGTAACTTTTGCATGCCTATACCTGCTAATCTGAGCAACTACTTTGAAGGTAACCACATGTAATATAACAATCACTGTTAATTTCCTATCATCTTGTTTTGAAATTCTGTATTCTTTTTATTGTTTATTCTTTTTAAAATAAAAAAGCATGAAATTTTTACTTCAGCTTTACTGAAAATATTTAGTGATCACTTTTAATATATTGAAATTTATTGCATAAAATTCCTATTTACTTTAATTTTTGTATTTTTCTGCAAAAAAGGAAAACTTTAATGATATTATAGGTCATTATTTTAGAAACGTCCCCTGTAATCCCAGCACCTGGGAGCCTAAAGCAAGAGAATCGCTGCAAGTCCAAGGCCAGCCTGGGCTACAAGTGAGTTCAAGGCCAGCCTGAACTGCACAGTGAGACCCTGTCTCAAAACCACCAAAACAAAATCATTTCTAATATCTTATTACTAATATATGGAAAAGATTTTTAATGGATGATTATCCAATATTTTCTACATTAACCTTAACAGTAAGAGTTTGAATGTGGTGTTCATTCTACACATAAAATTATATCATATAATAATATAAATTTTATTTATTCTTTTCTGTTCTTTTAGCTCTTAATATTTTCTGCATTTTTAGAAACTAGTATTTCAATTTGTGTATGCACATATATGTAAAAGCAAATAAATATAGAATCTAAAAGGCATAAAGTCACTGAGTCTATATAGATTTATGTAAATATATATCAAAATTTTCTATGACTGACCAGATTAAATCATAATTATATTTGTATCATTGATCACATTCTCAGAAATCATTCATATCTGAAACTACTTCTAAAACAATATCAAATTATTTTTCCTTGAATATTTTAGTAGATATATTGATTAATTGCAATATATTATGATTATGCTGTTATAATGTGGTAAAAATTTGTACTAACGTAGGTATATATTGAGATGTGGTAGGCAATACAGCAATGACATATAAAGGTTATTGTGGGGTTTGGTTATGGGCATATATAGCAATAGAGTATAATAGTAATGAGTCCAGAAATAGATCACATATACATATATAGATTCATAATTATGACAAAATAGCTAGCGCTCCTTTACAATAGAAAGAGGATATTATTTTTAATAAATGTTGCCTGGACAATTACATATTTACAATAATATCACTTAAATATTACATCACAATTTAAATGGAATTCAATTCAGTAAAATTAGAAATTTTGCCAATTTCAAAAAATAAAAACTAAAGAAACTTACAGTACGCACCAACTCATAGTATTACAGTAGATTCATACTCCTTGTCTAGCATACAAAAGATGTCTCAATTGAAAATCAAAAAATTACACAGCATGCCACATTGAACTCAAGAGAAAAAGAAACCTGTCCCTGAGAATACAATATTAGGAAAGTAAAATATATGCATCTGAAAAAATATGTATGTAATATACATAAAGAAAATTACCTGTGGTGTATGAAATATTTTTTGAAATAAAAATAGAAAAATTACTTACATGGTCATTTTGGAAAAATGAATATCTGAAAAACTACTAAGTATATATGAAATATTGCTCAATTTCATCAATCTTTAGGTATGTAGTGCCAGCCAATACTTACCAGAAAGATTAGAATGAAAAATACAATGATAATTGAAAAATACAATGCTAAATTTTTAAGCAACTGGAAACCTCATCCTTTACCAATAGGAATATAAATTTTTACCACTTTGGAAAACTGTGTGATAGGATCTACCTAACTCAACTTTATCATAATTTATGACAGAAATTTTACTTCTAGGTGTGTTCTTAACACAAAAGGAAATGTGGATGTTCTCTAGGACATATTTGTCATCTGAAGTAGCACTATTAATAAATGTATAAAAAGTTACACACAAATAAACTCACTGTTCCATAACTGTGGTAGATTAACAACTGGTGGTCCACTTGTAGCATCCAGATGAACTGAGTAAGCTTGCTTGTGGATGTGAGAGGCCCACCTGGAGACTGTTACCAGCAGCATATGAAAATGTCAGAAGCATATGAGAATGTCAGAACTGGAGAAGAAGTTCAGAGGCTTTGGGGAACTGAGAGAGGCTGTTGGGAGCTGATGGAAGCTGTGGAGTTGTTAGAAGCTGTAAGAACCTGTTGGTTCTCTTGGAGGAGCTTGTCATGCTGGCTTTCCTAATGAACTTAGCTGTTCTCATCGTCTGAGGAGTTTGGGACCTTGTTGTCATTGAGAACGTCTTTGGTTCACTTTGAGGGAGATCTGGTGCTCAGTTTGAGCATCACTTCGTTGCTCCACAAGGGAAGATGATGCACTGTTCAGTCTCCTAGGGAAGCTTGTGGCATTGGTTTTCCTCATGGGAACTTGGTTTGCCTATAATTGGAGTTTGGAACCTCACTGTTACTGAAGATGGCTTTGGTACTTTGAGGGGGAGCTCTGGTTCTTTGAGCACTGCTACCTGGCTCAAGTGCAGATCCCTCAGCCTGCTAGCGCAGATCCTTCACCCCACTGGCATAGACTTTCCAGCTTCCAACACTGATCTTTGGGCCTTCCCAGGGCAGATCCATGAAATTGGCCTGCATGAGACACTGTCATGGGTTCTAGGCCTCCAGCTGGACGTGTGGGAGGCACTGTTATGGGCTCTAGGTCTTCAGCTGGACTCATGCAGGACATTACTGTGGGATTCAGGCCCTCAGCTTGGTCCTTTAGTGTGTGGACAGATTTCCTGCATTCTGCATAAGATTCTTTGGGTGACTATTATAATTAATCATATAAAATATGTGTCTTGTATTATATTGTTCCCCTTTCCAAAACCCCAGAATATGACAATAATGAAATGGTTACATAAAATCACTATATTTATGCAGTGAAACACAGAGTAACAATTACAATGAATGACACATATTAGTATACAATGATGTGAATGAACAGCATAAAAATTATTACTGACAAGATTAAGCTGTGAGAGATATACATATATTATTTAGATGAATTTCAAAAACATTCTAGAGTAACCCATTGTTAGAAATCCAAATCATGGTGTGACAGTGACTGGAATGGAGTGAGATAAGTATGCCTGATGTCCAGCTAATGTTAATGCTCTTCCTTTGAGCTGAGTGCTCAGCACCTGGTATTTCTTTACTTCCTCAAGATGCATACACGTGTACAAATTATTGCACATGCCCCTTTTGCAATGGGTATTTTCCTTTGGTAACTTCATTATTTAAAATTAACATAAACAATTGAAAATTAAATCTTATTACTTGGATCATTCAATAATTTATTCTACTCATTGTCATTTTTTTAATAAAATGAACATTTTACAAAACCAATTTTGGATTACTTTTCCCTAATTTTTTTTCTGTTACTCATTGCTTTTTTACATTTCTTTCATCATCGTTTGTTCTGGTGTATTTATTTTAAAATTTAAATCATGACACACAGATCCATCTGTATTTTTAATATTGGGATAAATGGGATCTTATGAATTTGAATCCAAGTGACAGTGGATTACAGATATTCTCTTAGAAATCAGGTTGCCAACAAACATTAATTTACCTTCACAAATCCATAATTATAAAGGCCCTAAGGAAAAGCAAATTTAAAATGTTACATTAAAACTCAAATACATTTTCTTTTAGTTCTTAGGGGCAGAGTGGTTCCCACACAAATAGTGAAACATTGCAAGGAAGTTGCATTTCAGTTAGTGGGTGAAGACCTAAGCTTCCCAGAATCTTGGCAAAGACACCGCCATGCTGTCTCCCAACACAGAAGGATCCAAGTCTCCTCACCCGTTGCAGTAAGATTCTAATTAATCTTCTCCCTGTGGCCTTCTTTGTTTCCCCACCTCACTTTCCCATATCCTATTGCGGTTCCTTGGATTCATATCCCAATTAAACTGCACTTTGTGAAATATAATTTTTATCAAGTGCTACTTTTGAACCAAACCCAATGAGACTGTAATGGTAAAAATGGAAGGCACCTCATAGAGGAATACTTTTTAAAAGAATGAAATGCTCTGAGAAATGTTCCAAGTCTACTCAGAGGTGAGTTATTCTCTCCTATCCCTGTCCAAATATACAAAAAATCATACAGAAGAGTAAAAAGGGGCAAAAAGTTAATGTCTACACTTTTAAATTTTTAAACAAAGTGGATGTATTAAGAAACATAGAGAACAAGTTTTACTTTATTTACAACAGATAATTATTTATTGAATGATTCTTTTCTGTTTTCTTATGAGAACAATTTTTCTGTTTTCTTTTCCTTCTTTCATTTTCTGTTTTTTTTTTGTTTGTTTGTTTGTTTGTTTAACCTTACGGTTTTATAATAATTGTGTTGTTTTACATGAGGATTCTCCAAAGAGAAGGAACATAATGTGTGAAAACAAAAGGAATAAGATCATAAGCAGTATCACCCTCCACGATTTTACTAGCAATTATTTCTTGTCAA
>NW_004955407.1:23316754-23321127 GCF_000276665.1 Chinchilla lanigera
CTAATTCCAAGTCCATGTTTTGCAACAAGTACAAGGATGCATTTTTGTCAAATAATGAGATTATCTCTGCATATTTACATGCTTGTCTGTGGTTATTCAAGATTAACAATTTGGGTCTCTATAATTTCTGTTTAGACAATGATAATGCTTTTCTTAGGGTATACTTACAGAGGTAATGTCCCCAAGGTCTGAAACTGGAAGAAATGGAAAAATGTTCTTATTATATATGTAGAATAATACAGCGTGAGGATCCTTCAACATTGTAGTTTTTTGTGGAACACTGAAAATTCACACTGATTCATGGTGGGAAACTGGTAAGTGGTGTTACACTCTGAATCTGACACTGTAAGCTCTGACCCATAAACCAGATCTAGCCTGTGCTTATTTTGCAAATAATGTTTTATTGCAACATCTAGTCATTTACCAACGTTCTGTCATTGGTTTTTTAATCCAAAGGTGGGATTAAATAATTATGACAGAATTCATATGACCAACACAGCCATAAATATTCACCATCTAGCCTGTAGAGAAAAATTTAGATGAAGTTCCACTCTGTATTTAAGTAGAATTCTACCGGTTATAGATGATCTTCATACAATGTTAACAAGATGTTACTGTCTGTATTAGTTTAATATCTAAATGCCTAGTGATTGTACTTAACAAGGGATTTAAATGACGTATGGCAGTATTTTACAAATTTTTCTAGTCCTGTGAAACTTCTGGGGAAATGTTTTCTTAAATTCACTGTGGAATATTTTGACCTAGCATCTCTGTTGAATTGTATTAATTTTTTAAGAACCCCAGTGAACATTTGAGAACTGTGAGAGGTCCAACGAAGACCGTTTCCAAATAACTGCTAAATAAACATTTCTTTCTGTTAAGCATAATAACCGTAATTATTCCCACTTGGATTTGGTAGCTAAATCCTACCAATTAGCATATGTCAACCTACCACTTTCCTACCTCCACTGAATTCAGAATATTTGCTTTGTTGTCCTCTCCAGATCATACTATCTGAAATGCTCATTTCTCTAAAATCTGGCAGCTATACAAGTTTCTAAGTGAGGAAAACACAGGACTCCATGTGTGATATAGCATCCTTGTGTTTGTGCATTATGTTTGTGTGCTTGTTGTGTCTACATACACATGCTTGGGTATGTAAAAGCACACATACACTTGTTTCTAAATTCAATTAGTTTTCATAGTCAATACCTACTTTCTCAGCGGTACTATACTCTTATGCAGAGCAATAAACACCATCCAGTTTCCTAGTCTTTCAGTTTTTAAATCTATCCCCTAATATCTCCCAATAGTTATGCAGTCTAGGTGCTTCTATCAAATCAACCTGCTGTCTCTCTAAATCATCATCAACTCTTCTTTCCAAATTAATATAATTCTTCCACTCTTATTCATGCTTGTGTGATACACAGATGTAGCCCAACCCCCCTTCTTAATAAATAATAATTTTACTCATTCGTGTATAATCTTCCTATAGATGCCATTTGCCCATAGGATGACTTCCAAATTGTTTAGTATGCCTTATAAGATACTTCAAAATTTAGTTCCTCTTATCTCATTGTCTAATCTACTGCATTTAACTAAATCGTATCATGAATCATTTAACTAAATCATATCATAAACCAAGAACTAAAGACGTAATGTTCCATCTGTGTTCAATATTTTTTCATGTTTTCCTCATCTAACGTTCATTTAAAGTACTCTCTGCTGGAGACATACTGAAACACATGTGTAAGGGGGAGGAATCTGTAGTAACATCAGTCATATTTGAAATACCTGGTTCCGTTGGCAGAAGTTCCAGGAGAGATGAGAACCTCCTTGTCCACTAATCCTAGATAATTAGCTGAATACATTGGGGCCAACAGTGGTGTGTTCAGAACAAATTATTTTTTCCTCAATATCTTTTCACATTATTTTACATCCACTTACTATAGCTCTGAAGTGGCATTTGTTATGTGACATATAAAAATTCAAGTACTCCCCAGTGAACAGCTAGTATAAGAAATGAAATCTGGTATCTTTATAATGAGTTAATCAAAACTTTTATTTATATGCTCTAGGTACGAAGTGTTTGAAAAATATTGTTGCATTCCCAACACTTCTATAATAAATTAGTTGGCATTAAATAATTTTTGTACGCGAAATACAATCCCATGTTCACACAACTTAGAGCTACTTAGATCTGCAAATTGAACAGGTACATCTGGGACTTGTTAAAGTCCTTAAACACATATTCAGAAAACATACTTGTGAAGTGCAAATGAGAGCACAAAATAAAGCTAATGTCATAAACCCAGTCTCACTTCTTATTTTCTAACTAAGATGTGAGATTGTTAATTTCACATGGAAGAGGTGGTCCCATAGGCAAAGACTATGACAGAGGAAGAAATCACTGTAGAATTTCATAATATAAGAAACTCTTTACTGTGTTATCAACAGTCATTCTGTGGAGTTATAACAAAACCTAGATTTGGGTTGTTACCAAATTCCCAGTGCATATAAGTCCTTCTTAGTTCAATAAAATTGTCACTTAACAACTTAAAATATCATCTGAGCAAATTTTAATGTTTTCATGAATAAGATTTTTGAATGTATTGTATTATTCTATTTGCCATTACAAACAAATTATTCATTGTAGTCCCACAAGTCATGATGTTAGATAAATGTGCCATAAAAACTTTAGATAGCCATGCTGTAATAGATTGATCTGTAATTGGACAGCAGAATTCATTACTGGATCTTTCCCTGACTACTGTTCAAATAGGTTGCATTTCTGGGCAATTTTTGGTATGGGAATATGTAGTCAAAGATAATAATCCCTAAATGATATGAACAGAAGGTTTGTGATCTCAAAAATTCATACGGTTAAGCTCTAGCCCCAAGTATGATCATAGCAGGAGGTGGTACCTTGGGAGGTTGTAGGTTAATGGGAAATTAGAAAGGTAGAGCCAAATAGTAAGATTATCGTTATCATAGGAAGAGGAGGAGAAATTATAGTTCTTTCCTCTCCCATGTAAGGACCCAGAGAGGAAGTTCTCTACGTCAGTGTGAGGCCTTATCAGAATCAATCAGTATTCTGATCCTGGAATCCCTGATATATAGAACAGTGAGAAATTATTACCTCTGGTTTATGTACCTTGCCTACAATTTTGTTGGTATAGCAGCCGAGACATTATAATACTAAGATGTAATTTTTAATGGAATTGTGGAGAAAAGGATGAGAAAGAGAGTAAAGAAAAGAACAACATGCATGCCAGGTGTGGTCGGGCATACCTGTAATCCCAGTACTTGGGAGGCTGAGGCAGGAGGATTTCAAGGCCAGCCTGGGCTGCCTGGTTAGTTCAAGGCAAGTCTGAACTGCAAAATGAGAGCCTGTTTAAACAAACAAAACAAAAATGAGACAAAACAAAAACAAACAAAAGAACAAAGTGCATTCTTTTTACATTTCATAAATATTCTTTTTCAACATTTTACAAAATATTGAAAATTGAAGGAAAAGAATCCAAATAATTTAGTTTGTGAGGAGAGAAGATAGATAGATAGATAGACAGTTTGATTGATAGGTAGATAAAGTGAAGTCAATTCAGTGTTTTCATCATTTTTATTTTTTAAATATTCCCCAACTTGGGAAAAGCAGTAAACATTCAAAGATAGTAACTGTTGAAAAACATGCAACATGTTTTGGGAGGATTTAAATGCAGGAAAAATGTTGTGGTATAAATAGCGTGTATGAAAAATAAAGTCTCACAAGCCTTTAATAAAGCAATTGTGAAAGACTTGTGTAGTAGAGAACGATGACTGGACATTTTATGGGAGAGTTAGTGTACATTAGCATTTAACAGATGTAAAGTGGAATCAATGATAATTTCATTTCACATCAAGGCAAGACTACAGTGTAGAAGGTTGGCCAGAAGAATGAATGTGCTTTTAAGTAGTTTGTATTCAAGATTTAAAATGTCTCTAGGAACAGTCAATGTTTAATGGTTTGATCAATCTTACATGCCTATATTTGTTTATCTGAGTAACCAGTTTGAAGATACCAATATGTAGTACAACAACATCATTAATTTCCTATCATCTTGTCTGAAATTCTGTATTGCTTTTATTGTTTTTATGTAATTTTATTTATGTCTGTGTATTTGTTAATGTTTTTGTTCTTTTATCTTTAAAATAAAAAATACTCTGTAAGAAAGATTTGAGCTCTTCCTAAATTATATTTTCCATATATCTACAATCTCCACACTGTTTTTTTTTAGGGACAACTCAATGGCACTGTCAGTTAATTTATCACAGCCACTTGTTCCTGTTTGATATGCAGCCTTTCTTTTCTTTCTTTGTCTTCCCTTATTTCTCTC
>NW_004955407.1:23321342-23411024 GCF_000276665.1 Chinchilla lanigera
TCTCTCTCTCTCTCTCTCTCTCTCTCTCTCTCTCTCTTTCTTTCTTTCAAATCTGGCCTGACAAATTTATGCCACAAACAATAAAATCTTCATATTCATTCTCCTTTAATTTGCAAACTAAGAATTCATATCTGCAGCAAGGATACATGGGTTCAAGTCAGAGAATTTTCTTGAAGATATCTTTTCCTGTTAAAGTGGGAAAAAAGTAATGCATAGAAAAGTTGTTTCAGGAGTTTCTGCTTTAGGTCATAATTTCTTTTTGATCCTGGGGAGGAATATATGATAATTTTCATAGTTGCTTCAGATTTTTAGACTCCTGTTTTAGACATAATGGAATCTCACTGAAAATGAATAAATGACTTTAAAAACAGACTTTTTAATCGTAAACATTTTGTTTGAAAGTTACATAAAAAGTCACTGAAATTTATTCTTATCATTGTGATAGAAGGGTAAATGTCAGAAGTTGAAGATTATATAAGCATTCTTGAATAATGTTGTTCAACACATTTGCCATATACTGTAAAACTGAATTTGTTTAATATGCTGTCACATGTAGTGAACAATTTATATGAAATATATTTTTTCTTTTAAGAATTACCATTTTACAGTCATTCCATATCTATTGTAGAATACCCTTCCAAACCACAGTTAATATAATTACAACATTTTTCAATTACATAAGAGGTTCAAGTTTATATCTTATTTTTGCTGTGGTATTTAACCTTTAATCTAAATACCACTACATTTCTTCAAAATACCATGTTTCTTTAATGAGCTCTGCATAGAGTAAGCAAAAACTTTTATTAGTAGAAACTTAGATGAATAATTTTGTTCTCATTAAAATGCAAAGTCTTTGGAGATTCTGCTAATCATCCTCCTGTTGATTTTTTGACTGTGTAAGTGAGTGTAATGTCTTTCATCATTCTAGAATTGAATAGCAATATCATTTCCAATCTATGTAAAATGTGTAAATTTTGAAGATAGGTCACATTTGATGACACTTCATGGTCACAAAAATAATTGCACGACAGTTACTTCTTAGGATTCTTCTATATAAAGTTGAATAGATTTATGGGTTTTTCATTCTAAATCACATTTGGGCTTAAAATTTGACTTACTGCTGTTTGAAAAACTCCAGATTCATATCTATAAATGGTGAAATCTAGTTTTACAGATCATTAATTTTCTATGCTTGAGAAGTAGTAAGTACCAGTGAGTCTAAGTCATTTTGTTAGTCTTTGATCTAGTAGAGAACTTCTAATAAAAGTATATTTTTTGGTATATTTTCTATTGTAATAAACAGTTCAGTTGAACATTTTCATGAAATAAATAAAATGCATATCTACAATTAAGAGTTTATTTTAAGTACATATCCACAAATAACAATTGCAGCTATGCAGCATGTTACAATAAACAGTCAGAACTGAACATATCTGACATACTGAGAAGGGATCACTTACATCATTCTTGAAGACTGGGTATTTTAATAATGTTTTTGCTTATTGTGATCTTTTCATTATCATTAAAACCAAAGGAGACTGCAAATGAGCCTTCCAGTAAGTTCCAGTTGTCTCCTGTGAAATGGAATAAGCAAAATATTCTTCTTAGAGACAAATATTTCTTAATTATCTACTAATCAAAGAGACATTTCTTAAACTCAGAATATACTGATAATTTACAGAATAAAAATTGCAATGCTTTAGTCACTCATTGATTCCTTCCTCCAAAATATTTTTATGGAAAAGCAGCCAAATAACAAATTACAAAACTCTGAAAAGCTAGATTGCCATGGAATCACAGGTTAGGGTACCATAACAGTATGTACAGTTATATACTACAATGAAGTGAAATGAAGTAAGTCATTCTAGAAAATATATGTTGTTTTGTTTTTAATGCAACAAAATTTTAATTTCATTGATTTCTATTTTCTAATGTTATAAAATGCATTTAAAATTATTTTGATGGTGCAGCGAATCAAACCAAGGATATTGCACATGCAAGAAAAGTGTTTTACCACTAATCTATAAACCCATTATCACATTATATTTTTATTCAAAATTTTTTATATTTAATCTACAAGATTTCTTTAAACTATCCACTATAATAAAATCATGCATTATATATATACATACATCTTTTGCTATGATGGTATTTTAATTTTATGAAAACAACCTCACTTGTGAAATTTAGTAACTTGATATCACTAAAAAAGAAGAAATGAATATTAGGCTTAAAGAAACATGGTACTCATTGATTAATGAAAAATATAGGTAAAAAGAGAGAGAAAAAAGTTACTGTGTTCCAGCATGGACAATGTATCTTGGTTTAGTAAATCATCTTATGTATTTTATATAGTATTTGGCCTGTTAGTTTGGTTGTGTATCTGTATGTGTGATGATTAACTTTACAAGGCTTCACACTATAAATAAATGGATTTGGTGCTGGCCAAAAAAAAAGGCAGAGAATGAATGGCAAAGAGAGAAAAGAATTGAGATGTGTTAAGTATATATACCAATTCCTACATTCACTGTGATCATTTTGTTCTGCAAACATATGCTAATAAAAATTTTTAAAACAGAAAACAATTTTGTCCAATGACATGACATTCACTTTAAACTTAATTTTGTAAAGTAGAACAATGCTCTATAGCAGCTTATAATAAAAAATGTTATATTTTTGTGTAAGTACATCTACAAGTACAGTAGAGCAATATGTTTCATTTTCTTTACTGGAGCTTGTAAAGTCACCAGTGATTGGAATGGTAAAAGTGGTCAATTTCAGATCAAATGCAATCAGTCAACAATTCACTTGACATTTCAGACCTTTTGTTCTCAGAATGATAAGTTATACAGTATGATAGTGTTATTGGACAGATTCAAATATGAGGTAAATTTCTCCGCTGACATAAATATAAAATTTCAGAAAATTTGAAGTGAGAATACTCTCTTTGTTTTTACTTCAAAGGTACATGTAACCACAGTACATTAAAAACAAAGATGAAGAACACATAGCCTTTTAATATTTTAAATATATATGGCATTTATTATTTATAATATTCATAAATTCTCTATGTGAGGTCATATAATGACATATTTATATATCCACATATCATATAATTGTACTAAAGGCAAACATATCATACCCAAAATCCAAGTAAGATTTTGTTTCATAATATTCTGAAATCCTCTCATAGTTGTAAGTTTGTGAGTTAAAAGAATAAAGTCTGAATAACTCTATAAATGAGAGCAAACTTCTTTTGGTTCACACACATTGAAGTAAAATTTTGTGTTCTTAAACCATCTTTATCATTTCTTTTAAAACAATGAACTATCTCCTATACATGACTAAATAGCTATTGCTTGCAAACAAATTAATCTTGCTAAAATAATATTCCTGAACAGAATCAAGATTAAAGTATTGTTCTGTCATTTCCTACAACTTTGTCTGTCGCTCCCTCTTGTTTGTATTGCTCTTATGCTCCTTTGTAAATGGATGTCTGTCTGTTAATATGTTTTCCTTCTTTTATTTTTTAAAAGAAAAATATAAAGAAATAAAAATAATTTGGTGTTAGAGAAACTCAAAAAATAAATAAAATATTGTTCTGTTTAGAAGCACATATAATCTGCAATTTAGTACTGTTTTATAACCAATAATTTCTAGTGAAGTATTTGTCTATATACATCTTTGCAATTTCAGAGACCAAAGAATATATGAAATAACGTTAAATGTCCTTTATTTTGGAAGATTAATTGATTTAACTAAGTAAATATATTTATTTACTTATTCCTTATCTAATAATAAACAAATTCTACTAGGCTCTGTGCTTAGAGCTAGAGATTTAGGTGACATTAGATGTTATAAGTTATCCTCAAATAGTTTATTAACTGAGGGAGACGATTTATAAGAAAATAATTATTGAATCAAATTAGATCTACAGAGAAAGTGAATTTTGTGAATCTTCCCTATTGCCTGCAAAAGAAGACAGTACATTATTGTAAAAGACCTGATTATGAAACAAGCAAATGTGAAGGTCTGTGTTTCCTGGAATAATTTAATTTCCCTTTTGTAAGATGTGTTCAGATAGAAGAAATACTTTACAATTCACATAATTACATGTCAGTAGTTGAAAAAAATGAGTCTAAAGTTCTAACAAAATCTGTGAACTAAAGATATGGCTTTGATGGGGAAAAGAACAATCACAAGAACCTTTGCTCACCACTTGTTAGTTTTCTGAATTTACATGTCATTCATTTAGTTAATGCTCAATTTTCAAAATAAAAAATAGTAAAAGAATAACATTAAATTAAATGAAAAATAGTGATGATAATATTAGACTAAAACATATTTACGTGCTCTCACATTGAAGTAAAGGGAATTATTTCTATCAACTTAGAGCTAAGCTTGTTTGGGACAATATAATGCAGTGGAAATGATTCCACATCAGGGCTAGAACTGACAGGTCAGGGGCAATTTGGTTTGGGGAATCTTGAACATGTATAAACTCTGAATACATGAGTAAGTATTTAAGTTAAACTGTCCATTCCCAGAGGTTCTGAGAACCTTACAAGGCACTGGGGGTGGGAGGTGATCCATGTATCTGGCATTCCACCTATCCACGCCCAGATTAAGAAAGTAAATAAAACCTCATGAATTCTACATTTGATCCAGCTGCCTACTGAGTGAAAGCTAGCCTCAGCCGGAGGAAAAGTTTTGCTCAGCCCAAATTGTTGTGTCAACAAAATAAAACTTCTTTCAATTGATATATTCCTATGCATTGGAGATTCTTGTCACATGAATAAATAATTGGAAAAAATGAAACACAAAAGCACCTAGACTTTTATTCGAGGTGAGAAAATACATATGGAATGCTTCTCATCATATGGGAAACACATATGTTAGAATCTCTCAAAAATTTACTTTGGAATTAAAGGTCCATACTGTTGCCATTAATTTAGTACATTAGGAAGAACGGGGAACACTGGATGGAACTCTTGACTTCACTAGTGTGTGTGCAAAAGCAGTACTGGGAAAAAGAAAACAAAAAGGAACAGAAAGAAAAGGGAAAGGAAAAGAAGGGAGGGGAGGAGAAACAGAGGAAGAAAAGACTCAAAGGAATCTGACATCATGGAAGCAGAGAAGGAACACAATTCCATAGGCAGGGCTTCATGTGTCTCCTAGTACCACTGAAGAGCTTTGGCTGTGATTGTCCAATAAATGGGAAGTAATGTTGGACACACAGGGCACAATCTACTCTTTTTTAAGGTAGCAAGGTTTTATATATTTTTTTTTATTTTAAAGAGAAGGAAAAAATAACAACAACATCGGCAAAAACAAAACAACACAAAAACAATAAAAATGATACAGGGTTTCAAAGCAAAATGATAACAGTAGATGAAAGAAAGGAAAATAAAGATACATTGGAGTGTGCAAGGATAAATATATTTCTTTGGGGGTAATGCTGAATGGGTCATCCTTGACACAGGTTGACAAAAATGTGAAAGCATGGAGTAGTTTGTGTGTTTGCAACAAATCCTAAAATCTAGCACCCATGGCCTTGGCTCATTCTCAACTCTAATTGTTTCTATAGCCATGTCCTAGTAACTTTTCTCATGGCTGAGACAAAACATCCAACATCCAAATTTAAAAGAGGAAAGGTTTGTTTGGTTTATAATTTGCAGAGGTTTCAGTCCATAGTTGGCTGGCTCCAAGGCAGGGTGGCACATGGCAGAGAGGCATCACACAGGAAAAACAGTCTGTGACAAAAGAAGAGGAAGCAGAAGGCAGCAAGCTGCAAGCAACAACATGATGACACTAGCCCACTTTCTGCCCCTTATATATTATCCAGGCTACCTGCCATTAGTCTACCTACCCTTAGGGTGGGTGGCTCACATTTAGGTTGGGACACCCTTAATCCCACTCAGCACTATAATGAACCAACCAGTGGACTAATTTAGTAACCACATGCGCTTAATCCTAGCATCATACACTCTAGATCCAGCCACTTCCTGGAAGCCTTACCTATGACTGCATGAGGTTTTGGGGAAACATCTAAATACAAGCCATAACAAGCCATGAGCTCCACGCCAGACTGAGCTTCCTACACTTTCCCTTCTCTGCAGCACTAAATATCTCCCACTTGCTTCCCCAGAGACTCTGCAATATGGACACAACATAAACTGATGAGTTATTCTACATCATGTGTAAACCTCAGTAGGGAATTACAACCTGTTGCATCAAAGCTAAGCACTGGAGTGAGAAGGCTATTGATTTGTTATATTTTTGTCTCATATTTGTGAATTCTGAAAATAACATCCAAATGAATACTGAAAATTTCTATTCCATTAAGATTTGTGAAATTGGATTTGTGTGCCGGATGATATTTAGATCTTATGTTTTATTTAGCAAGCAAGGGATATTGGCTTCCTCACAACTGCCTTCTACAAGGCTTTCTTCTTTATTATGTTCAGTTGAATATCTATCCCTTTTCTTTATCATGTAGCTTTACCAGTGTGTCTGAACATACAATTAGCTGATGGAAAGTCTTCACTTTGGCTGTCATTTATCGCCCCCATTTTGCTTAATAAAGAAGTGCTGACAGTAAAATCAGACTATCAGCACACTCCTAAATTATAAAGTTCTGTTTTAGGAGGGTGGAAAGAGGTAATATGAAGAAAAGGTTTAACAGTTTTCCATAGGCTCTTTCCCAAAGAGTAGAATTTTGGCAAGTAGTTCACCATGATCATGATACCCAATATGGGAATGAGGTGGAATTTTGTACTTTTTTGATGAATATTTCACTAAAATTCATTTAAAATAGAATTGTATCTAAACAATTTCAAAATTAGAGTTTTCTTATGTGGGGGCAGTGAAATAACAAATGATTAGAAATTACTTCTATATACTTTATTGTGCTCAAATTTTTTAAGGTTGTGATACTGTGTATGTCTTATGCATTTTTCTCATCACTGTGACTGAATATTTGACACTCACAAAATAAAGGAGAGGAGGCTCATTTTTGGACCATAATTATAGTCCACAGTGGGCCCTTTACAAAAGAGGAACCTCTTAGTGGAAGGGCCTGAGGACAGCTCACAGGGAACTAAGGAAAACTCCTCTGGTCATAGCAACAAGAAAGCAGAGCAAAGGAAGAAGCTGGAGGGAGATATAGCTTTCCAGGTCACGGTCCCAATGGTTGCTTCTTCCAAGCAAACCTCACCACTTCACTGCATATTCAGCTATCAATTTATCTCCACTAATCATAACAACATCCCCATGATCCAGTCACCTTCTGAAGCCCCACCTCTGACAAATCAGTTTTATAGGGGTGTGTTCTAGATCTAAATCATAACAGTGAGTCAAATCCAGAAAATAAAGATGCTGACAAAGTTCATAGCTGTTACACATTTTAGTATCTTCAATATAACATCTTCATATTATTTTGTGATTAGCCTCTATTTGCATTAATCAGAAAATAACTTTATGATAACTTTTAAACATAAAGACTTTTGGAAATTAAAAAAAAATTCACTATCATTTTGTGTTGTGACTTGTGTGTGCCTTGATAGTCTCCTAAGTGTCCACTGTGATTGAATACTTGGTTGCAGGGTGGGGATATGAGGGTAGGTGTGGAAACTTTAAGATGTGGGGTTTAGTGAGAATTTCCTAGGCCATTGGGATGTACTCTGGAAAAGCAGTTCCAGCACCCATTATTTTTAGGCCATCGGGGATCTGATAAATGAGCAAGCATATATGGGCCACTGTTATTCTTTATGCTGCCAGTGCAAGGTGAAATCACTCGTTTGCTGCCCGAAGACCTCCCATCCTTGACATCTGCTCCCCCAGGTGATGCAACCTTGGGGCCACATTTGCCATGAAACCTTGCTCTTTGGGCATTGAACCACAAAATCTGAACTGAAGAAATTTTTTTTCTAAATAAGCAGCCAGTGTCAGGTATTTTATCATAACAGAAATCTACTACAATTTCACATTAAAAATACATGTAAAAGGGACATACAATTAAGAAGGTTTTACCTTATATTTATACTTGTGCTACTAAAGTCTGGAATATAAACATCTATATGACTCTCTCATGAAAGCCTATTAGTGTAAGGGCAGTTAAACTACAGAAAAGAGATTATTTCTCCAAGCGTTTGTGACAAAATTCTTTCCATTTGCTTTTTTATGTGTGTGCATGCATACATGCATGCACATGTGCATGTCTTAGTCTATTTTATTAAAACTAAAATAATGGAAAGCATTGTTTTGAGTTTTTGCATTATAATTTTCATAGAACAAAAACTTCAGTATTAACTAATAGATAAAATTTTGATGAAACATTTAAAATGATATTTGGAAAATAAGTGGCATTTTCATAGTTAATATAATTCCCAGCATGCCTGTGATCACCATGAGTTCAAGGCATGTCTGGACTGCATAGCGAAATCCTATTTTAAAAAAGAAAAGGAGAGAGAGAGAAAGAGAGAAAGAGAGAGAGAGAATTTTCCAAAGAGTAATTTTTTCTGAAATCAAGAAGGAACTCCCTTTTGGAACTGCAGGATAATTAAAGTATTTTAAATCATTTATCAATTATGAAAAGAGGATAATTATTGTATGTTGCTCATTACCATTGCAGCTTAGAATTGTAGCAGTCTTTTTGCTACCACAAGTGAAGATGAATTGGAAGTACTTCTTTATCATTTCCACATTTCAAAGCCCCTGTTTGCCTTCAAGCTGGCAAGTTTATCTTATATGGGAAATGCTACTATCTGTCCACATGCACAATATGACCATGACAAGCACATGCATTTGATTGATCAACAGAGTAATTGGCAGTGCCAGTGATCTACGCTTTTTGCCCCTCAGCTGTGTTATTCACTAGCTTTCAACTTGCACTGTCAGTATTTTATATCAATGTCAGAAAGTGGTCATTTTGTCTTTAGTAAATAGGATAATGAGAGGTAAAAGCTAAAAGGGGCAACAGATATTGAAACAATTTTAATCTCCAGATAACAGACATTTTGTCATAGATTGACAGCTGTTCTACTTTAAAGGGAGTTATAAAAATCCATTTACAGAGTGTAAGAGTTGTCAATAACAATGAGACAGCTTTACTCTGTCAAGAGGCCCCATGTAGTCAGTCACATCTGTGCTCCATTTGCTCAAAGTATGATGACGTTGTAAATGAAACACTGGATTTATCAACAGATGCTTGTGGTCTGGATTTTGTTGCCTTAAATGAAAAGCATTTAGGATTCATTGTGATGTGTAGGTGGAGGATGGAAATACACATAGCCAGAAGTTGGAGAGTGCTGTTGGCATTTCCTCTGCATCATGGAACCAAGCCTGGAACCAGCCTGCTTATAATGCCAGCACCTGCAGAAGTGGAAAGAAGGGGAGCTTCATGGCAACGCCCCTGCTCTCAGCCTTTGAACTTAGACCCTAATCAAAGTCTGGAGTGCTGACTGCATTCTCCTATCTGCAGTAATACCTATGTAACCACCGTGAGTGACTGTAAGTAAAATTTTAAGGCTTTGTGATAAATTTATTTATGAAAGTAGTTTAAATGTGTTTTGAGAGGCGAATAAAGAAAACATGGTATATTTACAAAAGGATGTTTCTAAGGTATACAGAAGAGAAAAATCATGTCATGTGCAAGGAAATAAATTGTACTTGGAATGATTATATTAAACAAAGTAATCAAAAAGAAAATTAAATTTTCATATTTTCTTTCATGCATGATATCTACAAAGTAAAAATTAGAAAAAAATCCTAGATGAACATGAAAGTAGAAAGGAAGTTATTACAGAAGATTGGGGAAAAGATGAGGAAAGAACATGGGAACAATGAGGAAGAGAAATTATTAAGTGCAAGTTATACACATGGACAAATAGGTCAAACCTCCCTATTTTGTATAACTACTAAGACCTAATAAAACAAACATGCAGAGGAGATAAGGAAAATATTGTTAAAGACACTAAAATGTAAACACTACTTTTTCTAATAATGTCCCTGGACCTATATCCCAACACTTACTATCTCACCAATAAATTCTACAGAGATATAGGATATTGAATCAACATATAAAAACAAATAGTATTTTACAGCATCACTATTCAAATAGGAAATTAAGAAAATGATCCAATGTATGATAATCAAAAATATACACTCAGGAATGTATTTAGCAAAGGAATTGAAAAATCTTTATAGTATAAATTATAAAACACCAATGAAGGGGCTGGGGATTTAGCTCAGCGGCACAGTGCCTGCTCGGCAAGCATGAGGTTGTGAGTTCAATTCCCGTTACTGGAAAAAAAAGAAAAAAAAAAAACAATGAAATACATTGAGGAATAAACAAAGAAATGGGAATATGTTTATGTATTGAAAACTCAATATTAAAGTGGCCACACTTTCGCAGCCAATATACAGATTCACTGCAATCACTATTGAAAATCTAGTGATCTTCAGCACAGATATATAAAACACAGTTTGAAATGTGGATGATTCCATGAAAAATCTCAAATAGCCATCTGATTTTGAGTGAAAGATATATGCCTGGAAGCATCACACTGGCTGATAAAAAGTATGCTGGAAGCTGTTTTACGTAAATAGATACCCTAGTACTAAAAAAAATATAGAGCAATTGAATAGAATGTAGAGCTCAGAAATATATCTAGACTTTTTCAATAAGTTGAATCTTGCACAACATTTCCAAGAATGCATAAAAGGATGGATTCCTCTGATGTAGAAAATAGTACATATCTACAAAGGAGTGAAATTATGTGTATCTCTCATTTAATACACAAAAATAATTTTTTTTTGTTTTTATTTTTTTTCTGGTACCGGGAATCAAACTCACGACCTCACACCCGCCAGGCAGGCGCTGTGCTGCTAAGCTAAATCCCTAGCCCTCACAAAAATAAATTTAAAATGAAGTCTTAGTAGGCCTGAAACTGTAAAGTTTCTGGAAACATGAGGAAAAAGTTTTGTGAATACTATGAAGATCTGTAGTTATAGATCACTTGCTTAGCAAGTATAAGTCTCCAGAAACATACATACATGCACACATACATACATACACACATACTTATATACATACACACATACATACACACATAGTTCAGTCATTTGTAGACTTTGTAAATGTACTGAAAACAGAAATAACATATTGGGATAGAACTAAGCAGTTTCTATACAATAAAGAAAACACAAAATAGGGGAAAATATTTGTAAACCATCCATTTGATGAGAGTTTAACATCCAAAACATGGAAGTGCCTTAACCCAATAACTAACCCACCTTGATCAGAGATGTCAGCAGGATCTTGAGAGGGGTACAACAGGAGTTTAAGAAAAAAAAAACTATAGTCATATACTAGAAGGAAAGCTGGGATCAGGTGGGGCCTGATCTCTATGGAGGGCCAGCAGTAACCCAGCATGGTGTGATACTTTATTTATACACTTAAAAGGAAGGTGGTAGAGTGCACGATGGGGCCAAAAGTGCAAGGTCTCAGTGCTTTGCTGAGAACACTGAAAGCAAAACATTCTCAGAGCTATCTGTGCTATAGATAACAGGGAAGAACACCAAGGCCAGACACCTGCTGGACTGGCCTTGCTCTAGTCCCAACAACTTGTTTACATGGCTCACCAGTGGAACTTCTTATTCTTGGGTCTGGCCTTACTATAGCCCCAAATGTGTGGTTGATCTCCAGCTAATCTGCTCCCCTTTTGTATTTTTTAGCCAAAAGTTTTGAGTGGTCAGTTGGAGTTGGAGAAACTGTGTTTGGAGGACTGTGCAGCAGAACTTCTTCCTTCTAGAAGGGTTTTCTTTCTCTCTCTTCTCCAGGCATCCAATGTGAAGTTTCTTTCAAACTCTTTCCACTCTGAGTAGACTTATGCATATAGGCTAAAAATGCCCAGTTCAATGATTTCAGGTCCCTGTTTTTAGCAACTTAACCCTATACAATCCATTAACCCATAATGGTAGTTAGTTACCTGTGTAGCTGGAAATTCCAGAAAGTGTCACTGATTTGAGTTTCTTTCTATAGCTAGTTTATTGCTATTCATTGTTTTATAGATCTTGTGGTTATATTTTTCTGCTGCATGTTCCAGAACAAGTTAAAGTGAGACCTATATTAATTAAAATTAATCTCTTCCTATATATCACATCTCCTCTGCATTTGCATTGGAGCCATGTACAGGGCCTCTCAATTCTTCTCTCACTGCCAACTGTCTAGATGAATCATGGCCATTGCCTGGCCAAGTTGCTTTCCATGAAAGTTTGGGAGACTTTGTTTTCCTGGCGACTCTCCTTAGGCACACTATAAACCATTGATCTCTTTCCTCTGTGGTCCAACAATTTCCTTGCTCAGGAGGTTGGATAACTCACTAGTTGTAGGCTGTCCCTGGAAATGTTCCCTTTTATCCTGTGTCCTCATTGATCTCAGAGCACCAGGGCCAAAATATTGTCTGTCCTCTTAGTCTATCTAATCTTCTAGGTTTCAGTCTCCAAATCTCAGTTATTGAATACCCAGAAGAAATGGCTAATGACATTACATTGTATTGGGAGCAGTGAGCTTAATTATTAACAGTTTTATCTGAATGTTAGGCACCTTGAAACAAAGTATAGCCAGAGAACTGTTACTTCTTACCAATCATGGATGTTTTAATAGCTGAATCCCTGTATATTGTTACAAGACAAGATCTATATAGTTTTACAAAGAAAAATAGAGATTAAAGCCATAGATAATATTTTAGCATGATAATCATAACAATATTTTTGTAACACACTTGTTTCTATTGTGACATAGAATAGCCTTGTTAGTCAGTCATCTCTATCTAGATATAAGAAGCTCTCACCTAATCTGTTATCCTTCAAAGGGATGTCATGGAAGTGTGTGACCATTTTCCAGACCGTTTAATGTCTAAACATCACTAATAACACATACATAGAATACGTATCATATGTTTTTCTGAAACTATTATCATTGACTAATGACCTCATGTTGGATTGGCATGAACCTCCTATCACAAGTAGTTGGAATGCAAGATAAAGGGAGATGTCTGAATCTGAAACAAAGAGCTTATCACAATAAATAATCCCAGTTGTACATTTTGGAAGACTAGTATAACTGGAAAGCATGAATACATTTAATACACCATGAGACTGACAATAATGAATCATCATAACCATATGAAAACTTTTCTTTCTTGATTTAATTTTGTACCAGAGCACCTGTAAATCAGAAAAACTTATTGTCTTACATTCAGAAAACTTTTGATGATGACCAACGTGAACATATCACAGTAATATATTTAAACAACATGTTTTGGGTGTCTATGGAGATCAGTGGGGTTTCCCATTAATAAACAGGAGTTGTATAGTTGTTTCCAGGCAGCTGCTTTCTTATTCATCAATTAGAGTCTGTCCAACAGTTTCTCCCTAGACTAAAGGATTTTTGTTTAATTATTTTAACACATGTCTGATGACTTATAAGAACCAGATCACGACACTTAACACATTATTGTTGAACAATGAGAGACTCTCAAGTCATAACATAGAAACATCAATATGAATTACATTTATAAAACCAATTTTAATATTTTGAAGAACTGGCAATTTGGGTGGAAGCATATCTTTAATTATTATGACATTTATCCATAAGTGAGATTAAATTATAGAAAAGTGCTTCAAAGTTTAAAAATGCAAAAAGAAGAAAAATATGTTGAGTTCAAATAAAATAACTCTTTACAGATTGAACACACAAACAAACAAAAATGCATAAGACAAATATATTTATAGAATCATAATGCATTCAAATATCTTTTGGCCAAATTGAACTACAATAACTCTTTTGCAACTGTAGAAGTTTGTAATTATAAATATCATCAGAATTATTAATAGATCACTTCACAGCAATCTCTTATAAGAATTTGGAAGGAATAAAACCTTTTATCTATAATACATTTTTTGTATTTTATTTTGTTTTAAAAGTACTGTCAACTTTTGTGTTCCTTTCTTTCATATAGATTTCAGCTCAGTTATCTCCACATACTCTGTCACATACTCATACTTTCTTTTGTAGTGTTCTCTTATGTTCATATTATCACTTACTTAGACTCCCTTTGCTGGTGCCTTTGATTTATCTTTTGCTAGGGAAGCACCTTGCCCCTTGCTCCTGGATTGCTATGACTATCCCCAAACAGTTCACTCCTTGCTGCCAATGCTGCAGTCATTTAGTATAAAAGCCATGCCTCTGCATGCTCAAAGAAAAGGTGGACATTGGATGCACTCTGGGCTGACCATGGCTCAGACATGGTGAGCGATGGTTGTCCATCAGTTCTCAGCCAAAGATGCAGTTGCCACTGGGTGACCTGAGCCAGGATGTACAGCTCATATTCCCTGCTGCGGCTGACAAAGCAAGCATTTAGTTTCCTCCTACCTTCCTTGTCCAGGCCAGGTTCTAGGTTTAGCAGCATAATTCTTTGGTTCCTGCCTTGAGGTGCTGGCTTGTGCAAATTGGCCTCATTTCTTCCCCCACCCAGAAGATTAACAGAAGTGGTAAGAAGAGTGGAAAACTGTTCTTTTATTTTTTTCCCTGTTATATAACCCTTTAAAAGTCTTTAGGGGTCTAGATAGATCTGCATTGGTCTGCTTTTTCCCCCAGCCCCACAATGAGCTTTCACACCCCCTCCCAAGTATGTAAATTCACAGTTCCTTCTTCTAGAAACAAACTAACAAACTGAAGAAATGTAGCAAGCTGTGCCGTCTTGACTGGCATCCCTCTAATCTTAAGCAAAGCTTTAAGCATTTCAGTACACAAAGAATGAGCTTTACATCCCAAATTCCCCATTGTTTCATACTCAGTGATTACACAATGCATTCTATACATTTTTTATGTTGTGCACTCCTGGAGTGTCTCCTTCTCTCAGCTTGCTGAGTTCCTCCAGGCTCAGGCCTCACATTTGGGTGCCATCTGCTGCGATCCATGCAGCCAGCAGGTTCCTGAGTGGGGCCAATGGGAGATTAAGAAAAAACTATAGACACATACTTAAAGGAAAGCTGGGGCCAGGTGGGACCTTACCTTTCTGATGGACAGGCAGTGACAACCCAGCATGGTCTGCCTCTTTATTTATACACTGTAAAAAGGGGAGAACATGTGAAGGGGCCAAAAGTGCAAGGTCTCAAATTTTGCTGAGAACACTGAAAGCAAAATGGTCTCAAAGGTATCTGTGCTGTAGTTGTGCTGTAGTTAACAGGAAAGAAGACCAAAGCCAGACACTTACTGGACCTGCCTTGCTCTAGTCCAACAACTATTGTTTACATGGCTCACCTGTGAAGCTCTCTGTTCTCCAGGCTGGACTTATTCCAGCCCTGAATGTGTGGTTGACCTCCAGCTCAGCCTCTTCCCACACTAATAAGACAAAAATAATATAATTAAAAATGAGTAAAGGGAGCAAGAACAAATTTTCAAGGAAAGACATAAAAATGACTATCAACTTCATGCAAAAAAATGCTCAATATCATTAATCATCAGGGAAGTACAAATTAAAACCTCAATAAGGTACTGCCTCACAATTGTCAACATGACTCTTCTCAAAAGTATCAAGATATGAAATCCACCTAGATTTCCATTGATAAATAAATGAATAATGAAAATGTTATTTATATGCTTTCTATACGTGTTTGTGTGTGTGACTGAATACTTTCCAGTCTCACAAAAGAATGTATCCAGTCTCTTACAATGCATAAATGAACCTGGAGTGCATTTTGTTAAATAAAATTAGTCAAACACAGAAAGACAAGCACTGATGTTGTCCTCTGCATATGGAATCTAAAGTGTTGGAACTCATAAAGAGTATGAAAGTAGAACCACGGTGGCCAAAGTCTGATGGACATGGAATATAGTTTGTTGGGTAATTGGAAAAGGGCTGTGAATGGAAAAGTAATAATTTATTTAAGTAGAATTTTAAGTTCTTGATATACATCCATTTAAAAATGGTGACTATTGATAGTTTAATACATACTTGAAAATTGCTAAGAGCAAATTTTGAATGCAGTAACACCTCAGTTCATGAATTCTTCTGTTTACAAACACTTTGGTTTGCAAACAAAAACTTTCAGAAAAGTTTTCCTTACATTCACAAATTACACATCCACATGACCACAGCTGTCTTCCCCAAAATCATAAAACAAATTAAGTTCATAAACCAAGGCATTTGTGTATTCTTACCACAAAAACTTGACATCTTAAACATATTAAGTTCCTTTCCTTTTAATATGCAAATAGGTCTATGTCAAAAGATGCTATATTTTGGTTTTGTTTTCTGTTTTGCTTCCAGTACCAGGAATTGAACTCACAACCTTGCACTTGCCAGGCAGGCACTGTGCCACTGAGCTAAATCCCCAGCCCCTAAAAGATGCTATATTTTGGAAGCATAATTTTAACTTTTATTTTATTTTATTTTATTTTTGTTTTGGTTTTTCTCCGGTACCGGGAACCGAACTCACGACCTTGCGCTTGCCAGGCAGGCGCTTTTGCCGCTGAGCTAAATTCCCAGCCCCTTAACTTTTAATTTTCTAACCATCACTTTCCTTTCTCCAATCATAATTAATTTATTCTCCTATCTGGAAATATCCTAGTTTTATTTCATACTATCCATCGGATTTATGGATTAATTATTAACTGTGCACCACTGTCCTGCTTTGATGATTTATGTATCTATATCGCTTATTCTGTAGGGGGCATTGAATCTTAGTATATTACTTGAGATAAAGTGGTTTTAGTAAAAGCCTAAGCCGTGCCTTGGGAAGCGTCCCCGGACAGCGTAAGAGCTAATTCCCTAGACCAGCTCTGCCCAGGAATATCACCCAGAGATAAGAGGAGCCTAGGCCTCTTAACCCTCCGTGACCTTGCCTGGGCAGTTCATCTCCTGGCCCTAGGTAAACATTGTAACCCTGAAGGAATGCATAGGTTGTAAAAAAGGAGACAAACAGAACATAATGGGAGAAACATCTATCATGGTTAGACATACGACCTGCAAATGACCTGGAGTCCTACAGGATGAGAGAAAGACCATATGGCCACTAGGGTCAGCGAATGTAACCTCCCAATCTGTTACTATGGAAACCAAAAATGGAAACCAAAAATGTATATAAGGTGGAAGGAAGTTGGCCATTTGTCCACTTCTAGATTGGCAAATAGAAGTGAGAGTGGCTAGCCTGAAATTAAACTCTGGTTTTGTTCTCAATGGACATAGATCTCTTGTGGAATACAGCCCAACTTATGCCAGGGGAATTTCTTCCATAAGAATTCTACATACCATTAATAAATTATACTAAATAAAATCAGTTAATGGTCTTAAAGCAAACTTTTATCTATGGAAAACAGCTCACATTTTTATCAGTCTTCTTTCTTTCAATGGAAACCTTATTTCATTTTGGACTAGTAAAAAAGAATAATTGAGACTGGATAGATTACACTTAACAGACATATTTGGCTCATGGTTTTACAGGATGTGAAGGCTAGTGTCAGAGTGTAGGCATTTGGTGAGAACCTTTTTTGCTGTTTCCTCACAAGGTGGAAAGGAGGAGATTGAAAGAGTGCAAGAAGAGGCCTTATCCTTTTGTAATGACAAATATTCTAATGTTGCATATAGAACCTACATACCCAAACACCTAAAACTTTTTAAAAGCATTGTACTTCAGCAAGTCATAGGCAGTAAAAGCATACAAACTATAGCACACAGTTTGTTTCAAGTACCATTTAATAAATTGCATCAAATTAAATGAGCTAATACTCTTAAAAACACTGATTCAAGGAAATATGCTAAAATTGCACAATTGTGTTGTTTTTAATTAAAGACTCATCAATTTTTGCATGATCATGAGTATTTTATTGTACTTCCTTTTTGTTAGCATTTCTCTCATTTAACACTTTATAAATTAATTTTTACTGTGTAAGAAAGTATTCTAGGCCTTACTTATTTCATAAATTTGATATGTTAGTTTAACTCACTTTAAAATAACCTATTAATATTTATTCCAGAACACTATTTAAATAAATCTTCTTAAGAAATTTAAATTTAAATTTTGAATATTTGAAATGGTTTCAATTTTTTGCTGTCAGGTTATGTTTTATAATTGTAAAGAGTTTGTACAAAACTATTAATTTATATTCCTTGTAATGGGTTGAGTTTGGATTGTAACACAAAATATGTTTATTATTACATATGAATATATTTCTGAGATGATTATTTCATTTCATTTTTAGTTTTAAAGCAATAATATTGAGCCAGGTATGGTGGTACACACCTATAATCCCAGCACTCCAGAGGCTGAGGCATTACGATTATTGTGAGTTCAAGGCCAGCTTGGGTTACAATTTGAGCTCAAGGCCAACCTGACTGCATAGCGAGACTCTATCTCAAAATAAATAAATAAATAAATAAATAAATAAATAAATAAATAAATAAAAGGCGATAATATTAGCTTGGTGTGGTACTTAATTCCTAGAAATCCAGCACTGAGGAAGGCTGAGGCAGCATGACTGAAAATTCAAGAACCACCTGACAAATTTAGCAAGAGCCTGTCTAAAAATAATAAACAGGAAGAGGTATGCATCTTAATGTTAGAGCATTCCATAGAACATTCCTAACATCTCCAGTATAAACAAAAACATATAATAGTAATATGTATTTTATTTATACTTCAAAATATATAATTTATCACAATATATGTTACCTAAACATGTACTAGTTCTAACATTTACTTTTATTTGCACCAATCTCTGACTATTCTAAGCTTATAAATGCTTACTAACATTTTACAGAAAAACATAAATAATTTAAAGAAGCATATTGATGTTTTCAGTTCATTTCTAGACATGAATCTCTTCATTGGAATATCCTTGGTTTCATTCAGAATGGTGAGAATCTATTATCTTTAAATAATTCCAATATATTTAGTGATACATCTAGTATCTTTTTCATTCAACATTTCCATCAAGTATTAGAAAAGTAATGTGTGCTCATGTATGTGTAGGGGGTACTGGGAATAGCATGTGAACAATCAAAAAAAAATCATTCCAGTAGATTCATTTTTAATTGTTAACTATTCAACTTCATTGTGTGAACACAAAAGCAGACACAGAAAATAAAAATGGACATGACTATTTCTTAGCAATCCATTATTCACAATAGGGATAGCAAAATTTAACTGGGTCAGGGGATATCATTTATACACCCTTATTCTTCAAACTCATTTTTCATAATTTAGAAGGTTTCATGTGAATTTTTATTCTTTACATATCTTTTGCAGGATTATTTTAAGCAATTAAATGTGATAGTACTTGTATATTTGTAATATTTTATAAGTACAAGTCAGGGTATCTCTTAATTAGCAAAGCCATTTTGTAGTTGAAGAAATTAAGGATGACATTTGCTAAGTAATTTGTCCAGTATCAGAAAGCTCGTGCTGAAACATTGCCAAATTCTGAATTTAATGACCAAGTTATGTAATTACTTAAATTATTCATCTGCTAAACAGACATCTATTGATTATCAATTATAAATTTATGTGTCATTAAATGCAAATCATCAGACATAACATGATCATACTCTAGTGATTCTATCATTATCCAACCACCAGAATAAATTCAGACATGGTTCAAAGGAACCCAGCAGGATTATTATACTACAAGTCAAATCAAAGTCCTACAAAAGAGTTTCATTACAACCCCATAGACTTTTGGGGACAACATAGAAATTAGACTGATTAATCATTTCTGTCATTAAAAGAACCTACCAATAGAAAATATAAAGCCCTGGCAAGGTGAACTGGTCTCTGCTTCCCTTAGGTGATTTCAAGAGTTAGAATAAATATTTAAGCAGCCTTAATGGGAGCCATTTTCTCTCCCTTCCCTTGTGGGCCTACCATTGATACCATGTGGCTTTGTTAACATCCCAAGTTAACTATAGCCTTTCAACAGAGAAAAAAAATCTTAACTCTCTAGCAATTAACCATTCTCGTCTTCCTTAAACCTCCTAAAGAGAGAGCCTATTAAAAATGTTTTGTCTACCAGCAATGACTTCAACACAATTATCAGAGCAGGTACACTTGAGGGCAACATTTCCTTCAGACTGTTTCTAACCTGTCTCTCTCACACAGAGAAATTAGAATTATTCTTAAAGGCAGAAAATGAAGATCCCAAAGGTTGATTTAATTATATGATGTTATTATGCCAAAGAGAATGACAAGATCATCTCCATTTCCCTGAAATAAAGACAAACTTTAGCTGGCTAGTAAAGAATTGTATTAACATCTATGTAAAAAGAAAATGAAAATTGTAAGTGAATTATCACAAGGATTTGGCATGCTTTTCTTATATGGATGAATGGAAGGAAAACATTTTCATTCATAAGAACATATAATTATATGGCTTTGAAATAGTCCTTTAAATTTTTATGACATAAACACTCAGTTGATAGAAAAAATAACAAGAGCTTTTACATTATATTTTTGTTGTTTATGAAAGTACTTAAAATTATATCTTAGAACTTAGAAATTTGTTTAGCGCCACTTAACTATTTTAAATCCTGAGGGCATAATTGAACTAAGCAATGCTTCAGTGCACTAAATTGTACAAAAGTGACCTCAAAACTGTAAACTAGTTTCCAGAACTGCCTAAAGATCCCGTAGGGAATATCTTAACTGTCTAGAGGACCTAGCTCATTAGCGCATTGATTTAAACGTTTCCATAACCCTTAAGCATGCAAGATTCCACTTCTACACCCTTTATAGAACTTTTATTTAAAGATTTTATATGTCTTTATAAAAGAAGCTGAAGGAATATATTACTCTTTTTTTCCCTCTGCAGAGATGGATACTAATTACATGTGGATAGTGGTAGATAATTAGAGATAGCAAGCTTAAAATAGCAATAGTCATTAAAAGAAGTTGAGTATAAACTTAAAAATTAACATCTGGTACTTCGTGATCATCTTGCTCTTTTTTTTACAGAGTAGATACTCAGAATGTTTCACAGTTTCATATAATTTTTATAGAATATAGTTTATGTTTTAACAGTAACTTTGGTATTTATAAAATTCACAACAGAAGAGTCAGAATAGTTTTATTTTTTAAAAGTAACTTTTACATTAGATTAAGAAAACAATAAATATATCCTCTGCTCTACTATCCCTGAAAGCATATCTCACCTTCAGCATCTTCCTAGCTTTAAATCAGCATTATGACTTTTCACTAATCCTCAATTGAGAGCCACTGTATAATGATCAATAATTCTAGAGATTATTGAGAATTTTGAATTTAAAAATCACACAACTTGTAACTGTCCATCCCACAACAAAAAATTTAGATAGAAATTTAGAAGCTCATGTAAACCATTTGTATGCTAAACCCTAAAAATCCAATGAAATATGTAGTCAGCATAGTCACATACTGTACACAGTCAAATACCCATACTTGTTACTGCAACCAAAGACTTGCCAGGCTCACAGAAAGGAAAGCTCAACATAGTGAGATGTAAGTATTCCCCCAAATTAATCTATCAATCCAATGTCATTTCTATGCAAAATCTACAAGCATTTTTATACAAATATGTAGCCAATAGTAAAATTCACATGAAAAAGCATATAATATATAAGCTAAAAGAAAAGAAAAAAAAATCTTCCAAAAAGGGGAAAATGGAGGATCACAGTTTGACGCATAGGATATTGGGGAAAAGATAGGCACACAGTCAAATAAAATCCAGGGTCAAATCCAAACAACTGTGACCAACTGAGTTTTGTGAAGTTACAAAAGCAGTTCATTGCAAAATTGATAGAATTCACTAGGCAAGGTACTGCACACCTGTAATCCCAGCTGTTCAAGAAGCTGAGGCAGGGATACTCCCCCTTCAAGGTCTCAAGGCCAATCTGGGAAATTTAGTAAAGCATTGTCCCAAGGTATGTATAAATAAATAAATAAATAAATAATTAAATAAATAAATACGGTCTCTGATGTAGCTCAGTGGTAGGGAAGCTTCGGATTCAATAACCATTTTCACAGGAAACACACACACACACACACACACACACACAAGCTCATGAATGAAAGAATAAATCTTGCCCTAGAATTCAATATTACCATTCACACAAAAATTAACTGAAACTCTTCAGTCAGTTAAACATAAAATATCAAAATGTAGAAGAACTCCAAAAATAGTAAAGTAAAATCTTCACTGTATTTAAACAAAGAGTTCTTAGACTTGTCAGGAAAAAAAAAATAGTTTATAACAGAAAAAAATACTAATGGGACTTCATTAAAATCCAACACTAATCTATGAAGAGCATAAAACTAAAGTTAAGGCTAGTTGAAAATACTTTCCTAATTACACCAATTATTTAAAATATATCAATAATACTTAAAACTAAAATAGAAAAACCCATATAAATAAGTGACAGGAAAATGCAAGAAGGTAAATAAACAACAAAGAAGCTAATGAAAATACACATATTCCCCATTGAAAATTGTAGTCAGTGGTTTTGAGGGAAAACAAATTTGATATAGGACACAGAAATTTACAAGATTACCTTACAATATTCACCCACAGAGTCAAATATGGAAGAGTACGGGAGATCGGTCCGTGTGCTGGAGATCTGAAAAACCCAGTCCAGGGCCTTGATCCCGCGGCACTGTTCCCTAGAGTCCAGCTGAAGGCCTAGAGCCTACAGCGAAGTCCACAACAAGTCGTTATCAGTAAGGCTGTGGAATCTGCAAGGGAGGACTGGGCTGGTCAGCTTACAGGTTGGGGTTGAAGGAGAGACAGGAGACAGTGCTGAAGATGAATACGAAGACCAGAGCTCCTCCAAACAGACCAACAGCCTTCCTTGATGAGGGGAAGTTACTGGAACCCAGTAACTAAGCTTCTCCCAGGAAAATCAGCATGAAATCTTCCCCTCCTGTTCTTCTAGAACATTTGGACAACAATCCTCAGGTGAGAGTTCCATGCTCAAAACTATACTGACTCAATTCAGCTGGGCATTCCCATTAAAGTTGACAATTAATTAACTGCCACAACGATCATGGAAATGCAAATTGAGACCACATGGTTTCTTTGTGTAAAAGGGGGTTATATAAATAAAGACAATATGGAGTGCCCAGGATCCAGTGAAAGTTTAATTCACATATAATACTAAGAGTCCAGGAAGATATAGGCATTCTGAAAAAGGTTATTAGATTTTATAAAATGAGCATGAAGTTATCATACAATCTAAGAATCACACCTAGGCATTTATTTCACAACTGAAAATTTATATCCACGCAATCAATCACCTACCGTGAATGTACATAGTTGTTTCACAGGTAATAGTTATAACCTAGAAATAATCCAAGTAGCTTTCAAATGGTGATTAAAGAAACACATAAGGACAAATATTAGCACACACAAAACTGTTATGGATCTCCAGTTCATGAAATATGTAAGATAAATAAGTAAACAAAGCTCATCCCCAGTGACCTCATACTATATGATGAGTTCTCTTGTATATTAGTCTTAACATAGCTAAATTTTACTCATGAGAAAAAGCTTATGATTAAGGATTTGGACTTGGAAGGCAAAAGGGCAGTGCTGGTGATACTTGGGATAATAAAAATCCTTTGCACATAAATATGGTGATGAAAACCTGAAAGTTTATTTTATAAAATCCTATTGAACTAAATTCCTAAACACATGGACAACTACAAATATTATTCTGTGCCTGTGTTTAATGCTCTAACTATATTTCACCTCCTCTCTTTCTCATGTAAATGCTGACATTTTCATCAAGTCCTCTGTTTTATGGTTCCAGGATGCTGACATTACAACAATAAGCACTTTCAGATGATCTTCTTTTTCACTGCTTTTACTCCTTTCACTTAGCCCTTGAGGGGTTTCTGTGTCCTTTCATGACTCCATGGCACTCAGTAGGACTCTATCTCTTCAATACACCATTGTTTTTCTCATATATTTGCCAACTGTATATCGATTGCCTGCAAGTTTTGGCCATTGTAAGTACAACTACTATAAATAATCCAGACATACACCTGGGTGGATAAATTTTCAACTCCAAGGAGCTTGACCACTGAACTGCCTGTTAATAGTAACTTTAGCCTTTTAAAAAGTGGCTCTACAATTTTATATTCCTATCAGCAGTGAGAGTTCCTGTCATTCCACGTTCTCGGAAACATTGGACAGTGTCAGTGTTCCCAATTTTGGTCATTCTAGAAGCTGCATGAAATATCTCACTGTTTCGCTATTCAATGTCCTATTGATGGATTAACGTAAGCGGCTTTTTACAAGTATATTTAGCATTTGGGCCTCTTATCTGGTGAGATGTTCTTTCAGAATTCATGCCCATCTTTTAATCAAATTATTTTTGGATTCAAAGTTTTAAAAAAATATAGTCCTTTACTAGATATGCCTTTTATATGTAAATTCTTCAGGCTATAGCCTTTCTTCTTAGCCTCTTAAAGTGGTGGGGAGATTTATTTTATAATAATTGTTATAAGGCCATCTAGTGGAGTTACAACAAAAGAATATGAAAAGCATTTATATTGAATGTTCAACAAAAGTGAATTATTTTTTAGGAACATGTGGGAAGCCTAATGTGCAGTATTTCCATTATAAAAGTGTATCATGCATAAACACAATAAATGTTTGCATTATATTTTGAAAGAGTAGAATTTAAAATATTACTTTTTCTGGTATAATCTTCCAAATAAATTTTTCTGGAAAGTAGGCTGTTCCACTGGATCTATTAATAGATAAATACAATTAATTTAAGAGGAGGGCAGAGTTGTTCAATTTTTAAGTATTATTTTGTGAATAAAACTTGGAAACATTTTCACTTAAATATTCTTGGATCTATCACTTTGGAGGATTGATGTGCCATATAATTTAAATTAAATAGATAAAATTTTTAAGAAACAGGTTATATTAATGCATTTTATTATTGGGCTATAGAAAGCATTCATTTCTATATTTTAGCAATCAATCTTTGCAAATAACAAGGAAAATAAATAATCATTATAAATTTTTCCACATATTAATATTTTATATTTTCTCACATCAATTTATTTATTATGGCTTTAAAATAATATAGATCTTTTTTATCTGGTCATTTTCATAGCTAATGCTATATAAAGTCTTACCAATTACTCCTGCATTGTAGTGGATAGATATTTCCAACACTGAATTTGTAGTTACATTTACTGAAAAATTATATATGTCTACATATATATATTTATAGACATTAAAATTGTGTCTCTGAATTAGATATTAAAAGTGAAATCACATAACTAGGAGTTCACAAGAGGAACTCATGGTTGGGTCCAAGATAATCTATTTATCTTACATTGCTTTGAGTATACAGAAAACAGAGGATAAGAATGTAAAATGTTATCTTTTACTATATACCCAAATGTGAGCATTTGATAAGAGATATTATTAGGTTATCTAGTACTTTTACACAGTGTAGAATATATTTTTATGTATATGTTTTCCAAGAAATATTTTGAAATATTGCCTATATCATTTATATGATTTATGGAATTCCAAATGAGTAAAAAATTTTAGAAATGCATAATTTTTTTCCCCGATACCAGGAATTGAACTCAGTTATTCACTGTAGAAAATACAGTCAAATATTTCAACAAAGAGAAAAGGCCTGCTAGATATACCACATACTCAGCGTGCACACACCACACACACACACACACACACGTGCAAGAAATTGAATGAAATATGTCTAAGAATGCAGAGAAGCATAAATAGCTAGCATTTATTTCATATTTGCTATTTTTCAAGCACAATTTTAAAAAGCCACAGGTAAAAGTTTATGTAGTCTTCACAAGAAACAAGTAATTTTATGAACTTTTTATGTAACTTGTCCAGTGTTTCACTGTCAGTAGGTCCTGTATTAGAAATGCTAACCTACACATGTTGGTGAAGAACAACTGCACTTCACTATACATTACTTATTTCAAACAATAGACTCTTCAAAAAATTAAGGAACTGTTTAATTAATGAGAAATAAGCTTTGTGGGCCATTTTGAGCCTTACATTTTTAAATTGAATTCCTTTGGTAAACCATTGAGATGGAAAACTGGAATTATAGAAGGTTATAGACCATGGGGCAAGCAGAATATCCTTGTTTAACCAATTGAGACATTTGGAAGACCTGCTCAATACCATATTTCTTTCAAAACTATTACAAATCCCCTGTTTTTCAAATCTTTCGTTTTTTAAAAAAAGGATCTTTCTGTTTATAACACATAAAAAACAATCTTTATGTAGTACATTTTATTTTATACATATATACATATGCAGTCTTTCATTTTGTCAGTCAGAAAACTGTAGGCTATCATTTGTAAGATCATTATTCATTTAGAGAATGAAAATCTGCAGGTGAAATTCTGCAGAAGATATTTGGTGCAACTATATTTCATGTGTGAATGCACAATTAATATTCCATCACTGAATATGCTACTTTTCTTTGAAATATAGAATGCTTTTCAAAATAAATAATATAGATTAAGAAGTATAATATTGAGACAATATTATCAGAAGTTTTTATCCAGAAGCTATAAATCTTGCCTCACCTAAATGCATTTAGCATATTGTAGTGCTCCCATTATGTTTGAATAATGGAACAAAATCACATTTCTACTGATTCATTACACATTTGGAAAGTGACAAATTTGAAAAATTACTCTCATGTGCAATACATACAATTTTATGCAAATACATAATTTAGTCACATCGTATAGCATATACTGTCAGCTGAAACAAAATAGTTCAATAGAAAATAGCTATGTGAATGTTACATTGTAGAGGTAGTCAGAGAAAAATTAATGGATGAGCTATTTCAAACTTTGTTAACGTATCACATGTACAGATGCAGGCATGATTAAACCTGTTCTGATACACATTTAACTTAACCTGTTTTATTTCAGATTAATAGCAAATAAAACAAAACTATATGTTATCAACTTTCACATTGATGGTAGTAAGTACTTTCTTCCTGAAGTATCTACCTCAGTATTTTAAGCCATAACCATACAAACTGGAGTGATGAAAATCTAAATAATTGTAGTTAAAATACTTGTATCTAAGTCATAAAACTAAAGACTAACAGAGATGATCAGTTTCAGTTATATTTATTTTTTATCTATGTATGTTGCTCTCTATATAAGTTGTACCATTGCTCATAAAAAGTCAAGGGTATGAGAAATTACAAAAGTATTCAAGTTCAGTTTCAATTTTCTCTAAATGTATTTCCAGAATTGTAAATGGATCCATGTTTATTAAGATAGAAGTATGATACATGTAATTGCTTATAAGTTCATATGTATTGCATGAATTAATATTTAAGCATTCATGAGACAAAGAAAATTCATGGACAAATATAAACACAAATGTATAGAGTAAAAGATATAGAACTTTGTATGGATTCACAGCATTCAAGATAAAGACAATTGAACTTATTTCAGGGTGACTATCTCAGAACCACTTGAAAATCTTATTGTCATTTAGCTATCACTTTTATCTATTAGAATTTCTGTGGCTACAAACGAGCTTCAGGATAAGACTGTTATGATTGTGTCACAGCGAAGTTGGATAGAAAGGGAAAGATCATGAATTTATAACTATTTAATTTAATGATAGTTAACCAGTGTTAGGTACTGAATTATTGTATGATTTATGGTGAAAATGAATTTGTTCTACTTTAAATTCTTAGTTCACTGGAACTTCAGACATTTCTTATGCTATAAAACTGGACATACATTGATGAATTAGAAATATTTCCTAGTTTTTGGAACACCTTTCTTTTACAACTCAAAAGTCTAAAATAGTGAAATTTTAAAATGGCATATGATCTTTTCTCATGGAAAAAAATGCAAAATTAATGGGCATCATTTGAAGGAATCTGGCATGTGACTATACCTTGAGTCATATGTTATGTGACAATAAAAATGAATTCTCACCTTACACATGTACTGTGATTTTAAACAAAAATACAAAAGGAAACACAGTTAAAGGACCAAATATTATCACAGTTTGAACACTGATTGTTTAACATACAGGTCTTCCATTCATTAGCTCTGAGATCTCAAAATATCTGACATCAAATGTGTATTACATCACTCAGAAGTAGTATGAATTTGGAACAAATGATACATATTTGTGAAAGGTAGATGTAAAGTCTTACCTTGAAAACTGATCCAAGTATAAAATGCATGTAAATACATAAAAAACAAATGAACAAAAATCAAAAAACAAACAAAATGTGGAAGGTCACAAGTTTAAACCTAACCTGGGTCTTAGTTGCTTCTCTTGTGACTGAAACAAAACAGCTAACACCCAGTATTAAAGGAGGAAATGTTCATTTAGTTCACAGTTTGTAGAGATTTCAACCCATAATTGGCTGGCTCCAAGGCACATGGCAGAGGGGCAAGAGTTCATGGTGGGAGAAGACAGCAAAAACAACAAGATAAAGCATGAGAGAAGTTTCTTTCTGTCCCTTATATTGTATCCAGTCTAGGGCTAGACTGGGACTAGGGCAGTGCCAATCCATTCAGTGGACTGATCCAGCAATCACCCACCCTTAATCCCAGGGCCCTTAATCCCAGCATTGCAGTACAAATCAATCATATACTGTAGATTCAATCACCTCCAAAAAAACTCTATGACCTCATGGGATTTCAGGGGGGACTTCCAAACACAAACTATAACCCTGTCCAACTTGACTTAGTGAGAGTATGTGTCAAAAGAGAAAAGAAGAGCTGGAGATGTAGTTAGTTAAGTGGCAAGGCCTGGGTTTCAATTTCTAGGACAAAAAAAGTTGTCATAGAAATGCTTCTGTTGATGTCATCTGCCCTAATACTCAAATGTTAATTAATGCTTTACCTGAAACTTTGAAAGAAAAGATTTGCCATTATTTAATCATGATTTGTTACATGGTTGACTGCAATTGTAATGTACCACCAGTTTAGAAATGTTTCTATATCTGAGCAATATTAAAACATCTAAAACATTTTACAAATGGTAGAATTGGGTATTTTTAATAGCAATACTAAAGTAATTCAAAAACAGCACTTCAAGAAACTTGGGGGAGGCAGTGGGTAAAATCGGGAAACTATAGGTTTGTATTAGTGATAGGTTTGATTCAGTGGCCTTTAGTAGCTATATGAATTTCAAAAAAAGTCAGTCCTTTCACCAGGTTGTTATAAGGAACTGATTTATTAAGAGGAATTGAGAAGTCTACAATATGAATTCTACAAGGTGCACACCAGGAAATGCAGTGGTGTAATTCAGTGCAAGTCCAAAGCTCTGGGAATCGAGGAAACCAAGGCTGTAAATCTCAGTTAAATATATTGAGAGAACATGATTGTATCGGCTTAACCTGTGAAGCAGGGATATAAAAGGAGTCAATGTTTCTTTTCTCTACTTTTTGTATGATTCTGGACCTTAGCACTTTTAATGAGGCCACTGGGTGGGTGTGGTTATTGAAAAAATGGATTCAAATACTAATGTGATCTGGGAACGTTCTCATAAAAACTGAATAAATCATGAATAATCTAGACACTCTATAATCATTCACACTGATACAAATTTTATCAATCATTGTCATTTTCTTCTGACTGAAATGAAGTACATTCCTTAAGAGTCACAATATAAAAATCCCTAAATACCTTGATGCAAGCATCACTCACTAACCTTTCCAGGAATCACATTTAAATGTCATTAGTGCCATTTAAACTTTATTTTATCTTCAAACTTATACTATGCTGGCTTTTCTTCATAATTATGCTTCATAGAAGTCAACTGTTGGGCTGGGGATTTAGCTCAGTGGCAAAAGCGCCTGCCTGGCAAGCGCAAGGTCGTGAGTTCGGTTCCCGGTACCGGAGAAAAACCAAAAAAAAAAAAAAAAAAAAGTCAACTGTCCATGTTTACAGTGAAGAGAAAATATTTTTTTACTTCCCTACATCATGCAACATATATGCATTAGAAGCCAGTGTTTGAGCATATTCTATTTGGAGCAGTGTGGCAGTCAAATAAAAATTATGTATATTGACATGAAAATAATTTTACAGAAGATATATACATACAGTATATATAAATAATATATGTGTATAATATTTGAATGTGTCAAGTACTACAGCAATAAATTAAATCAGATAAATGGGTTAGAATGTCCAGTGGAAGCGTATTTCTGTTAAAATAACAAAGATCAATGATTCACATGCTCATCAAGGCAAAGAATATCAGGCAATGGTGGGTGCAAATGTCTTAAGTGAAATCCTGTTTATGTATTGTGGGAAAATATCAGAAGACTGAGCAAGCAATAGATTGGCATGAGATAAGACCCCAGAGTTAATAAAGATACTAACATCACAGGCATTTTCAGTTTTACAGAATTTTGTGAGCCATCAGTAAGTTAGGAAACCAATGGAGAGTTTCAATATTAGCAAGCTTAAATATCAACAGGATCATCCTGGCAGCTCTGTTGAAAATAGGGCATCCAAGAGCAAGAATGGAAGCAGAGAGATCATTTATGTAACAGTTGAAGTAGTCCAAGAAAGAGATAAGGTTGAGGCAGGATATGAAATGTAAGAAAGGTTAAAAAGAAAATAAAAACATAATTTTAAAATGTATTTTTAGTAACAAGTACAGATTCAAGACACAAACCCAGTCAAAAATTTCTAAGGTCCTTAAAGACATAATAAACCTGGGCTACTCTCTTTTATCTATAAATGGGTACCTGGACCATTCCATTTCTCTTATAAATGGACCTGGACCATTCACTCTTTCCTGTAAATGGGCCTTTTCCACCTTTCAGCAGACCATCTCTTTTCATGTGTAAAATAGGTCTTTCCTTATAGATGGGCTACAGCTCTATTACCTATGATGAATGTCTCCTATGACCGGGTTTTCACCCTTCCCTTGTAGAAAATGCTGTTAACTGAAAGTTATTTCCCTAGATTCACAAGTTCTACAGATTTCTAAACCCAAATCCCCCATTAATATGCACAGCTCAAGGCAATATGTGCCTCCCTCCCTTTGGAGAGACTGCACTCCATTTCCTTGAGTATGTACTTTTAAAATTCTGCCTAATTAATCTATTTATACCTCTTACTGACATATCCTGAATTTTCTTTTCTGTGATGAAAATCACCAAACCTGCAACCTTCCCCATATATGGAGTGAGTCATGGTCCCCTATCTTCATCCTGGGAATGACCTTGGATCCTGTCCAGAAAGAAGGTGATATCAGTCACCTTTTACAGCTAATTCATTTTGATTTCTAATCTTTCTTCATTTCTCTGACTCAATCTCTTGCTCACTCCTCCATGGAAATTATTATTCTTGTAAAAGACAATTCTCTTATTTAGACAGTCAGAAAGGGACAGGGTCTAAGAGAGTCCACTGGTTACCAAGAAAATGGACATTATACAGATATAAGAGGCAATTCAAGCCTTGCAGATAGAGTTAGGAACCCAGATTTTGAAGAAAGAAACATTTTAGGCAGAATACCCTAAGTTAGGAACTCCTCCCTACCTCCAAGCTGAATTAGGGCAGCCCTTATCCACACTCAAGGCTGAGCTTCCAGAAAATTAATAATGAAGAAAAATTGACATTCCTTTAAACTCTGCAAGCTGAATCAGTGCTTTAGAGAATGTGACACTGATTTGTCATTTTAAACAAACAGAGCTAACTGTGATAGGCAGCCACTGAACAATAGCTCGGATTCCCATGCCCTGATTATGTATAACAAGTTCTGAACCAAGGAGCCTCATGGAAGTGCACATTCAGTGGCTCTTCTGGGAGATATTTCTCTTCTATTTACTTCCAGTAAACACCCTATAACTTCCTTTTCATCAGCAAAGTCATCCTTCAACTTCATAAGACAAAGAGGTTGATTTCTACAGATTTAGTTGTATTTGTTACTAGTAGTAGTGGTGTTATTATTTGTTGTTACTGTTGCTACAGCAGTAGTAGGGTTACATCTAGCCACTGAGCTCATATCATTTATGTGGCTTATTTCCTAAGAACCTAGCCCAGTGGTTCATAATTTGGGGTTCCTTTACTGCCCCAACACCAGCCCACTCCAGCCAGTGAGTGAAATTTGGCATTCTCTGGTGAAAGCTGTGATTTGTCCCACTTGAGGATGAGATTTACCCCTGTCTTGTATCTGTTACACTTCTTCCAATGTGAGGCACAGTCCTTCATGGGAAAGGCTTACCCGGCCCAAAAGGTCAGTCATGCTGAGGCTAAGAAACCATGCTTTACTTTCTGGGCTGATTCCTACTGGCCTTCCAGTTAGGTCGATTTTACCATGGTGCATGGCTCCAACATTAAACTTCTTTTCTTTCTGTATTCTCCCACTGTCTCTGTAGTTTCATCCAGTTTCATCACTTTAAGTATAATTTATATTTAAAAAGACTCTCCAATTTACATTTAAAATTTAGATTTCTCCTAGACCCCTAGTTGTTCCACCTCACTTGTGACTGATCTTATCTGACACACGAAAGTTCCTTAGGTCTTTGCAGAATCACAAGCTACAAACTGACTTGTTCCCAGAAAACGTTCTTCCTTATTTTGCACTATCTTAATAAATAACAGAATCATGTTTTTGTTATGTAGCCAAGATGTCCTTATGTACTATATTGTCTGCTCCATTTCTCACCATTCCTGCTATTTTCAAATGTATTCCTTTTAAGGAAATATTAGAATATACAAATATTTTTAAACAATACCTACTTTATTCATTAGATTACTTACTTTTATACCTCATGTTATGCTAAAATATTTGTAATATTATCATCTTACTCTTACTTAAAATGGATTCTTATGATGAACTGCACTATTATATAATATGGGTGGACAATGTGACGAATGAAGTCACAATGCAAATGTATGCTAAAGAAGCAAAACATAATTTTTATCTATATTGTCTCCTTCATCTACTGAACGTATGTTAAAATATGAATCTACTGAGCATCCAAGAACTATTATATTTCATCTGATTAATATATATAACTAAATATAATTACTAAAATATTTAAATCTGAGCTAATTCACAATAAAGAAAATCGAGATAAGCACACTCTCTTTCTCCTTTGTTGAATGATGTATTAATTGCCCTTGCATTGATACTATTAAAACACCTAAATATTTCACTCTAGTGGAAATGAAATATTTTAAGAGAATTAGACATTATCTGAAGAAGGTTATCCTGTCTGGATTTAATTTCTCTACGTGGTAAAAAGTAGGACCCAAGTAAAATAATAATCCAGATTTTCAAATATACTTCACACAGTGAACCCTTGATCACTAAGCCCCACAACTCAGCCCCATTTAATGAAGATGGACTAAGAAAAAGCAGATTCTTTCTAACAGCATGGCATTTTAAAAAATTTCTATGCTCCATAGTAATTTAAATGAAAGCTGATATAATTAACAACAATTTGTTTGGAATTTTGAAAGTACTTTAAAGTAAAGCATTGCACTGGCCCTGAAAACAAAGCCATGTCTGCCACCAACTGTAAAGATAACTTCTTTCAGAAACAATCCAAACATAATTTTCATTATTAAATTTAATCAGGGAATATAATGGTCCACACCTTAACACATACTGAAAGATTGCCTTATTCCTAAATTCATATGTAATTTTGATTAAATCAGAAATATGGCTTTTATTTAATTTTTATTATATTTTACATAGCAGTTTATCATTTTTAATTTTTTTAATTTTTAATTTTGTTAACATCATTGTATTTTGGAGTAAAACTCACTGTTTTTTTTTTTTTTTTTTTTTTTTTTTGTAGAAAGATTGTGACCAGAATAAATTCTTAGAAACACTGACATTATTCTGGATTAATGCATAACCAACTAGGTAGTTCCTAGTATATAAAATAATGATTTAAATGAAATATCAACAATTTAACTTGATAATAAAAATTGATCAAATAACTTGAAACTTAATATTGTCAGGATAGAAAACAATATTCTTCCTTTGCTCAGACATGCATATCTTCATCCATTCTGCACATCCCTAACCTTTACATAATATTTTTGCAATTGTTGAATCCCAAGTTTACATGCATGTCTTTTGGGTGTTTTATGTCCTACAGCTTTGGGCTAATTTATAATAACATGCGTGCAACATTACAGTACATTGCCCTAAGAACCTTCCATGTTTTATTTGTTTATTCTTCTCTTCCTATTAACCCTTTGAAATCACTGATCCTTTTATTATCTCTGTAGTTTCGTCTTTTTCAGAGTATCTGATAACTGTAATCATATAGACATTTCAAGGTAGGCTTCTTTCTTTTTTTTTTTTTTTTTTTTTTTTTTTTTTTCCGGTACCGGGAACCGAACTCACGACCTTGCGCTTGCCAGGCAGGCGTTTTTGCCACTGAGCTAAATCCCCAGCCCCTAGGTAGGCTTCTTTTTGTTTTCCCACAATGAATCATCTTATATTTTCTGGATGGAGGTATGCTGCTACCTATTATCAACTCCTGAAAGACACCTACATGTAAATTCTGGAAATTACACATAAAAATTCTTCTGAATATCTCTGTATAAGTTTGTGTGTGAATATGAGTTTGCAACGTATTTGGGCAAGACTAACGAGCACAATTACTGGATTCTATTGTAAGAATAAGTTTAGTTTTGCTAGAAAATAACAAATTATCTTCCAAAGTGGTCCTACTTCTTTGCTTTCCTGCAGTCAGTGAAAAAAAAGTCCCAGGGTGATCCACATGTTGCCAGGGTTTAGTGCTGTCAATGTTCTGCTCTTAGCTCCTCTTCAAAGTATGTAATGGTTCCTCATTGTTTTACTTTAACATTTCCTCCATAATAATGGGTGATATTAACTATTCAAGCAGACTCACATTTTTTGTTGTTTTGGGTTTTTTTTGTTGTTATTAAGACAGGGTCTCTCTCCCCTACAACTTTCAGCAATCTTTCTGTCTCAGCCTCCCAAGTGGAGGGATGATAGGATTGTACCACCATGCTTGGCTGAAGATTAATATCTTAAAATATTACTAAAATATAATCTTCAATGGCTCAAGCCAAGGCAGTGCTAATCAGTATATATTTACTTTTCAGCTACTTTTTAATTGGGGTATTTTTGCTTAAGATGTAAGATTTATCTAATTGATAAAGACAGTGTATTTGTCCTCACATATATTTGGTTCCATTCACATGAGCTACACGTATAACACTTTGCATAACATTTGAATCATATTCCCACCTTGTCAATAATAGTCACATATATCTTGCTAAGAACAAGTTGTCTTAAGCTTGGGCAGTGCTAGTTCCCACAGCCAAACACAAGAGTCTGTTTAGTAATCTGTATCTAGGTAGAAATAAATTTGTTTTAGTTGTTTCAAAGCATTAGTTTGAGTTCAACCACTTCTCATATTCCTGTCTTCAGTTTATTCCTCCCTTGGTAGTTAGAGATGATCTAAGTATTCCAAAACTCATTCCAAAATGATCAAAACTGAAAAAATAGGGGAGTGGTGCAGGCTGATTTGAATTTTGTGCTTCATTTTTTGAGTCAGAGAATGAAGTCTTTTGCTGCAATTACAGGGTCAATAGCTGGAAGTGTTCATAAACTTGCACTAGTCCAACAACTGATAAAAGGGAATTGGAGCATGCACTTCACTGCTGAAATAAAATTAGAGTTCTACTACTGAAAAACATGGAAACAGTGTTGTTTTCAAAAGGATCAGCCACATGCCTCTCCATCTGTAATCAGATTATGCCATTTCCATTGTAGCAGTTTAACTTAAAATTATTTTTAAATATTAGACTTGTAATAATATTAGACTTGTAATACATATAAACTTTATTTATTTATTTATTTGGTTTTTCTCCAGTACTGGGAACCAAACTCACAACGTTGCGCTTGCCAGGCAGGCGCTTTGCCCCTGAGCTAAATCCCCAGCCCCTCATCTTAGCTTTAAATACTTTGCAAACTAAGTTCAGATTTAGCAAAGTTTTGTATAGGCCCTTGTTGATTAAAATTTAGAGAAAAATTAGAGTATCTACTTATATGCAATTCAAATTTTAACTAGAAAACTTAAAAGCAGAAAGGTGAATGACTCTAAAAGAAAAAAAGAGAGAACACACACATAAAAGCACCCGTTCTTCCTCTTTATTTGAGAAGTAGGATACTTTATTCCCTAGACAGTTGTTATTTCTAAGCGTTTGTGGTTTAAAGGAATGAGTAGAAATCTAATGAGAACTAAGAGAAAATAAAACCTCAAAGACATCCTCATTTGGATGGATTTCCAAAGGAGAAAACTTCTTAGATTAATCAAGGCAAGAAATGAAATCTTTTGAAGTTCAGAAGCTAAAGATTAGCAGGGTGCAAGAAAATGACACTGAGGAGTCTGCTCGTGAAACGCACCTTCCCTGAGGGATGCACTGGACTCTTCAGCACAAGCACTGTTTTCTACACGGGCAGATCGAAGCCCCTGATGAAGGCTGCTGATGTGGGTACTGTGCCAGCATGGGTAGAGGTAACCTGAAAAGCATTCTCACTGAGACTCTATTGGGCACAATGTTTGGTTACCCTCTTAAAAAATAAGGCTTCTAGGGCATAAGGAGTGGGGAAAGAAATACAAGAGAAATGGTAAGAAAAACATAATATCTACCATATTCCATTCTTTGGTTGTCGAACACCCATATATCGTTTGCATTTGTTTATTCCAAAATTCCATCAGCCAAATGACAATACCTGCTTACTCAAATTTATACTTACCTGTATCTACAATGATAAAATTGGCAGTGTTTTATTTTGTTCATTTGGAAACATTTGGATAGTTTTTTTCTATCTCACATAATGTCTCTGACCTCTGTAAGGCAAGCCAGATGGAAAATGTATTCACAAGGACTTGATGGAGGAGAGGGATGGAAATTGCAAATTAAAGCCCTACACTCATGCCTAGGCACTTACATGCACTCCTATTAAGGAAGGCATTATAAGCACAGAGCTTGATCTTGTTGTACTTATATTACTAACACACTGAGATTGGGTTTTGTAAACTTTCCACTCATAACCCTGTCCATATTTCCTTTTACTTTAGCTAGTATATGAGATGGTATGCTGTTGGAGCTCTACTTCATACTGGGGGAGTAACAGCTTTGCTTTTAACAGCTTTGATTTTAAACACTTTTGTTGCTTCCAAATGTATCATTTCTGGGATCTTGTTGAATTTTGCTTCAGATGTGACTAGAAAGAAAGGCACATCAACAGACACATTCCTTTGTTATGGTTAAGACACCTGTTGGAAAATACTTGTAACGTGTATCTTGTTTTTCCTTTAAATTCACAGCTACTAACTTGAACCAAAAAACCGCCATCCTGTTTTATTACCAATTTACCTCAAATATTTAAATTTATTCTGTTTCTTATTCAATGACTGTATTACTTTTTCCTTGATATAAACACTGTTATTTTGATAATACAGATTTCTAAACAAAGAGCAAAACATATTTTAACAGAACTCGTAAATATTATTAGCATATAATTTTCATTATATGCTTTGGCTTAAGTATTGGGCTTATATTTATGTTCCAAAATATATTTGGTTTCTCAATTTCTTTCTTTCTCTCTCTTTTATGACTTATAATTTCTCATCTTCCTACTTTTCTTCTGCCTATAACATAGAATAGATTTTTTACTTAAATTGTAATATAAACACATTGGACATTTTCTCTTTCTAAGCATAAAATGCACAGGCAAAATGTGTTATATTTACATTTCCATCTAAAATTCTAGGAAAAGGTAATTCTCAATTATTTTAAATGTTTCTCAATTTAGACATAATGATGTGGCTTTACATTCTCTGAAGGTATTTTGCATTTCATAAACAAATACAAATGCATGAAACACCACAGGAGACAGTTCAAAGTAATAAAAATGGAGGGAATTTATAAAATATAATCACCTTAGATGTTTTTGAAAGTAAAAAAAAAAGACCTTTACAACCAGGTTAAAATTTTGTTCTTAAAATTATAGATAAATAAAAATAGAATAAAGTAAAATTAGAGTCCTTGGATTTAGTCTGAATAGAATAGAAAAACCATTAACTTCTCCTCTCAATAAAATCAAATTTTTCTGTTATATTCTCAAGGTCAACAAATTTACAATGTTGAAATGGAATTTTAAAGTGCTTTCAGCAAAACTCACAGATGTGAGACATTATGATATAGATTTGCTTAGGGCAGCAATGTAGAAAAATTATGTAAATGGATAATTTTTGGCCTTTTCACAGAACAAAATACTGATGAGGTTCTTTGAAATATTTTCCACTGCAGCAAGTCTGTGAGGGTAGAATGTTTCGGTTGTATTTAATTTCACTGCCTTTTCCATAGGAAGAATAAAGTTCTACAACATGTAAATCTCAAAAATAGAGCTAAAAGATTTTGAGTAGTGTCTTTCATGTTTAAAGTATCAATTTATTTTACAGAAATGTACATTCATCTCATAAATATTTTACCCTTTTTTATCCAGACTTGTACTTCTTTCTAACATCTTTAAAGTAAATTGACACAAAGACTTATTTCAGAAAGTAAATGTGACTTTTTGAAAGTTCTTTTTAGTTCAAGAAAAAAGTGTTCCAAAATCATCTCAAAGTAGAGAACATAGACAAATATCTTGGTTAAATGTACTAAAAATAACTTTACATAAATATTTCTTAAGCAACATCTGTTAATACCAACATGCATCTTCCTGATACTTAATAGTTAAATGACAGAAATAGAATGGTATATTCAACAACAAAATACAAATATATTTACACTGTTTATGTAGTATATATTTTATCTTTAGTTTATTTGTTACTATTCTCTCATAAGCAGTTAAAAACATTCACATAGTGTGGTCATATGTGCAAAAATACAAAGAAACTGATGATTTCACCCCTGGCATAGATAGATGTTTGTCTAGTTTATTCCTTAGTTTTGACCATCTTAACCTGGGTGGATTAATTTAACTCAATCTTACCTCCAAATGGTATTTAAAAATAGCATGTATTTACGGATTGTAAGAATTAAAATAATTAATTTGTTGTACTCTGTTTAAAAATTTTAGTATTGAAAATTCTTAATGAATACTCATGTTCTTATTACTTATTGGGGGCTCATTCTGAATGTGCCCATTTCTAAGGATTTTCATTTCTTAGATAAAGGAAGGTAACAATGCTTGTGACAGTAATGAATTACCCTTTGGAGGAAAGCTGTCTGGAGTTTGCCATGTGCTAGCTGAGTGAACTTACACCTAAGCTTTTCTTAATTTAAGTTTCCTATTGCATAAAATGAGGTACATAAATGTGAACTCTTTCCTCAAAACTTGTGTAAAATTTAAGAATTCAATTCGTTAAGCGTAATAAGTTTAGATTAAATGTTTTATCATAGTGATACTATTTTTGTTGGTGGAAAATGAATTTAATTCTTTTTATATTTTAAACACATTTATTAGATAACACTTATACAATGTATATATACACAGTGTATATGTACACATTACTAGCATATGAATTTCAATTGGTTTTCTCCAGAAAGAAAAGCATCATTTGAAATCATTGTTTTTTTTTCTTTATTAAAAAGGAAACAATCTATTTACAAAACTTTGACCCTACTTTGATTCTGAACTATTTTTTTCAGGAGTTTGGCAAGAATAAATCAGTTAATCTGAAAAAAAGCATCATCACAGAAAAATATCCTATCTCTAACCACAGATCTCTAAAACAAAAAAGATCTCACTTCTTAAGTAGTTACTCTGTAAAATTTGTGTATCAGTCAGTAGGTACTACAAGACTGGACAAAACTTCTGTCTGCCTTAAAAATAAAAATAAAAAATATGGATTAAATAAAAGATATTAAATTCATTTTGCAACAAAAGAATATGTAGAAGCATCAAAGAAAGGAAACAGCTACAACAAATATTAGGTAGTCAGCAATTTACATGAAAAAGTTACATGGAGAGGAAAAACTGAAAAGAATTTAAAAGAAACATTACAAAGATGCTCATTATAATAGAGCACATACTAAAATGCAATCTTGGGAAATAATTCAAAATCATATTTAAAGCTGCATGCAGTTTAGAAAGGCAATTATACTACTTTATGCTGACCATTCAAGTGGGCAGACGTGTTTTGAGTACTTTTTCTCTTTTCTTCATCTTGACTGAGCTCCACTATATATAGTTGAGTGCTGATTAAAACCTCTCAAAAATTCATTGCCTATCGCATTAGTTTTCCTCCTTCAGTCTTTCATGTGCAAGTTAACTTGAGTAAATTCTACAGATAATCATGTGAATATAAGGTAACACACATTTTCGCCTTACTTTACGCTCCCAAGAGTTGTCCTTTATGGCAGTGATTTGCACTTTGGTTCTATTATGAGGAGAATAATTGTAGTCATTATGTACTGAAAAGTTTTAGATATTCAAACATGTACACATGAGGTATACAGTCATGTTTTCTGTAAGCCTTAGACATCTGACGGTATAAAATAAGAAATTTCTGTTCTCTTACTCAAGTCATTTGACGTCTATTTTCTCTTGTATTGATGAAGGTATTGAGTCCCACACAAGATATTAACTCACCTACCACTCACAATAAATTTGAAAGTGAAAAACTTAAGCTAGCCCACCAAAATTCTGAAATTGTCTGCTAATGTCATGCCTGAAAGCTACAAAATGTTTGATCAGAAAATTAATCTATAATTTATTTAATCCATCCATTTTAGTTGTACACTAACTTTTATTTGAAAAGAAAGGTGTCATAATAACATTATAAATATTTCACCATCAAAATATTTTCTTTCCAAATTCTATAAGGAAAATATTTTATATTTTAATTTAATTTCCACTTTTTAGATTCTACTTGTAATAAATTGTTTCTGTAATTTAATTAGTAAATTTAATTATTCTGTGAATGTATTTTAATATTTCTCTATTTTTGGCTGGGTGTAATGGCACAGGCCTATAATTCCAACACTCAGGAGGCTGAAGCATTAAGATTGCTGTGAGTTTATGCTCAGCCTGGGCTACATAAGTGAGTTAAAGGCCAGCCTACACTACATAGAGAGACCTTATCTCAAAATAAATACATAAATAAAAATTAAAAAAATAAAATTTCTCTTCTTTGGTGAGTCATGTTTATTTTGGTCTCCTGAATACATTTTCATTTTTTTAAAGGACAGGAGTACTATCTTCACTGCTGTTTATTCTTCCCAGATATGAATTAGGAAAAAAATGATGTTTTTGAAGGTAGTTTAATAGAATCAAAAGTGTCCAGAATAAAAATTTAGGCATTATATATCCTTTAAAATAAAAACTCAGAGGGGCTGGGGATTTAGCTCAGTGGCAAAGTGCCTGCCTGGCAAGCACAAGGTGGTGAGTTCGGTTGCCGGTACCAGAGAAAAACCAAAAAACCAAAAAATAAAATAAAACAATATAAAATAAAATAAAAACTCAGGATCATGAAATTATAAATTTCTTCAATTACTATGTTTAAGTCAAGGGAACAAAAATAAATAAATGCATATTTTGGGGAAGGTAGTGGTTAAAAGGTGATTCTAAATTTTATAAATTTAGGGTAAGTGGAATGAGAAGTACATGCACATAGTCATGAAAATTCACAGAAAAGGGATAATTGCTTATTTTTATTTCCTTGACTTAATCGTAGTAACTAAAAAAAAAATTATAATTTTACAATCCTGAGGTTTATTTTTCTTTTGTACCAGGAATCAAACTCAGAACCTTGGGCTTGCCTAGCTGGTTCTCATGCCACTGAGCTGTGTTCCCAGCCTAAGTTATTACTATAAAGGATATATAATGTCCAAATGTTTATTCAGGGCACTCAATATTACAACTATTACACTGGATGAATCAATGAATATTTTCTTTCACTTTTGTCTCTAACCAATAGTTCCTTCAACTGCCAGAAATTTAGTTACAAGAAAAGTTTTAATCGTGATAAAATCTAAAAGAAAACAAGTAAAGACAATTACTCTGAGAAGCCAGATTAGTCTCTTAATTTCAACTCAATCTTGCATTAGTAGTTGTATGGGTTCGGTTTCAGGATACATTGAGGACTGAAAAATCATTGGATGCTTATTTCACTTACATAAAATGACACAGTCATATTTGCACATAACCCGCACTGCCTCATTTTATACTGTGAATAATCTATAGATTACTTAAACTATTTGATATGTACAAGGCTGTTACACCTGTTTAGGAATAATAAAGAAAAATGCCTCTACATGTTCAGTTCAAATGCAGTTTACTTTTGTAATATTTTTGATCTGAGATTACTTGAATGCATGGATGTAGAAGCCACAGGTACAGAGAAACACTGTGCATAGTCTACTCTAATTTTTTCCTCTTCAAATTTTGTAGAACAACTGGGATGAGGGAAAGAAGAAAAAAAGAAAGAAGGAACGCAAAATATAAGTATATATATATATGAGTAGCTGCAATTACTATTGCTGATGTCGGACAGTGTGGAAATGAACAGTTAGTGATTACAATTTCTTATGTTCTGATCGACTTTGAATGCTTGTGTCTGGTGGTCTGAGCAACTGATTTCAAGGTAACGATATGCAATAGAACTACAATGATGAACTCCTACCATCTTATGTAGTGAAACTCTGTATTATCTCTACTGTTTTATCAAAGAATTAGCTTCTTATTCCCTATAATAGTTTGAACAGTCTTTCATTCTTACATCTGGTAATCTGAGCAATGTAGTTGAGGATAGCGATATGCAATGTAAGAACCACTGTTGATTCTTATTATTTTGTCTTGATACTCTGTATCACTTTGAATGTTCTTGCTTTGATACTTTTATGTTTGTCTTACTGGCATGCTGCTACTGTTCTATTTCTTTGTTTGTTTGTTTCTCATTTACTACTCTCTTTAAAATAAAAAAAAAATTTATAGTAGAGTTTATTTTTATAATTTCAGAAATGGAACATAGATGTAACAAAAGAAAGAAAATGACTCCTGGAATGACAAGCATATTTTTACTGAAGTAATTGCTGCCTTTACTAGTGATGTCATTCCTGCTGAGATTATTTATTCTTACAAGTCCTAGTATTAGAGGTAGTAGCAATGCAACAGCATCCATAGAAAATTTAAGAAAAAAGAACAGTGTTTGATTGAAATACAGGTCACCGAGTAATTGCAGGGGCTTTCGCAATGGAGAAATGGTATCTAAATTGGTTGTCTTCCCCAGAACAGGAGGCTGACTTGCAGGTATTTCAGAGTTAACCTTTGCTGTCCTGACTGCTTCCTGCACTGTAGCTCCTGCCTTGTATGTTCATATCCACACACCCCTAGACTATTGTCAAAGATTTCCTGACCAGTCATTGGCTTCCTGACCCTCTGTCACTTTTGTACATCGTATAAGTGGATCTTGGTAGGAGTCTGAATAAACCAAATCTCAGAGAACTGCATTTATCTCATGATTGAAAATCCTTTGCCTATCAAAAATTTTGTTCTCACTGGGAAGAAACATTGTCTTCAACTGTGTTTTCCACTGGATCATCCCAATATGTACAAAATAGAGTTGAATGACTGTGACAGAGTAATATTCTCTTCCCACTTCCATTCTGACTCTGACTAAAAAGCCTGTGATGTAATTAATTCATACAGCTCTGCTATGCTTATATCAATAAAAATGTAAAAATATGAAGATTATAATTAAAATTATTCTTTATAATCACCTTATGTATTTGCAAGTACAGTGGGCATGGATCATTCTGGATCTTTTATCCAGCTCATTTAGAGAGCAGACATGCAGTTGTGCAGCTTTCTTGTGTACCCATAATAAATTCAAGTGACACCCTCCCCCTAAAATAATCAAACAAAAAAGGATAATTCAATAGGGACTAGGCAAACAATGACAATAAAAGTTAAATCAAAGAAAAATAAAATAACCCTGGAAGAGAAATTCAAATATAATGCCACAATAGTAATGACTCTGGCACCTTTCAGAGATGAAATATACATCACAAAGAATTTTGATAAATGATCTTAAAAAATTAGAAACATATTTGTGACAAAAAGAATAAAAGTGATTAAAGAAGTGGTTGCCATCCACTACCCACATGAAAAGGACTCTCAAAGATATCTCACAATAATGAAAACTCAGAAGTTAAAATATTGGAAGTTGACCCAATCTTAAACAGGACTATAGCAATTTGCCCCAACATACAAAATCACCTCCTCTAAATCATGGTTATAATAAGAAAAAGAAAGCAAGATTGCTCAAACTTGCTTTCTAGTGAATTAAATGTATACGTATGGGGCTGGGGGTTTAGCTCAGCGGCAAAAAGCGCCTGCCTGGCAAGCGCAAGGTCGTGAGTTCGGTTCCCGGTACCGGAGAAAAACCAAAAAAAATAAAATAAAATAAAATAAAAATAAATGTATACATATCACCTTAAAAAGAAAGTAAAACACATTAATTCTCAAGGGTTTTTCAAAATTTTTGTATCTGTCAGTACATATTTGTAGTACATAAGGATCACATTTCTCAAGGGAGGATGGAACACGTACATAAAACATCTTAGTGCTGTTTTCATCCTTTTCCCCTCTCTGCTCTCATCCTTCCCTCTCCCTGCCTCTTTTGGTCTTTTTGTAATTTGCAAAAGTTCTATCTCCATTTTTTCTATAATCTCTTTTTTGTTTTGCTTTTTAGTTTATTTCTATTTTGGGTCTCTAATATAAAGTGAATCTTCTGATAGTTCAGTTATATGTTAGATTTATTTCACTTAATGTTATGGTCTTGAGGTACACTCATTTTCCTGAAGATGGCTCTTTGTGGCAAGGCAGTACTCCATTGTGTGTAAGTACATTTTCTTTTCCTATTCATCCATTGATAGTTATACAAGCTGCTTCAAAATGTAGCCAGTATGACCTCCCACTGTTTTTCGATAAGTAGATTTTTATTTATAAAAACTTTGAAAACAAAATGAATTTGATTCTGTATTTCCTCCTTGATGGACAAATGGGTAGAGAGATCAAGTAACAAGTAGTAAAATTTGGACTTGAAGTCAAATTGAATATACAGTAATACCACAATTCACAAATGCTTCTGACTGTACACAATTAAGTTCACAAAGAGAAATGTTTGGCAAAAGTTTTCTTCTGTTCCCAAACTCCCCATTGGATGACAATCATCTTTCCCACACAAACACAAACACAACCATGTTTCCAAAATTTTAAATCAAATAAAGTTCATTAACCAAGGTACCACTGTAAGGGTACCAAAATAATCGATGGATTTTTGCAAGTAATAGTAAAAAATATTTAATTACCAATTTTAAATTTTATTATATTTTTGACTTCTCTGAGGAAATTCAATTTAATCAGGCATGTCTATCAAATTTGTGCTGATTTATTAGATTTTATATATAACTCAATGTTCATTTTAAAATATACTCCTTATTAGTCTATATTTGAAATTAATTGGGTAGATGTAAGATTAACTAATGTGAAAATCTTTAAAGTTCACTATTTTCATGTGGGTTACTTTACATTGTGTTTATTCATACAAATATAAAACAAATTGCACAAATGGAACAGGGAATCGATAAACACTTGTACTGCATCATTAAAATTGCTGATTGACACAAAGCTGAAAATAAACTCTTCAGGATAAAGTATGAAAGCAAAAGAATTGCCTTATGATGTATTTTCCAGACAATAATATTATGGCTTTTGTCTAGATGTCACTCAAAGCTTCATGTGCCCATAGATGGAGCTTTTCCTAGGTGGCAGGATCTAGAGTGTGTGATGCTGGGATTTGATCCCTAAATTTAACCACTGATTGGCTTAGCACAGTTCTGAGTGTGGATAATGAGAAGAACCATCCTGGGTGTGAGTGCTGCCCTAAGTGTGTGTAGCCTGGATAGAATATAAGGGATAGAAAGAAGGCAAGGTAGCTGCTTGAGCTTGGTGTTTCCTGTACACTTTGCTGCTTTACTGTCTTCCTGCCTTCTGTCTGCCTTAAATTGTTTCTCCTCTACCATGCCATCCTGCCTTGGAACCTGCCCACTATGAATTGAAATCTCTACAAATTGAGACAAAACAAACCTTTCCTTCTTTAACTTTGAGTGTCTTGTATTTTGTCTCAGCAATGAGAAAAATAACTATGACAAAGATCAAGAAAGTAATTTCAGTTTCTGTATATGCAAACCTTTTGTTCAAAGTAATAAAAAAAGTATCATTCTTCTCATTGTATGCTGCAAGTGAAATGACAAATCTGCTAAAGATATATATGCATCTGCTGAAAAAAATATGATACATTAATTCTTGCTTAGTAAAGTGCATGAATAATAATTTAAAAGATTAAATTTAGAAAACTAACTAGTAAGCTCAAGTGACTACAGAAACTAAAGTGTGATTTGGAAGAAACATCTTGTCTCTTAAATACATTAATTTCCATTGTTCATAAAATGAGCAGTTTTAATATCAACCAGATAAGTCAATTCAATCTAAGGGGAGAAATACCTTAATTTCCACTGTTCATAAAATGAGCAATTCTAATATCAAGCAAATAAGTAAATTCAATCTTAGGGGAGAAATATTCATTTTATAATATTTACTTATATAAAAATGTACAATAGCTTTTATTGTTGATAAATATTCCAAAGTAGTGAGTTTTATTTATGAAGGCCATTTGTTATCCATATACAATTGCATTAACTGTATACAAAAAGTCATAGGTTGAACTGTCATACATTAACCTAAGCTGATTCTGTTTTCCCTCTGGAGATTATAAAAACAAGTATGATATAAAGGGAAGCATTTAGTGTTGATATACTTGGTGGAATACCAGATTCCTACATTATAATGTAAGCTCAGTCTTAAACTCTTTCCACTGGGGAAATGGCTTCATATTCATTTACAGTGGCAACAAGGATCCTAACTGTGGTCTTTGAGACACATGCCACTAATTCTTAATAACACAAAGGCTCCTCAGTAAAGTTTTTAAGAAGATATACATTTAATTACTTTTGAAAAGGGTACCAGGCCTCTAAAATCGGCATATTAATGTGAAGGAACATATAATTACAAGGAAAGCCAAAATTTAAAATTGCAAACATTCTGCTTCCTTAACTTGGAACTTGTACAATACATGGTTTATTGTATGCTGCTTCCAACTACAGTTTAAACTAAAAAAAAAAATCAACCTTTGAAACTTGGTACAACATTTATCTTAATACTTTTCTAGATGAATTTACATTCAGTTAATAAAAATATTTTTGAATAAAAATCACCTGTGGCTTTTCTTAATTCATGTTGTTTTGGGGGTTTGTTTCACAAATTTTTATTGTAATTTTTATTTTTACCCGGATTTTTCATGAGTTCTGCTCAGAGGAATTATCTTTTTACTATGTGAGTGTAAAGGTTATTTAATTATTATTTGTTCTAGTACTAATCACATTTTTCTCCTGAAAAAACAGCACATATAACCTGAAAAATGTAAATTTAGACAGAAACCTTGAAAGTGCAGGAAATAAAATTCAAAAATCTTAAAGAATTTTTTTTAAATTATTGATTTAAATAGTATTAAATCATGTTATGGTTAGAAATTTACATTTTTATGCATCTATCTATCCACCTGTCAAAAATAAGTGCCATAATTTATATAACTGTGTTCATTAGTTACCAAAGAACAATCATCAGGCACTGTAAATTAAGGTGTAAATGATAGTTTTAAACACGAAGAATAAATCACTCCGTAAAGAGCTATGGACGGGGGTGGGGATTTAGCTCAGCGGCACAGTGCCTGCCTGGCAAGCACAAGATCATAAGTTCGATTCCCTGTACCACAAAAAAAAAAAAAAAAAAGCTACTCTTACGGACATTTTCTTTTTTTTTTTTTTTCCGGTACCAGGAACCGAACTCACGACCTTGCCCTTGCCAGGCAGGCGCTGTGCCGCTGTGCTACATCCCCAGCCCCCGGACATTTTCTCTATAGACAAATATAAAGTTTTAGGGAAATTTCTAAATTTAATATATGTAAATAAATAAGAGGATGAAAAGCAGAAAAGAATGGGACAGGAGCAAATGATGGGCAGATAGGGAAGATGTACATACCTATGATCTCAATTTTCACGACAGAGATGGGGATCCTTCTGAGGAACAGGGTAACTGTGGGGCTTTACTTTGATCCCTCAGAGTGTGCAATGGAATAGAAGAGAATAGTCAATCTATGGATCAAAGAGGTATTTGTGTAGAAACTAACTCTGCATATTTGACAGAGTATTACTGAAAGGTAATGCATTAGGTCAAATTGATACTGATTCAAAATAACACCAGGCAGTTTTAAAAGCCTTCTCTTTACCTATCTGCATTGGCTGAGTAACAGGTGCCAAATAATTGGCAGGAGGAACTGGCGACCTGTGTTTCCTCTGTTGGAATCTGCACAGGCTCTGGTGTATTTTCAACCCTGGAGTGTAGTACAGTAAAGTCGCCTTGATCAGCAAGTCCGCTGAAGATTCCTTTCCTGCCAGGAGAAATGATGCTTCCTAGGACCAGAATAGCATCGTTGTCTTTTTTCTGTGTAACACAGTGACTTCAGTGACTGCACTATTTTGGGCAGTGAAACTCCTGCACACAAACACCCTCTCACCACATTCAGCAGGGAGGGCCTCAGAAGCTTCACACTCTCCGGTACACGTGAGCATCACTGCTAGAAAACATAACTGGAAATAGCTGTGGAGAAACTTCTACCCATGACAAAGAGAAGCAAAATCCTATAAAGATCATGATTGAGACTCTTGAACTATAAAATAGATTCTAAGTGAAGAGTATGACAATGTTAACGTAATGTTGACCTGGCATGGCATTCTTCAAAAATGAGGCCCAAAGTTTTGGTTAAAGACATATTATAATAACTTATAAAATATGGGGAATAAAACGATGTTCTAATAAACTTGTCAATTAGGATAAGCTCAGAGAAGTGACCCAAGGATCAGAAGAAAATCCTGCAGTGTTTCAGGGGCAATTTTTGGAGGCCATTAAAATACACTAACTCACACCCAAACTGCCCAAGAGGAGTCCTCCTACTTGTGTATTTCATTTCTCAGTCAACTCCAGACACAGGGAAAAAGCTGCAAAACGGGACTACTCACTAACACACCCACATAAACCAATTCATACAAATGACTTTTAATGTCTCAAGTACTAAGGACAAGGAAAAGGAAGCAGGGAGGATCAGAAAGACTAAACCCAAAAGGTCTGCTCTTAGTTGCAGCGCTGGGCTGCTTACTCTCTCGTGGCTGCTCAAATGGGTGCCTTGGTGTAACTAAAGCCCAGCCGCAGACCTGCACCACAGCTCCCAGGTCCCTTTCCCCATGAAAACTGCATTTTCCATGAGCAAGAAGGTCACTGGAAAAAAATGCCCTCAACTTCAGAGCATGATTGACAGACCTAAACTCATCACAACAGGGAGGGAAAAAAGAATACAACTTATTTTATAGCTGAAGATATAATCTGTCTGGGTGCATATTTCATGAGATCTTAAAGGGATTCTGATTTGATAGCTGAGCTGTGCTATAGATGAGATGTGAGATAATTAGATTTACAAACACGTTATTGTCCTAGGCCACCACATGTTCAACTGAGACTACTGTTCCTTGTAATGATATGTAATACAATAAATATTTTATCTTGTTAAAAAGAAAAGCTTGATCCAGGCCCCCTTCTGGGCTTATTAAACGACTTGCTCATACTGTAGAAGCCTCAGGTAACCACTGATGAAACACGAAAAAATATTAGTTTTCTTCTAGGCTCTAAGAATATTCACTCAGTTTTAATGTAGGTACCTTGGCTTCTTTGGTACTTTTTCTACGTGGTCACTGCCATGGATGAGCAACCTCGGGTCAGCTGGTTTCCTCAGCCATTGCTCTGCGTAGCCAATCATCAAATGTTTTACTCCAAGTTCATTTGTGTACCTACATTCTCATTTGCCTTGTTGGGAAAAGGATCTCTTCACAGAACTTAGAACCAGTATCTCCGTGGGAAATGAGCGAACTATGACTCGAGCAGGATCGCCCTCTGCTGCCAGCTCTGCAAAACCTCCAGGCTTGTCTTTGTTCCCCTTTCCTCTGAAAACCACAAAGTTTCTGTCAGATCCTCGAAGACAGAGTTCTGACCTCTTTGTGCTTCCTGAGTTGGTCATGCTGACTAACCGCCTTTTCTCCTTTTCTTCCCCGCATCAGAGCTCTGCTCTGTGAGTGGCATCGTGGTGCAGGTGGCCGAGCCTGATCAGCTGAGATTCCCAAAGCAGGGCTGTTGCCTCCCAAATCTGTTAGCAATGTTGCCAGCTGTGACAGGAAAAGCACACCCTTGGGCATCAGCCACTGGCAGCTATTGTGTCCTGTACAAAAAGGGAAGATAAAATGGCCCCATGAAGTTGTTGAAATTATTTTTATTTCAGGAACATGTTCTTATCTTTCCACTCTGGTCAGCATCCGATGCTTGCCATCACTGTCAGGTAAAACAGAAAGAAACCCTGGGATTTGGTACGCCTGCAGATTTAGACCCTTTGCTGGTTTGCGTATTGGACCTCTCTCTGCCTTGATTATATAAACCCTTTGCAGCTTCTGGGCTTAGGCTATTCAGTTTTTGACAAAGGAATTTATTTTGTCATTTAAGCTCTTTGGGGGTTTTGTAGTGGTGTCCTAACATAAGAGAGGAGATGGAGTTCTGGCCAGGAATAGTGTTTTGCTTTCACATGACAAAAATCAGCAGAGAAGGTGAACAGGAATCTAGCTCGATTTCCTGTTAATCCAGGCAAACTGATTACATTGCTCTAAGCCCTAGGTAAAGCTCTGGTCTATGAGCTTTGGGAGAGGAATAAGGTTCTGTGATGAGGAATTAAGGTGACTGACAGATCTCCTATAGTTTGTGTCTGTAACATCAGGAACCCCCTAGGGAGAATTCTCAATGACTGGTCTTCAGTTCCAGTTAGAAATCTATGATTAAAAATATGATTTATTATTGTAATACCACATGGCCAATGCATCAAAAGTACACTCAGAACTAACACATTTTTAAAATGTATTCTATATGTTTTCTTGTCTGTTTGCCTATAAATCTATATTTGTGGTAATTTAATTTTTAAAAGTCAGACTGCTGACAGCAACAGTCCCATGTCTTAACATTGATTCACCCCATTTACTGAAAAAATGATCAACCTGCTTCAAATTTCCTAAATTTGCCAAAATTGCCTGGAGTCACTCAATCTTTTATATAGTTTAAATGATGTCACACATTTGCCAAACAAGGAAAGTATTTATCTGTAAATTTTAAGATACTGTTGTCTACTGCCATGAAAAAGGGGAAGTTTAAGCTCCTTCGAATGTATTAAAAAGTACTTTGTCAAAAGGGAGTAATTGGATCAAATTCCAAAATTTTGCAAAAATTGCTTCAAAAATAAATTTGAAGAAAGAACACAAGTTAAATATAAAAGAGAGAGATACAAAGAAAGTTCTAAGTGTGGGAATATTTTTGGTAAGAAGGTTACAAAAGGGGAAAAGATGGTTTTTGGATGAGAAAGGACTTTGCATGTAAAGAAAATATTTTAGAATAGCCAAGTTTGTTTATAAAAGACAAATGCTATTTACAAGGAAAAAAATCAGATATCTAAGGTGATGTTTTTCTTTTTTTTAATATTGAATCATTGTTGGGAAAATGTTTGAAACCAGGTTTAAGAGACAATAATTTTAGTGTTTTACCAAGGTAATTTTCTCTGTTTTCTGTTCGTGGACTTTACTTAGAAAATTTGAGGCTTAAGGAATGAGCATTTAAGTGTCAGTTTCTTACAAAGTCTTTTAATTAATAAGTATAGCACCCACACTATATTTGAAACTGTGTGTCTGAGAACTAGAAATATATCCTTTATACATCTCAAGGATAATTATGCTTTATAGATATTATATAAAAGTAAGGAAGGATAATTTTGATACAGTAACCATGAAATAATCTCTTCTATGAAGAAGGCATTACATGTGGATCTTAAAAATATAAAATAGTAAAACTTTTGACATTTCTACTATTTACATGCAGTGCCATGCAAGTGAAGAAATAAAAACTGGCCATTTTGATAATCTTGCCATTTAAAACTGGGCTATATGTATGGGTTTTAATTAAATAAGCATTTACTACTATAAAAATGACATGTTCTTGTTTACCAGGTGTTAATTCTGTCTGTGGTCATCAACATTGTTTTCCAAGCTAGTAAAATGTTCAAAGTTATTTTTTGACTTTTTTCTTTTAGTCACTGTTATAGACCTGGTAAATGCAAAATTGCTGATTACTTCTATACTACTGATTCTAAATTATGTCTCAAAAGTAAAAACTATATTGATATAGAAAGGACTTCTGCAAAACTGTAATGCTAATTATTGCTGATGTATTTATATATTAAGTTCATTTATTATTTTTCCCAAATGTACAAACCATCTAAAATACAAAGCTTAGAATACCCCTCCAAACTGAAATAGTTTGTAATAACAGATTTTTTCAAGTTTTTTTTCCTGATTATGATAATTGCATATATCCACACCCTGTTCAATGCAAAGAGTGCCACTCTAATAATTTAAAGGTATAGCACATATGTAAATAAGTACAGTCTACTTAGAAGAAGTCTAAGACATACTCTTAGATACAACTTAATGACAAAACTGGATTCATTGACTATTTCATCAATTTTGTTCCTATTAATTTGGTTTTGTATTTTCCTTGTAAGACTTGGTTGTCTGTTAACATCCTGCAGTATAATTTGAGAAACGTTTTAAAATGATAGGCCACCACTTTCAGGACAGACGGAATATGACACTGACTGCTAATATTTATTTTGGCTTTGCTTGATAGATGAGATAATATTTTTTGTGCTGTGATATATTTCAAAGTACTGAATGGTGATATCCAGGAAAAAATACAATAGGATTAAAACCCACTGTTCCCACTTCAAACAGATATAACTGACCTTCCTTCTGGGTGTCAAGAACTAAAGCCAAGACTAAAGAAGACTAAAGCCAAGATAGATAAAAAGGTTAAGAGGAGAGCCAGTATTCTGACCATGGCCCTTCAAGCTCAGCCTGGACCCAGGAATGACAAAGCTCTCTGCAAGAGTCATGCAGCTCCGGTAAGTCATCTAAGCTCCTGAGTTAGGAAAGAGTGGGAACCACAGAGACCAGCAGCCAGCGTACCAAGTACGTGTTCTGCCAAGGGGAAGGTCACGGGAAAGGGAATGCGCCCAATTCCAAGGGGAGCCATGTGAGCATCAAGGTCTTGTTCCGTCCTGAGAAGTTGCAAAGCTGGGGAGGAGTACACCTGAGGCGTCCAAGGGGCTTCTTACAATGTTCTAACAGTAACTCCTGGGGAACATTGGCTTTAATAGTAAAACCCACGAGACTGATTTTGACTACATGTGTGATCTAAAACACCAAACAGAAGAGACCTTTGTCTACTTCACCTTGAGGGTAAGGAAAATAGTCTGTCCAAGAGAATGGGGTAGCGCATAGAGATCAGCATAGTAATTGAGAACAAATAAACTCTTGGGCCCTTAGCTTGATATACATTAAAAGCATGATGTCCATAAGATAGGGACTTAAAAGAGATCTTCAGAAAAAGAGAGACATGTACTTGGGTGTACTAATGCCTAGTAGGTACCTAAAAGTGGACAAAACTTGACCTCCATTTGCTAAAACTCTGGATTAAATACTATGTAACTCTACATATAGGTATTTTGGTCATTTAGGGAGTGTCTGTCTAAAGGTTGGAAAAACAAAAGATGTAAGCCCTAAATTTATCTGGCTTGTCTCATCACCCTTTAAGACTGAGAATACCTATGTGTAGAAGTCTCCATTGCCTTAAACCTAGGGTCAACTTAGATCCCTGGAGAGGAGAGCCTCACATGTCTGAGACAGCCACATGTCATGAGGACCCCTCTCAAGGACTACACTGACCCTCAAGTCAGGAGAGTTCTTCACATAGGAAATGAATTTCCCCTTAAATCAAATAATTCATTTGGAGTTAGGGAAACAAGACTGCAACAATGATGAACCAGACCCCAGCTCATTACAGTGCCCCATACAACTTTTCTGTATTCCTTTGTAAATGGGCTGGTGCAGTCTTCTTCATCAGAGTCTGCCCCAGCTAGTATAACTGGAATTGACAGCCATTTCTTATCTTCTATCATTTTCCAATCAAATCTTTTGCCTACAAATATATGAAAGCATTTAAACTTAATTGTAATTCCCTCCATTATCAAAGCAAAGACCTGTGTTAGCCAGTCACAATAGTGAGAGGAAGAAGATCCTCATTATATTTCCTGACATGTAGCTAAATTTGAAAATTTAAAGGATTTCAAAGCTGGTCAATGATAAGAGAATCTTCCTTAAAGTGATTAGATAGTAACATAATAGAGTTATCTATGTACAGAAAATATGTAAATTCACATACTATGTTTTACTCATAGTTGTAATTATAAATACATCACAAATAACTTATCAGGCATTTATTAACTTTATGAAATTAAAACAAATAACAACTTTGTAGCTAACTTATTTCCATATATTATTAAGCAGAAAAACCCAATGGTGTTATGAAAAGAAATGATATACTATTTGTAATTTTAAGACTACATACATTCTAAATGACCACTTACATGGTGGTTAGTATTTTTATACAAAATCATGCACTATGATTACTATATATAAACAAATGTATCTATAATGCTAATTATATTTTAAGAAATCATGAACGTTATGTTAGTCAGTTTTCCCTTACTCTAGCAAAGCACAGAAGATATAAAATTAAAAATAGGAAATGTTTGTTTGGGCTCTTAGCCTCAATGGTTTTGACCCATGGTCACTGGGCCGATTCCTTCTGGGGCCATCAGAAAAGCACTGCGGGGAGCCCATGGTGGAGCAAGGCTCCCTATCTCATGGCAAACAAAAGCAGAAGGGCAAAGGAACAGAAATACTTATGTCCCCTCCAAAGGCACGCCTCCAGGTAACTAACATTCCCTGTGCAACTCGACCCTGTCTCCTAAAATTTCTACCATCTCTTAATAGCAGCATTGGTAGGGAACATTCTTTTATCGTATGGGCCTTTTGGAGACATTGAAGATTCAAAGGTAGTGAATTATCATATGGCAGATAATTCTCTTGTTGGAAATGCTTTGGCTTATTCATATTATTTATTGGTTTTTTTTTTTTTTTTAAACTGGGAATTGAACTCAAGAACTTGTGCTTGCCAAGTAGGCACTATACCACTGAGCTGTATCCCCAGCCCTACTTATTCTTTTATAAAGCAAGTGCAAGCTTCAAATATATTAAACTAAAACTCTAGAGACCAACTTTTTTTTTTAAAGAGGAGGGTTTTCAGAGTTACTCTAGGTGCTAGCCAGACAAAAGAAGGATCGATTCCTGGAACATGTTCCCACAATTATCAGGAGCATATAATGTAGTAAAGTAGTTAGAAAACATTCACCTGACAAGAGTTCTGAGAAGTTTTGTAAATTTAGGAGGAGTACAGTTACTTCCACTGCTTGTAGGTAAAAGCAGCAGACAACATGAAGCACACAAAATTTGGATAGAACAATCAATAAAAAGAAGTAGTTTTTGCTGCTTCATTGCTTAGTGTAAGCAGAATGCAGCGGTGTGGTGATTGTTATTCTGGAGGTTTGAAGCAGGAATGTCAGCATGTAAGAAGGTAGTATGGTTTAATAGTTAATTGTGTTGACTTGGATAAGAAATGAGTAGCAGATTGGTTTAACACAGTTCTGAGTGTGTCTGGGTGATTGACTTACTGAAGATGGAAATCCTCTCTTGCTTGTAAAGGGCACCAACCAATTGGTTTTCTAGCCAGGATAGAATAAAAAGGGAAAGGAAGGAATCTCATTTCTACTGCTTTTAGAGGAGCTCCAGGCTTCACTATCACCTTAGGACATGCATCACCAGGCTTCCAATGTAGACTCTTCAGCTTCCAGCACAGGCCCTTTCGCCCTGATAGGGACTCACACGGGACTCTGCAGTGAGCTCCAGGCATTTGGCTATTGACTGGATTCTTCAGCTTTCCAGCCTGCAGATAGTCCTTTGCATTCTTCCACACCTCACTCTGCAGCAGTCCCTGGAAGCCTTCTTCTCATGAACCCTAACTGATTAACGTGTCTCCTTTCGGTTACTCTTGTTTTTGTTACTGATTTTGGCCCCAAACTGTTCAGAGGTAGCTTCTCTTATTTTCCCTCTCCTCTACTCACTGTCCTGTAATTAAATCTAAGACTTCTTAGAATTTTTCTCTTACAAAGCATGTAGTTTTTTCACATACCAAGCAAGCTGTTACCAGCTGTGTTTATGTTGCAGCCATAAGCTTTTTGCAGGCCCCTGCGTTTGCTGCATGTGAACGGAATTCATAGAACTAACTCTTCCTTTGGTCATGTAGGAGCTATTGGAAATAAAACCTTAGAGTGTATCACTCCTTACTCATCCATGAGTTATAAAGTGTGATTGCATGCATGTGCCCGTGTTCTTGTTCAACAGGGTTTTACGTTTAGAATAACAGTTCTATGAGCTGCAGTGATAAAGCATTGCAGTTCAGTATGTGTGGTTTGAAATGCTGGCCTTATATTACGTGCATGACTATGCTTTAGTTGAATGCAAAAACAAATGCAGAAAATAATATTTCCTTTAAAAATGCATTTTTCCATTGGTCTTGGGTTACAAATTCTATTTAAAATATCTACTGGAATTCTGAAAATGAAAAGGTTATCTATCGTTAAGGAGGACTTTTTTGTTTAATAGCCCCATGCTAAAATTGAATGATACAGTTCTCCATAATTATGTGTTAATTTCAAATTACTCTGTGGGTTTTTCTACAAGTACATATTACAGTGCTGACTGAGTCCAACCTAGGAATTGTGTATCTTGATTTTTGTAGTGCAACAGCATTTGCATCTGAGCAATGAAAATAATCAAATTTAATTTGCCCTCCTATAGAGCATCGAAGTAGCTTTGATTAGCCTATTGAAAGCTTGTGTTGTTTCCCTTGAGTTTCGATGCAGGGGGTACAATTGCTATCATGATGCGACCCAGCAGGAATCCAGAATGTCAAGTCTAAAGTTGACTATATTGAAGACAAAAGAAAACGTCATTGATTTGGAAAAAAAAAAACCAAAAAACAAAAAAACAATTTGTTCATGGCTGTAGCAGACCGTCTGTGTGTCTCCTGGAAATTACTTACCTATATTATCTTGTTACAATTGGTAAAACACAGATTGTGCTTTCTTATTGTTTATTCCAGATATTTTTGGAACTGTTCTTAAAATGCTTCAGAATAACAGTGCCTAGCTCCAACTGAACTGTACCTGCTCTCATAAGCCAGGCTAGAAAACCTCATAATTCATGGGCATTGGGTAAAATACTAAAAAAGGTCTTATTTAAGCAGTACAGAAAAAGTCATGGGATGAGGACTACATTGAACCTGCCTAAAAATATTATAAAAGTAATGAGTAAGAGTCAAACTGCTTCAGCGCAGCTTCATTAAATCCACCTAAACGGTCAGTTCTTAAGACATAGAAAAGTGTCCAATGCACAAGATAAAATTCACAGTGTTTTATGTCTATTTATAGATTAATGAACATGTATTATAATTTATACATGTGCATATATTAAGAATAGGTATTGTAACTGCATTCCGTACACTTAAAATGTTAGTTCATAAATGTTATTATGTACAAGTGTGAATGCACATGAATACATCTTTACATATACAAAAATATTTACATACATACAATATTTACATACATACAAATATTTACATACATACAAATATTTACATACATACGAATGTATTCCCTATGTCTACTGTAGGAGAGAAGAGCTACAATCTACCCTTATAAATTCTTAGGTTGGGTTGTGAATTATGTGGTCAGATTAAGAGGGAGGGCATATTTATTTATGTTTGTGCATACATGGGGATGCATAAAAAATACTAGATGTGAGCAAGGACTGGATGATTTAAGCTTAAATTACATCTGATGATATGGAAAGGAATAGAGATCTGTATTTTCTGGGAGTTGGCATAGATTGGTTATGGGAGGATGGGTGTGGTGGTGCAAATTAACGGTAAACATAGGTTTTCTTATTTTGTGAATAAAATTCTCTTGGGTGGGGGCTGGGCCTTTAGCTCAGTGGCACAGCGCCTGCCTGGCAAGCGCAAGGTCACGAGTTCGATCCCCGGTATCAGAAAAAAAAAACCCAAAACCAAACAAAACAAAACATAACAAAAATTCTCTCGTGTGATAATGATTGCTTCTGTGCAGCTCTTCTGGCACTATCTTTTGTAGATGTAGATGTCCTTTATAAAAGAGCAGCTTTTCAGAGCAACTACCATGCCTACAGCTTCTCAAATTAGCTAGTTAGCAATCATTATGTCAAAAAAGAATATTCTGCAATAGGGTATTTTAACTGACAAATTTCTAATGAGTCATTACAGAAACATTGATAATTGAAATTAAGTAACATAACAAAATATTACAACTTGGTTTCTAAATATCACATTAAACAAAACTAACTAGGGATTTGGTTTCAGAGCTTGGGCACAGAATAAAATAAATGAGGTTGGATTATTTTAGTAGAACATATCTATGATGAATTGGATTATTATTTCTCATTAAATGGCCTAGAAACCTACTATGTCTCTTCCATCATGGGGCACAGGTAGAAGGTGCCATCTGTGATCAGGGTGTCAGGCTTTCCCTGCATTCTATATGTCTGTCACTCGTTGTTGCATTTACCAGCACCCAGAACAATGAAAAATAAATTTGAATTGTTGATAACTCACCCAATCTATGGTATTTTTATAGTAGCTTTAAAACAGGAGCATTCTCTAAAATCCCTGAATTTTGTTGGGGAATTAAAGATTGCTAAGTAAATTACCATGATCAAATTTTTGAAGCAAGAGCCAAAGGGACAAATTCTTCCTAACATGAGATAAAATGTGGACAGGCAATTCTTCCTGATTAAGCAATGAAAAGCTCAGAAATAAGTGCTATTTTAGGACTTTCAGTAAAAGATCCATTATTTTTGATTTTTGTATCTGATTTAGGGCTCTTAAGAAAATTACAGAAGAAAAGGACAGTACTGATCTGATGGATTTCCTTTTGAAGAGCACAAGATCTGGCCCCCAGAATAATGGAAGAAGTCAATACCACTGAAATTTCTAGTCCAGATAGTGAATCTCAAAGACTTAGCAGGACCCCATCTCAAAATAAAAAATCAAAAAGGAAGCTCAGTGTTGTGACATGTTCTTGTAATCCCAAAACTCCTCAAGGCTGAGGTGGGAGGATTACAGGTTTGAGCCCAGCCTGAAACACAGTGAATTAGCAAAGTCTTGCACCAAATTGAAGAAAAAAAAGTAATAAGGCTGTGGTTTTACCTCAGTGCAGTGGCAATGCATTCAATTTCCACTACTGCCAAAAGAAAATTGCTCACAATCCAGGTGTTAACATGCATGTAAATAGTAGATCTGACTTTATTAATTTAAGTACAGAATACCAAATTTCACTTTGGTGGGTATTTTTCAACTCCGTGAAAAGCAAAAAGAAAAAAGAAATTTATAATAAATTATCAGGGGCCAGGGATACAGCTCAGCCCCACAAGTGCCTGCCTGGTAAGCGCAAGATCCTGAGTTCAATTCCCAGTACCAAAAAAGACTTAAACAAATTAAAAAACACCTGGCACTTTATAATAAACCATCTTTATGATAATAAATAATAATAATATCATCAATGCAATATACAACAAATCATTTTTGTATTGCACCCCTCCAAATAAAAGTCTAATCACAGTGTTACTGGGCCTAAGTCCATCTGCTTTGGGCTACTTTTTCCACAAGTAGGTGGCTCTCAAAAATCTGTCCTCCTGGCAGCTTGAATGGTAAGCTCTGATAATTGCCATGCCAACTACCTGTTCACCGGAAACTGAAAGGGTTACACTACCATGGGCGCTACTCCTGGCTAGCTGGTGAAATTTATCCCTGTACTCAAATCTGCTTGATTACTTGAAGGCCAGTACACAATGGATAAGTTTATTGGAACATAAATGAGAGCTAGTACTCTTAAAATATAAGGGGAGAGTTTTTGTACCTCTCCCCCCAAAAAAAAATCATCTTGCAGAACTGTGTTATATGAAAAGGTTTTTACAGGAAGTATGGTGTCTTGGTTACTTTTCTCTCGTTGCTGAGACAAAACACCCAACACCCAAAACTAAGGAAGGAAAGGTTGATTTTGCTCACAGTTTGTGGAGGTTTCAGTCCATACTCAACTGTCTCCAAGGAAGAGGGGCTCATGGCAGAGGGCAACTGTTCATGGCAGCAGAAGATAGCAAAATCAACAAGAGCAAAAGAGGAGGAGTGGCTGCAAGCAGCCTCTTTCTCTCCCTTACATATGCAAACTATCTGCCTCAAGAGAGATGTAGCACTCACACCCATAATCCCAGCATTGCATCACTGATCAATCAATTTTCTAGAAGCCCACCCCATGACTTCATGAGGATCTGGGGGGACAAGCAGACACAAACCATAACATATGGTTTATATAAGATAGACAGATTTTAAGATAGATAGCTTTTACAGAATTGTGACACAATAATGAATAGAACGTCTCTTTGTTGAGTGATGTCTTTGTCATCCAGGGTGTGTGTCCATTTTTCTTTGGGCAGAATATTGTATTGAACTTTGTCCTCCTAGACAAATATATTGTGAGTTTTCCTTTGCAGAGTTGCTTTCCTTTCCTTTTACCAGTACTCTAAATTTTAAGGTAAGCGTCATATAAATGATTAAGATGTTCATTACCACATAATCCTTCTTCAGATTTACAGAACCTATTGATATTGACCTAATACAGTGTTTCTGATTTCTGAATTTTCTTTCCAAGGAGCAGTTTCTGGCGGGAAAATTCAAAAGAGTAACTGCAGCTAAGAAATGACATGATTTATTGCATCTGCTATTCCAGTGTTCTGTAGCAGAAGCAACAGTAGTAGCACTATAGCGTTCATAGGAGATGTTAGAATTACTAAGCACAGGTAACGTGGTATTTCAAGTTAAGATGATATAAAGCCTAGACTAGATGTTTTCACTATTCAGGAATACATACGACAAAAGTGATCAATTAGCCTTTAATTAAAATGTCACTTTCTTGGAGCTGGCTACAGGAGAGCTTCGTCATTTTTTGCATGATCAGCTCTCCTGACTTGTTAATTAGGAAAAAAAAATTTGTAATAGGTTTCAAACAGTGAAACTGGTGGCAACAGAGATATGTAGGCTGACATAGACATTTTAGCTATGACCCTTGTCTTTATGTGAGAAAGGATGGTAATTTAGGAAGGCCTCTGTGTGATAGCCTTAGCACTCACTTGAATGCTTAAATGTTCTGGCCAATAAAGAATTGTCAACTGAAGCTTGCTCCTGAAAAATGTGTGTGTGTGTGTGTGTGTGTGTGTGTGTGTGTGTGTGTGTGTGTTTGAGACAGCGTCTTGCTATGCAGTTCAGGCTGGCCTTGAGCTCAATTTGTAGCACAGGTGGTCTCAAACTTGCAAGGATCCTCCTGCCTCAATCTCCTGAGTGCTGGGATTACAGGTGTGCGCCACCAAGCCCAGTGCTCCTGCAAAATGGTTATATTCTCTTTCAATAAAAATGTTTGAATGACTTTATTTTCATCTTTTTCCAGAATACCTCCATAGATGGAGATATAGACTTCCATCAATCACATAGAAGAAATTCCAAGAAAATTTTGAGACACATGCTCATGAGTTCTCATAAATATGACAGATTTAGCATATATTTTACCTTGGAACAAGGAATAATAGAAGAGTTAGCCTTCAGTATCTAGATTTTGAGGGCTGTCAATATTTAGCCAGTGAATAGGATACCTACATAAGGGAAACAAATGAAAAACTTTTTCACATACTAACCATCTTCTATTCAATTTTTTGCACATTTTCTTTTTTGTTATTAGTCATATCTATAGAGCTGTACAAATAGTTCATATTTCAAAACATTTTTAAAAGTAAATCTAGAGATATTTTCCCTGGCAGTTCTAGTTTTTTCAAATTTCCATGTAATTAATTTACCTGCTGTAATGCTATTTTATCTTTTTTTATTTAAAAGACAATTTAAAAAGGAACAATAGCAAAATGCCAACAACATAGACAGAAGCAAAACAAAGCAAAAACAATAAGAATGATGTAGGGTTTGTATACACACATTCTTCACCGCTGTAAATGAAGTATAAAATTAATTGATGGACTTCTAAAATTATTAGGTATTTAATTTTATGACTGCTTCAGTCTGACAGTGTTTATTTTGCTTTTTTTCCTCTCAATTTTTAATTTTTTGTCAATTTTTATGTTATGGCATAAAATCATTATATTGTGTAGTTTCTATAATACTAATTAGAGATCTGTTTCCTTCACAATGTACAAATCAAGATTAATATTTATTGGAATATTATTTATTTGGTCTTATTACCAACTTCAAATGTCATGTTTTCTGTATTTCTTGTTAATTTTTCTTTTTGTGTGTGTGCCACATATCAGAAATAAACATGATAAAATATATAAATCAAGATCATCAGTTGAGTGTTTTGTGGCCTCAGAAACTGCAGTCACAAAACATGGTGTGTGTTTTGTATGCTGAGTTCTTTTAGCTGGAGGACAATGCACAGTCTCAAAAGTAAAGTCTGTTTATGACCTTCTTCTCCTCTTACTTTGTCTTGCTGTTTTTCTTTTTTTCTCCTTCAAGGCACTTCATATTAACAGGAATTTCTCTTCATAAGGGAAGGACACAAAACTGGAATAGATTTCAACAAATGATAACAGTCAGACATAGAAATATCCCAACTTTCTTTGTAGGAGCTAGCCATTAACAAATAATGTCAGACCTACCCTGTCTGCTAGTAGATCACAAGGCCCTCTTTCTAGAAGGGGATCCACGTTGTACCTTGGAAGGAAAAATGCCACAGAGATCAAAACAAATCTGAAAAGATAATCCTTGATGACATTCCTCTCAGTCTGTTACAGTTCGATCACCTGATTTTAATTCATTCAAACCTTTGTACAACCAATCATTCCTCATTAAACCTAAGCTTAAAGTACTTTCTCCCTTGAGTCTTTGGGTCTTAACTTATTAAAGATCCCATGACATGTAAGACTTTGATTAAGCAAACATGTCACATCTTTTAGTTGGCTTTATGTTACTATAATGAAAATTCAAATAATGTATGTAATGAAAATGCTAACTTTGTAGCATAGCTTTGGCAGTTACCTACAAGACCAGGTGAAATCACCAATTTTGGCTTTATATAGCAATTCTCTATGTCAAAGTTGCAAAGCAACTGGTGGAGGAAACTGCTAGTGCTGTGAACCAGGAAGTAAAGGAGAAAGAGACAGAGGTTGGGGTCCCACATTATTCTTCAAGGGGATCCTCCTAATGGCATAAGAACCTCCCACAGGACCCCACCTCTGTAAATGCTGTCCCACCCCAACAATCACATTCTGCCTTTAACACAGGAGCGATGGGGGATTCTTATGCACACTCTAGAGTGGAGCTCACCAGTTACATTGCTATTGAAATTTATCTTTTACCATAGGAATATCAAACATTAAGCACAGGACAGCTAGAAAAGGTTCTGTTATGGTTTGTGTCTGGGTGTACCCCCAAAGCCTCATGCAGTCATGGGGCAGGCTTTTAGAGTTTGATTGATTATGGGTGTGAAAGCTACACCCGCCCTGGGGTGGATAGTTTGCATATGTAAGGGAGAGAAAGAGGGTGCTTCTGGCCATTTCCTTCCTTGTGTGTGTGCTTGTTGCTTTGCTGTGTTCTGCCGCCATGAGCCGTAGCCCTCTGCCATGTGCCACTCTGCCTTGTAATATGCCAAGTATGGACTGAAACTTCTACAAACTGTAAGTGAAATAAATTTTTCCTTCATTAATTTTGGGCATCAGGTATTTTGTCCCAGCAATGAGAGAAAAATAACCAAGACAGGTTCACATCTTTGTACACATTCAATGTTTTATCCCTTTGGGGCTGGGGATTTAGCTCAGCAGCACAGTGCCTGCCTGGCAAGTGCAAGGTCATGAGTTCGATTCCTGGTACCAGAAGAAAAACAAAACAAAACAAAACTCAGTGTTTTATCTTTTTAACTAAACTGTTAGATTATTTTTCCTAAATTATAGATATATGATTTGAGTACATTCTAACTGTTATTCATAAAGGAACATTTTGAGAAATAATCCATTAAGGACAAAATATAGATAAGAAGTGATATGATATAGTTTTTGGTGTCTTCTGAGCCTCCTTAATATAATGATTAGGCATAAGAAATAAAATATTTTGGTGAGAATCTCCACTAACAATTTACATTCCAAGCAGAGTGGACCAATGAATTAAAAGCATCTGGAGATGATTCAAAATAACTGCATGTCCCTAAGGAGATATGTTCAGTCACATGCTCTAACTCTTGAAACTTTCTTATTTTAATATTCTCCTGAATCTTTCAGAAAATTTGTACATTAATATTAGAGAGTGAAATTTTACAATTCCTCACAGTAAACTAAGTCATGATGTGTGCTATGCTACAACTCCATGCCCTATTATAGCATGGCTCAAGGAAAATAGCTAGCTGCAACATGAAAATGTCAAAGATATAATACATAAAACCATGGTCAATAAATGTTTCTGAAGATACTTAATAAGTTTTAAAAGTATCAGGATCAAATAATGAAGTGCTTGTCTCAAAGTACTGCATAAAATATTTTTATGCCTCAGTTAAATTATTATCTTACTGCTTTTGGCATTAAGACCAATATAAACCCAGAGAGAGAGAGAGAGAGACAGAGACAGAGAGACAGAGAGACAGAGAGACAGAGAGATACAGAAAGACAGAGAGAAACAGAGACAGAGACAGAGATAGAGAGATAGAGAGACAGAGAAACAGAGACAGAGACATACAAAGGAAAGAGAAATCATATGGTTGATAACTTCATTTTCTGAATAGCAACTCAAGTTAGATCCTAAAAAATTCTTGGCTGGACACGAAGCTACAGGATTGAATATTTGCCAGTTGAGGTTCTGTCTTGCTTTGGTTCCTCCTTTTCATCCACCTAAATCTCTCTTGTGGAGCGGAAACATTTACCCTGTTCTTTTGTATGTCGGAAGTATTAAACTTATTTTTTTTAAACAGAGGCTCACAGCTAAGAGTTTGCCTTAAATCCCACAGGAGACTTTGTCTTCAACTTTTCATCAATACATGAGTGTGTTAGGATTTAGACAACTCTTAGAGAAGGTCTAAATGTATTTGCACGAGAGGATGAACATGAGTCTTTGGAGGTGACTGTCAGAATGTTAGAATTGATATCTAGATGCTGCCCCTGAATCTCACACACCCATAGGTGGGGATTTTGGGACAAAAGGGGATCAATCCACTGTTGAGCTTATGGATGACATGTTATTAGGAGGTGGGATCTGGACAGAAAAGGAGGGTCACGCATCCCTCCTCTCTCTCTCATATGTATACATGTATGTATATCTTTTTGTCTGTCTCCTTTCATTCCCCAATCCATTATGTTTCTCATGGCAACTCAAAATTATAATGGTTTACCATCTTGTATTTCAAACATGCCATCATACTTACAGTCAATTGTCCTTAAATTTCTTCCCCCTATTATTTTTACCCATAAGACAAATATTTAACCATACATTACTTGCAGTAGGTATGAAGATGGAAAGAGCATAAGGCCAGTGTAAAGGTAATAAACTGATGAGTGAGACATCGAACTGACAGCTTCCAGTCATGCGATATCATCTTGCACAGAACCACTACAATGCTCTGACTACTTTCCAAGAGGCCAAGCAATCCAAAAGTTAGAAGAAGCTCACTTCACAAAGCATTTAGAATTTTAATAGACATTTCTTTACAGTAATTTGTTTTCCAGTATGACCTACTAGGAGTTTGTCTTCACAAATATAGCACCATGTCAAGTCATGGAGATAAATGCTATATTTTAAGCCAAGTCAAAGCAATCAACTGTAAATCTTCAAATTATTTTTAAAAAATCAAAATTAAAGAAATAGAATTCTCAGGTGATCATTATAAAAATGTGTTTGTAGATGATTGGATAGAGTGGAGAAAGAAAATAATCCCCTATCCCAGCCAATATGACTATACCAGCTTTGTTTGAATTCCTTACTTATTAAATGGATAAATCCTTTCCCTTACAGCAGTTTCTATCATAAGAGAAAATAGAAATTTTATGAGTACTTTACATACCAGGTCTTAATGCTTTTCTATAAATAATGTTTCTCAGTTTACCTTTATATGCAAACCTACTCCTTAAATTATTTATGTTTTTTAATTCTACAAATCTGTTCTACAGGTTCATTCCTTTCAAGTATATACCAATAATACTCCCAAAAGAGTAATGAAATCATTATCTATTTTGTGTTCAGCTCCTCTGCCTGATCCATTCCAAGTCAGTAAAATAATGTGCAAAAGAATAGTTTTACTCTCACGAGTGACTTTTAGCCCTTGGAATTTATGACTAAGATAAATTATGCACAGATCCACATAGACTTATATTAAACAATCGGGGCCATTATAAGTCCACATACTATCTCGCTGATTCTGCATGACATACTGCCAAGTAGATGATTGAAGTTAAACCCTTAACCTACACAGGATAACTTGGGGCAGAGAGATTTTTGCAAAAGTTGCAACAGATTTTCAGGTCCAAGAAGAACACTAATTTTAAATTCACTCATACTGCTATAAGGCAGTTCTTGTCAAAAGAGCAATAAAGTGTTTAAACTGCCCTCAGTTTCCAAATGAAAAATACTACTCTCAATGGAGAGAAGGTAAACCAAAAAAAAAAAAAGTAAAATATATTTACTTCGTAATCTTATTGAGTCAGGGTATTATTTCTGTGTTTTGTTCATTTATTTTTATTTTATTGAACTGCTTCCTACGGTTACGGTTTTCCTATTTGATGGTCTGTAACTCAAACAAAACTCAAATCACACGTTTAAATATGCTTACCTTGCATTTTAAATGGCTCCATCGTCACAAAAATTTTCATTCTCATAGCTGTTCTTTCATGTTTAGCAAATAAAAACAATACAATAATTTTTGTTAGCCTTATTTTATCTGCACAACCTCATTCAATTTTCATTTTTAGAGACTGTAGACATGCAAAGTCTGATCAGCTTTATGTACATTTGTAACTAAATTTTTATTCCTGCCTATGAAATAAATTATTTTGCATCATCAGATGAATCAGAACATGAATGCCAATCACTTAAAATAGAAGCACTCAGAAGCCCTGTCCTTTACATTACCATATACTAAGCCTTTCTCTGAGTTATATAAGGAAGGAGAAATCAGATGTATGAAGAGATATTAAAGATTTTTGAAAGGGGTTCAGTGGGCAGAATTCTGATTTTTCCAGGAAAAAAACAAACATAAAAGGCCTATTATCCCAGTAGGGTTTCAGAGATCAAAAGATGAAGTTTCATTCTTTGTCCTTATGAAAATAGTTTATTTGGGTATATTTAATGCAGGGGAAAAAAGGTAAAATGAATTTATTTTAAAACAATTTAAACTATTAAATTTATATTGGACAAATAAATACCATGTTGGTACCTGACACTGCTTGGATATGTGGTAGGGATGTTTTTGTGTGTCTGGTACTGGGAATTGAATTTAGGGCCTCATGCATGCTAGGCAAGCACTGTATTATTGAACTACATCCCCAGCCCTGTGGTAGGGATTTGAGAAACTAAATTTAATATATGGAGGGAGAAGCAAGACCTATATAGTTATCAAAAATGAAAGAAGGGTCTAAGTCAGCAGTTTTCAGAGGTGAAAAACAGCACTCATTTATCTTACTGTGGATGAACTGTTATTGACGACAATATTAAAAAAATCCAAACATGAAATGCGAAACTCATCTTAATTAGCAGTATTTTAATTTAAAATTAAGATGGCATGATTCCAACACCTCTCATTTAAAATCCATACCAGGATAATTTAATAGTAATGAAGTAATTTTTGGAAAAATGTGACATTGCCATGTAGTTGAACTATGATCTTGTTTTTGTGTGGATACTTACAGGTAGATAAACCAATATGTGTAATTTTACATATATCCACATATCAAAGGTGAATGATTACAGCAAATTGTTGAAGTAACACAAAATATTGTAAGTACCATGCAAATGTCTTCTGTACCATGTGAAAGGTAAGTTAAAGTTTACTCATATGTCATATTATAATTATAAAATATAAGACATAAAATTATAAGATAAAAAACTGTTATATATAAATGAATTCTCACCAATCGGGATGAAATTGTCAAATTTAAAGTTAGAAGTGGGACTAAGTGTAGAAATTGTGTGTCTTTAATTTAAAAACAAAGAAGTGCTACTAGATCATATCAGTTGCATGAGCCTTGGTTGCAGTAGTACGAAAATTACTAAATTAATCTCTAAGAGATAATTAGTAAGTTTACTAGGATAGTTTCTTCCAAAGGCCAATAAATACAAATTTAAAAATTTCACATTCAGTGGCCCGCACTCTAATGTTAGCTCGGGTATGGAGCAAATTATACTCTGCTGTGTGGTTCGGGAACATCAGGGCGGGATCCGCACAATAGGCTGTGGAAGGAAGAGATTGTATTGTTGCTGCATCGCTGAAAGATGAGCGAGAGCTGAGGAACCGACCCATAGTGCTGGGCTCATTCTCTCCTCCCATTTATCAAATTTCACTTCCTCCACAGCAACCACTGAACTGAGGGTTCTCACTGGCATGTGGCAGACTTTGTTGCCCAGTTCATGCATCTTGATTACTATTTTTGGGTACTGTGACTATAACCGCCCTTTTTTACTCGTAATTGTTGTAATTAAAATGCACTGTCTAATTAAAATTCTTCCATAAAAAGCAGTGGAAAATGTTCCTTCACTCTTTCTGTTAAGCATAGGTAGCGACAGTTTTGAAAATACAGTTGTCAGTTGCTTTGAAGTTGAACATTGTGCTCTGTTCATGTTATGATTCATTCATCTCAATATGTTTCTGGCTGAAATCTTTGATATCATTTTAATCAGAAAGAAAATAGACATCTAACAGATAAATTAAAGGGGATGATGACAAATGTTATTTATGTCTTTGGTGATTGATAATTAAATATTAAATATGTCACTCAAAGTACTTTATGCTGGATGCCTATCGAATTCTGATTTTTTTTTTCATCCTCCCTTCAAATATCCGAGACATGTTTTATTGTATGGGAACTGTACTTTTAGACACTAAAATAACATTTTTTCTTGGGTTTTGGGGAGGAAAACAGGATGGAATACCAGCGGGCCAAAAGTGTAACCCTGCCAATAACAGAAGTCTGTTCAGGGGATTTAGAGCCTCCTAGGAGGAGAAACTAAGGACAAAAGATCAAGCCTGTCTGGGAGAGGACACTTGTGTATGGTCTCATGCCTTCACCATGAGTAAGTGGGTTTTATTCTCATTAATTCTTATATTTCTGTGATTCCAAGTGTGTCACTCCTTGCCCAACTGGGATTGTATAGATAAGTCCATATTAAAATCAAAACATACTGTCTTTCTTTTTTTTTGGGAAAAAATTTAAAAATTAGTACACGTTTGAGACGTAGAAGGCATGTACTCATTACGGGGTGCTGGCTCATGCATATATTACATTTTTTCCTTTTTGCTTCCCTTTGTCTCCCACCTTCCTCTGGCACATCATCCTTAGATACTCAAAACATATTTCTTTGAATCAGTGACTAAAGCTGTAACCAAGATCTTCAGGAACATATAAAGAAATTTTTTATGTCACCAATTTCGGTACTTTTTTTTGGTACCGAAAATCGAATTCAGGACCTTGCGCTTGCCAAGCAGGCACTTCTGCTGCTGAGCTATATCCCTGGCCCTATGTCACCAATTTTGAATACATAACTGTGCGTAGGAGGCAATTGGCTGAAACAGTACTATTATATTCTAAGTATTTTGCGTGGGACATGACAGTAACAAGTTCTTCTTTTTCCAGAGTAGTATCTTTAAGTCCTGTAATGATGTGCAATATTAATACTTGAAATAAATAATATTTCTTGTTATGAAGGTTTTGAGATAATCTTATTTGTAATAAAAATGTAAAAATTTATATACAGTAATATTTGGGTAAGACTAGAAAAAAGTTTCTTTGTATCATTCAATATCTACTTTTTAAGTTAATGAGTTTACTTTCTGTGGAAATTTAGCATTTTTTCCTTGAAAACTATATTCTCCTCTTGTGCCCCCTCCGTCGCATACTCAAACACTTCAATCTCTGCCCGTGGTTCATTATGTAGGAAAGACGTAAGCACTCTTAACAAAACTTTAAACTTAAAACTCTGAATGAATCAAAGGGGTTCATTCACTGTCACACAACTAAGGTGGCTTAAATCTGTTTTCTCAAGATGTGACCTTGTACAAATTCTGTTTGGGTTCATACCATTCTAACACATTAACCTTATTCTATTTCATTGGATTTCCACTCAAAATTCAAGGACTCTGGAAATGTAAGGAAAATTGTGCTTTTTAAAATGGGATAGGTTTGGATATTTGAGTTGAAAGAAGTCCTAAAATTGGAAAAAATACTGATGATAAACTTATCTGCTTCCAGTTTTTGTTGGCCTTCATATGAGCAAGCTTGATTAACAGGAAGTACTAAAGAAATTACAGAGGTGCTAAATTTATAGGTAGCTATAAGAAAGTCTGTGTCTAGAAAAATGCAAATACATCTCTGCTGATCGGCAATCAGATATGCGTAAGTTGAAATCATGTTTCTTTAATGGGAAAAATTTATCATTTCCAGTTCCGCAAGCAAAAAGAACATCATAATCATTAGTGAAACTCAGAACAAATGGAAGGAGGTAAGCTTCAGCATATGTGCAGGTGATTTGATTTTAATTGCAAATCATATTCCAGTCCTTTTAACTGCAGTATATGTTACCATTTTCTGTCTGTGACATTTGTGTTGTGGCTAGAAGTTCAATGGTAACAAATTACAGATCATTCTTAAATTTCTGGATAAAGATGACATTAAGTTCCATTGTCAACTAAGCATGTCTGCAAAGTAAAAGGACTGCTTTGCAGAACTAGCTTGTAGAATTAATATCATTATTTCAGCATTAAAATTCATATAAAGTCACAATTATGTGCCTTATCTTCAACTAATATTATGCCTGTTATAATAACAACATTGTCATGAAGGATTTAACAAGAAGTTGGTTCTTTCAGGTAGATAAAACCTCAAAATACAACTTCCCAGACATTTAATGAACTTAATATCCTTAATTAGAAGCCCAAAATGTCCTTTCTCAAAAGTCCAACTTTTAAGAGAATTGAATGTCTTGAATTTTTCTGTATCTTTTCTAATAATCCCATAAAATATATTTACATTTAACTTAGTGCTACATGTTCATGTTCCAATTAAGAAACAGATAAAAACATCTACACAAAGTTATAGCTAGGCATTGCATCACACACCTGTCATTTAAGCATTCTGAGATGTTGAGAAAGGAGGATGCTATGGCTTATACCTAGATGAACCCCTAAATCTGCATGCATTCATAGGTGAGGTTTTGGAGGTGATTGATACATTGCCATGTGATGTTGGCTCATGGGTAATACTGGAATAGTCTGCTGTTGGCTTTAGAGCTGGGTGTGGTGTTGGGAAGAGACACTTGGTGGGAAGAAGCTGGTCACTGGGTGTGGTGTGGAAGTATAGACACCGTCCTACTGCCTTGACGCTGCTGCTTCCTGCCTACCACGCCATTAACTCTTTCTCCTCTGCCACGTCTCTCCACCATGCCGCCCTGCTTTAGAGCCATGGGGCTACGAATTGAAAACTTCACAGACTGTCACCTAACATGAATCTTTCCTCCTTAAACTCGTGGGTTTCAGGTATTTGGCACCAACAATGAAAAAAGTAACTAAAACAGAGTAAGAAGTTTGAGCCATACCTGTGCAACATAGTGACTGAGCAAGACCCTCTTTAAAAATAAAAATGAAAAGGGTTCAAGTTCAATCTCCATTCCCTAAAAATAAAAATGAAGAGGGTTCAAGTTCAATCTCCATTCCCTAAAAAACAAAAGACAGAAACTCAAAGGAGTAAAAACAAGAAAACCAAAAACAAAAACAAAAACAAAAAAACAGAAAAAGAAAAAAGAGAGACAAAGGAGTCTGGTGAAGGAAATTTAAAAAGTACATAAATAGTGTTTCTTATTTGAGGGTTAAACAGGTATTTTTTTTAATGAAAGTCTCAAAGAAAAAATAAAAAACAAATGATTATCCATGACATGTTCACAAACTCATTCCTCATCCTGTGCTCCCTGGAATAATCATTCTGATGAGATGCTGCATTATTCATTTACCAAATTCTGTTCAGTGGAGGGTTAAAATTTTCCTTTTCCTTCATCTACTACCTAGTAATACTATGGTATTTGTTATTGTCATAGTTTCTGTTGTCCCATATCCTTACAATCATTTGATTTCATTAATGTGTGAAATTTTGGTCATGCTTATATGTATTTAAAGATATTTAATTGTTGTTTTAATATGAATTTCTTTGATAATACATGATACAGAAAATATTTCCAAATACTTAGATAGCATGTGATATATTTGTATTTTGCATTGAATATTGCATAAGTAGAAAATATACATTATCCTGTATACACACAGCATTTACAAAAGTAAACAAGCACAAACATGCACTTGATCACACATAAAGTTTATTTTGTTTTTTTTTTTGTTGTTGTTGTTGTTTTTCCTGTACAAGGAATCAAACTCATGACCTTGTGCTTGCCAGGCAGGCGCTGTGCTGCTGAGCTAAATCCCCAGCCCCGACAAGTAAAGTTGAATTTCCACAAGAAAGTGCTTTGGAAGGATGTAGGGTCTTATTAATACATAATTAGAAATCAAAAACACTTATTTACTCAAAAATCCAAAAATTCCTGGAATAATAAAATATTCATAAACATTTAAATCGATGATTTTATTATTAATTTGGAAGCCGCTAATTTTTTAAAAAATAACAAAATATAACGTTCTATATTAGTACTTATAAGAGAACATATAAATATTTTCATAAAAATTTAACAGCCAACATGTACCTGTTATAATAAGATTAATGAATGGAAGCGATATTGAACCAAATATTAAAAAATCTCCACAGAAACATAATAAAAATGAGAAAAGTAACATTGTCTTTCACAATGCTTCCCAAAATATTGTATAAAATTTATGGGAAAACATTATTGTAAACTCTTTCTATAAATTCACTATCATCCTGAAACTAAAACCTAGTAATGAGACAATGAGAGAGACAGAGAGATGGACAGACAGACAGACAGACAGACAGAGATAGAGTGAGAGGAAAATGAAGGGAAGGGAAGGGAAGAGAAAGGGAGGGGAGGGGAGCAGAGGGGAGGGGAGAGGGGAGGAGGGAAGGGGAGGGGAGGGAAGGGGAGGGAAAAAGACACAGAGACAGAGACGGAGAACTATAGACTGTTGCCCTTACAATATAATTCTTATCAACAAATTCAATAATATTGAAAATATCATACACTATAATCCATTTGGTTTGATTCCAGGGTTATGAAGATGGTTCAATATGTAAATCAATAATCATAATGCACCATATAAATAAAATCAAAGAAAAATATCACATTGTCATCTCAATAGATTCAAGCCTTCAACAAATTTTGACATCCTTCCAGGATAAATCCCTGAAAGCAACTACGTGTAAAAGTATTTGATATCAAATAATAAAGGCTGTATATGACACATTCAGCATCAAACATACTGAACTGGAAAAATCTGAAAGCATTTCCCCTAAAATCAAGAACAAGAAAAGGATATAGACCCTCACTACTTCTGTTAACAAATTTCTCAAATTTTTCAGCAATTAAGCAACAGGAAAAAATAAAATGAATAAAATAGGAAAGAAAAAAGTTAAATTTTCCTTATTTGTAGATGATATGAGATGTTTTTGTGGGTGAGTTAAAACCACCACTAAATGACTTCTAGATTTGATAAATATGTTCAGCAAAGTAGCAAGATGTAAAATCAACATGTGAAACATAGATTAAACAAGCACAGATTTATTATATATCAATAACAAAATCATTGAAAAAGAAATAATAAAAACAATTCTATTCATAACAGCTTAAAAGTAATAAAATATGAACAAAGAAGGAGATGAAAAAATTCTAGACTAAATATTAGAAGATATTGAAGATAATAAAGAAGATACAAAAAATATAGAAAGTCCATTCATCCTCACAAATGGGCAGGATTAATGCTATTGTGTTGCCCCTGTTAAAAAAATGCTGTCCAGAGATTGAATATAATACTCATCAAAATTGCAGTGCCATTTTTCACAGAACTAGAAAAACATGGAAAGTGCATATGAAACCATAGAAATTCAAGAATAGGTAAGGGAACACTGAACAATAAAACCAATAGTAGAGATTTCTCAATACCCAGTTTCAAAATATACAATAATATATTAAATATATAGAGATAGATACATAGATATGAACTATAAACTACCATATATGAACTCATAATGACTATCATTGAGCAAACATAAAGCAATTATTGCTGGTAAAGATACTGGGAAAATGAACTCATATACTGTTGATGTAAATGCTGTTAGTAAGCCAGTATGAAAATCAGTATGAATGTTCCTCAAAAAACTATAAAATAAGGGGCTGGGGATTTAGCTCAATGGCACAATGCCTGTCTAGCAAGTGCAAGGTTTTGAGTTTGATTCCTGGTACTGGAAAAAAAATTAACAAACAAAAAAATAAAACAACTATAAAATAGAAGTAGTGTGTGAGTCAACTATACTTCTGCTACATATATCTGCAACGGAACTGAAGATAGCATATTACAGAGCTAACCCTGGACTCATGTTTACCGTAGCACAATCCCTAAGAGCCAAGTTGGAGAGTCAGCTAAATGCTTCTAAAAAGAGTACTGAGTAAAGAAATATGATATCTTGGTTACTTTTCTCTCATTGCTGGGACAAAGCACTTGATGCCCAAAATTAAGGAAAGAAAGGTTTATTTTCCTTACAATTTGTGGAGGTTTCAGTCCATACTTGGCAGGTTACAAGGCAGAGTGGCACATGGCAGAGGGCTACAGCTCATGGCGGCAGAACACAGCTAAAGCAGCAAGAACCAAAAGGGAGGAATGGCCCCAAGTAGCCTCTTCCCCTCCCTTACATATGCAAACTATCCACCCCAGGGAGGTGTAGCTCTCACACTCATAATCAATCAAACTCTAAAAGCCTGCCCCATGACCACATGAGGCTTTGGGGGGACACCCAGACACAAACCATAACATATGGTATATATACACTGTATACACAGCAGAGTATTAATCAAATGTATGCATTTATACACAAGTACATATCATTCATCTGTAAAATAGGGTGTGTTATTTGACAGAAAATGGGTGCAGGTAAACATCATTATGCTAGTCAAAATAAACCAATTCAAAAAGGCAAGTATTGTGTGTTTTCTCACATATGTGGAAGGTAATAAAAAGGAAGAAAACATAGAAATAAAAGGCAGACTAGAGGAAAGGAAAGAAACGGTGTGGGAGGATAAGTAAGAGTAGTGTGGAACACACAGGGCTAAATTATGGATGTTACCCCGACATACGAAGATGCCACAATGAACCAATGAATTCCATTGATCTTTCCAATAAACATGCACCACGAAAAGTAAATTGTTCTTTTTTTTTGAGACAAGGTCTTGCTATGCAGTTCAAGGTGGCTTTGAACTCACTTTGCAGCCCAGCTGGCTTCCAATTCTTCTTAGTGATGCTCTTGCCTTAGCCTCCCAAGTGCTGAGATTACAGGCATGTGCCAACTACACCCACCTCCTAAAATGAAATTCTAAACGTTAATAGAAAAACCAAATACAAATTGAAAAAAGCAAGAAAGGAAATATAAATCATTTCCATCTATGTAACTACTTAATAATTTTTACAAAATCTTTTGAAAAAATCATCAGAAAGATTGATTTGTAATATAGGTTTGATGATTTAATGTGATGAATTTTCTCAAAATTAATTTTATATGCAAATTACTGTGCATGTGTATCTCAATAGGTATCAACATTCCCCATTTTACTCTAGACATGTTATGTAATTTTAATGTCATTATTTAATTTAATTAAAATTAGAAAGAAAGGTTCTCTAATCCCAGAATTCTGGAAGACCGAGATTGGAGGATTGCAAATTCTTGTTCAGCCTGGGAAATTGGTGATTTATTAAAATCCTATCTTAAAATAAAAACTTAAAAAATTCAGAAAATAATTGCTTTTAATTTTGTGTTTTTAATAATAATAACCATGAACATATAAATAAAAATGTCAGTAGGATTTTTTCCTGATATAGGAAAATAAATACATCCACACTCATGCTAATAAAATTAGTACGGTATTGGTAGCAAAAAAAAATGAAAAATGTCAATGCTTAATGAATGTAGAGCTAGATGCTAGAGGATATCAAGGAGAGATTTATGTGGAAGGTAATTCTCTTCATCTGTAAAATAATACATACTTAAGTAAGAGAATACTTAGATGGAGAAAATTAAATAATATTGTGAATCTGTAATTCAAATTAAGATATTTCTAAAATTAGAATTAAATAAAAACAATCTAATCACTTACACGATATGTAGGTGGCTTCACTTCATTAGAGTTTATAATGGGTAGAGACACTAAACAGAAAGCTAAAAAGAAAACATAGAGGACAAGAAAAGACAAAAGAACAAAATACTGGCAGAAAAATGCACCACAGTTAGTAGGTAAACACTGATTTTTGAAAAGTATATACTGAACTATTTACTACATGTATAATATTTTGAATTGAAAAGAAAAAAGTGAAAACTGTTAAAAAAAACACAATAGGTCAAAGAAAATAAATAGAACATGTACAAGAAATATATGAAAAATATTCAAACAGTTGGTTATCAAAGCATTGGTATTAAAGTTGCTATAAGGCCGCTTTGTATAAATAACACAAGGAAAAAATTAGGAAATCTGTATTCATAGCTGATAGTGCTATAGCAAGCCTGTGCTTTCTTCCCTTCTCAAGTCAAAATATGAATTCATCAAGTTTAATGCAAGTAATCTACCAAAATGTGTTCACAGTAATAAATGTCCTGTTTGATTCTTTCAATCATTGACGTGTAGATACAGTGTACAGGTTTATTAATGCATTTTCATAGCAGAGAAAGGGTACAAAATATACTCAGTAGAGTTATGAGAATAGGTGTTTTATATATCATTCCACTCTAAAAAGAAAAATTAGGGTAATATTTGAATTTTCTTTAAATATGAAAATCCTACTAAATATTTGTGATACTTATCAAAGTTATAATCACTATGAAAAAAAATCACTATGGATCCTCTTTTTAGAAGTAATTTCAAAAGGATATATTATTTTAAAAATTTAAAATCCTTTGTGTATATGTTTGGAGAAAAGTCCTAGGCAATCTGTGTGGTGTGAGCCGTAGAAAATAAGGTGATGGCATACTTTCTATTTCTTCCCCATAGAATTTGTCTTGCAAAAGAAAAATTTAATTTGCAAAGATAGTAATTGAATACACTATTCATTTCTTCTGGAAAATATTTACAAGTTAGTAGAGCACATTTCAATTTAGGTTATCATAAACCAGATTATTTTTACATACTTCCAATATATTTTTTCTGAAGTCTTGAATGTCATTGCCCTTTTAACTCAATACTCTATCACCTTATGAAAGAATATATGCTATAGGGTAGTATACTTACCACAAAAATGGGTGGTAGGCTCTATAGAGTATGCTTATGCGTATGCGAAATAGCTACTGAATTTACTCACGTTTACAAGCTTTTTCTTTTTCTTTTAAGTTCCTGATATGTAAGAGAGGACACATATTTGGTCAGTGAAAACAAATATTACCATAATTCTGTTCTAAAATCATATCACCTTCCAAATAATAGTATCTACTTACTTTTAGGGCAGGATATATCACCCAAAGACCTCCTGCACTGTCTTTGGAAGCAGATTGGATAGCGGGAGTACAGGAGCTGACTTGCTGTCAGCAGGTGGCAGCTGGCCAGGGGAGGCAGCTTGCTGGGAGTGAAGCCCAAAAGGGTGCATTTCCCACCCTGGTGCTTCCCTCTCCCTTCTGCTGTGACAGCAAGCAGCTTTCCTCCTCCCACATCCTCCCACCACACTCTGCAGTTTCTGTGTGTAAACCTGTCTAGAATAAACCAATGCTTAAAGAGTCTACCACTGTTAAAACTGTGACTCAAAATAAATTTCTCCCTTAGCCTGGCTCGGCCCGTGCCTTTAATCTGAGCACTCAAGAGGCTGAGGCAGGTGGATCCTTGCGAGTTCAAGAACAGCCTGGGCTACAAAGTCACCTCAAGTTTAGCTGGAACTGCATTGCCAGACCCTGTCTCAAAAAGACAAAAACCAAATCTCTCCTTTAACTTTTGGGTGTCTGGTATTATGTCTCATAATGGGAAATTGACCAAGACAATATACCACAATTTACTTCATGTTTTGGTGGACACTTAAGTTAATTCCATATATTTCATAAGATGGACAAACTCAGAGGACAGTATGTTAAAAGAAGTATTATAAAGGCATGGAATTTCAAACACCACAACGATCTCACTCATATGTGCAGTTTAATATTAATGTGTATATATGTATATATATAATGTATGTTTATATTATATATAATCTTTGAATTTCAGAGTACAATGTAAGATGAGACAGTGTTAATATATGTGTGTGTATATTTCTAAGAATGTTTTATATAGTAAATATATAGTGGTATCTGCCAATTTATAAATAGATAATAATAATTATAAAACCAAAGAATTCTGAAAAGGGTTAAAAACGTTTTTATAAATTATAAGCGACTGTAATATTTTGTCCTGATAATTGCTGTTGTGGTCCTAGGGAAACAGATGCTTGTCTAGCCCAGCAGTTTGCATCTGTAGGACAGGAATAACAATTTGAAGCAAGGAGTTTGGGATTTTGGTGAAATTCCCATAAGAGTACAGACAGAAAGGGAAGCAAATGAAAAGTGACCGGAGAGTACAGACAGAAAGGAAGACACATTTCCAAAGTTCTGCCAAAATTCGACCAGTAATTAAAGCAGCAAACAACAAAAAAAAAGCAACATGCTAAAAAATATGATGAAAGTATATTTAAATAGTCATAACTCACATCACACAATCCATTCCTGTTTACGGAGTTTCTACTTTATTGTGTATAAGTTTACTCTAACTTTGTGACAGAAACTTCCAATAATGAAATTCATGCTAAATAAACAAAAAGAAATCCCCCAAAAAACTTATTACATGAGATGATCTAGATAAAGTAGAAAGCGATTAAACCTGACATTTACATTTTATTGCTTCCCCTCTGTATTTATTATCATTGTCATTGGCTCATACACATTGCTGAGATGAGGTACCCAGTGAAATTTTGATTGAACTTCAAATGCCATCAAAAATTTTACCAGAAAAGAAGCCTAATGCAAAAAGACGTGCAGTGATTTCAGTATAATCTTTGGAGCATTCAATATGACATTGTCATCAATGCTTAGAGAAATAATTAAGAAACAACCACTATATTCTAGCAAAGAGAAACAACTTATCTCTTGTTCCTAACATACCACATTTATCTCTAGAAAAATAAGACATAAAAACTCAAGCTTTAAACATGGAAAGCATGCTATTAAACTAGTGAAAGATACAAGTTAAAAATAGAGTCATGCAGAGAAAATTGAAATAACCAACGTAAGGTGGTGGAGGTACAATTTTGCACAATTTGTAAGGTTTAAATGTTAGTGCTCTTTTATTTTAAATTTGGATGCTAGCAATTTATACTCTACAGTATATATAAGTATCAAATAGTTTAAATAATTCAGTATACTTAGTTGTTCTAACTTTTAAATTTAAATATAACTTTTGTAAAGTAAGTATTTATTTTCCAGAAATAAGCTTTTGTTCATAAATACATGCATATCATATTCACTGAATTCAAGTATTTCTATTTAATAGTATAAAGTTATCATTCTAAATGTAATGATTTATATAAATAATATTGTGTTACAGCTTTAAAGTATGTATGTGTTTAGTCTGGTTTTTACCTATGTTCTACTCCAATTGGACAAAATGTTCACTAGCAGATAGTAGTCTCATGGAATACTAATTTTTTGTTATTTTAACATTTCCTACTAGATCATAATGATTAAAGAACTAATGTAACACTTTTCTCAGAAACATTCACTTGCATTTCCTGAAAATATTTGTGTCATTGTTATTTTAATTCATGAAACGAAATATTGAATTTTGCCTAATAAAGGTTCTTATAATCATAAAATTTAGTTTTATAAATTATTTACTATTAACTAATACATTGAATTTTTCTAAAAGGTTAGCTACAAAGCTGACTTCTATTAATTGTAACTTAAATAATACTTCAGGGAAAGTATAGAACACAATCCTTATTCTGTGCTATAAGCTTATTAATCCCGGGCAGTGTAAGTGAAAATTTTCATTTTTAAAAGAAATTTTAAAATCAAGTAAAAGTGAAAGTTTAAAATTTTTTTAAAGATGAAGGACATTGATTCAATTTTACTTGGGCCATATTTCTACTTTGTGCCTGACATGTTAGTAACACCAGAATTTATGTCGTAGACATTTTAATATGCTGAATATTTTGCTTAAGTTCTATCTTAGCTTATTTTCCCAGATTGAAAGTATGTAATAATTTAGGAAATAATTATTAACAATAATAATATGACAATGTTAACTACTCTCAGTGAGAACTTACAAAGAATCCATAACTGAGAGATATTTTGTATCAATATTTTCATTATAACTAAGTATTCTAAGAAAGTAGGTTTAACATTAACTATGAAATTAATTTAATATTATTATACAAATTTATTACACAAATATAAAATTAATTATAAAAGTATAAATGTTTTGACTATAAGAAATGAATTGTTATAGAGGAGACTGTATTTTAATGTGTCATTTAATATACAGCTTAAAAAACAAATGTTCTTTTTTAAAATTGAAAAGCCTGTGAAATACTTGGTAGAATTTCTAGCACGTACAGTAATTTGGAATGCCCACTACAGTTCAGTCTTTTAATGATACCTATTGATCTTTATAACATTTAAAATTGTGTAAGATCAGTACTTTTTTAGTTGCAAAGTACTTAAATCAGAGCAAGTTTGCAGTGCAATTTAAGAATTACCTCCTGGCATAAAAGGGAAATGATGATTAATTTATCCTGTTGCTTTGTCTCAAAAGAAAAATAATAATCTCCATTAAGTATTCTGCAAATATTTCAGGGCTTGCAATTCTAGGTTAAGCAATTGTTCAGACTTTCCTGGACTGACTTTCAAACTAATTAGCATAAACAACAATTCTGGCTGTCCATTAATATAGTTGAAATTGAGATTTCAAAGGAATGTCTAATCTCCCGTGATAACCTCAGCATTACTCATGAAAGCCAAAATATGCAAAATTAAGTATCTAGCAACAGATAAATTAATACAGCAATAAAGTGTATGTGGGCATGTGTGTGCGTGTATGTGTGTATGTGTCACGTAAGCTAAAAAGTAGGAGAGTTAGCCATTAGTGAAAAAAAAGTGGAACTAAATATGTTAAATGAGAAATTCCAGTCACATAGGACAAATACTACATATGTTCATTAGTAGCTAAAAGAATCATAGAATAGTCATAGAAACAGTACAATGGTTGTTTCCAGGGCCTGGGAGGAACAATAATTAAAAGTGTTCTCTTAAGTATAATGCTAAATTCTAAGGATCTGTTGGACAACACCGAACTTACACAACATCTTGAATGTAAACAATAGTGAGAGGGTAGATTGTTTTTTGTTTTTTGTTTTTTTTTTTTTTTTGTACCAAGAATTGAACTCAGGACCTTGTGCTTGCCAGACAGGCACATATGCCACTGAGCTATATTACCAGCCCCAGGACAAGTTTCATGTTATCTGTTTTTCTCACAATAAAAATAATAGTAACTACAACATAATGTTTTTTGTAAGATTTAGTATCAAATTAAGATGAATTGTGAATATAGTTAAAAGTAAAGAATAAAAGCTAAAATTGAACTGTAGAAATTGCGTACATGGACCCAATCATACACAGTAATATGTAGCATTTAAAAAATCATGCCCTTTGGGAAGAAAATGGGTGAGTCTATTTCCATGAGTTTCAGGCTATAAAGGGCATATTTTTCAGAATGACCCTTATTAAATATTAACATTTTGCATCATATTTTAAAAATATACAAATAAGGAGTGAAGACTGTAACTCTTCATATTTTATTTAGAAATTCATAATTGAAAATAAAATATTTATGTTGCAGTACATTAAAATGAGACTTTCAGTTCATATATAGATGCAAGCAAGTATCATAACTTGGTTCTTCAAGATTCTGTCCCTCGCAGGGCACAGTGGCACATGCCTGTAATCTGTACACTGCCTCAGAAGGGTACGGCAGCAGGACAGCAAGTCTGAGCTAACACGGTTAACTTACTGACTTAATGAGATCCTTTCTCAAAGCAAAAAATTTAAGGGAAAAAAAAGTCTAGGCAGGTAGCTTAGTGCAAAGGCCCTGAGTTCAATCACTAGTATCATAAAAATTAACAAAATATATAATTTAATGAATAAAGTAGATTTTATCTCTGCTCATAGTATAGAAAAACTGAATACACATGTTTGAATCCCCACACTGGCTGAGAAGCGTAGCTCCTTTCAAGATATCAATAATTTAATATTTATAATGAGGATGTTATATTTGCTGCGTTAAAGACGTTCCAAAATATTGCTACTAGGCTTTGAGATATTTCTACAAGCTATTGCTCAAGAGAAAAAGCTCATAAAACGTTCTGTAAATAAATGAAAGTAAAACTGCGGTTTCAAGGAAAGCATACATCCTTGCTTGAATTTTGGATCCAGAAATCAGACCGGAAATATTAGAAATATCCTCCTTTGAGAGTTTAGAAAATTGCAGTGCAGAGTATTTTAAAGTACTTTGGTCCAAAATCTTAGTAGAAACAGATTAGTAATTAATCATAAGATTTATGGATTCTGGGGGCTGGGGATTTGGCTCAGAGGCACAGCTCTGGCCTGGCAAGCGCAAGGTCCTGAGTTCCGTTCCCGGTACCAAAAACCTCCCCCGCCCGAAAAAAAGATTTATGGATTCTGTCTTTGTGTTTTGGCAGAAATGTCTCCTTATCCACATATGAGATACTGCTTCTGGAATCAAACAGCTAGTTTGCATGAAGCCATTTCACTAAAATATAAATAAAATAAAGTGTATGTGTGAGATTGAAATTGTATCTTGAATATAGTTCATAAATACGATAGAAAAGACTGATATTTTGCTTTATTGAGCGCATAAAAAAGAAAGGTTTGCTCAGACACCATTCATTTGAGTTCCAGTAGGAGACGCTGCAGGAATTATAAAATACATTTCAATTAGTAAATATGAGTTGTATCTCAGGGAAGCCACAGGGATACTGATGAGTTTAAGTATTAGCCAACAGGAAACCTTTGAAATATTTAGCTCTAATGAAAACGTAAACAGAACGAAGCAATTGTGGAAAAGTTGAGAGCTAGAGTTTTGGAGACAGCTCAATAGGTTTGGATTCTCAAAGACAGAATCTCCAGTGCTCTTGCTCACAAATAAGTCTGCACACAGCAGCTCCAGCTTTGCACATCCTTCATTTTGCTGCCAGTGAATAGAGGATGATTTTTGTAAAGGTATCCTAAGCAATGAGTTGTCAATGAAGCAATTACCACTCATATTCTTTGGCAAGAACAAGTGAATTACCCCATGTGGGACATGAATAGAAATATTTTATGTGTGAACAACTGACCACCATTATGAAAAACTGGAATCCACAGCAGAATCATGAAACCAGTTCAAACCACGTTTGATCACAAACTCAAACCAAAAGCACAGAGATGAGCAAACAATCTACATGACAGGGATTGCTTTTAGGAATTGTAAAAGTTGGATAAATAATACACCTGACTAATAATAAAATTAAATTTTATTGTAAATAACATTTACCACAAAAATAATAGTTCATTGTAAAAACATTATTAGAGCTAAATAACTTATTTGATTATTATAGTCTGTAGTATGTATCTTCACAAAAAGGGAGTTGACGAAAAGATGTGAAGTAATCCTCTGAGATTACATATTGAATGTTCTGAATTTATGCTCTGAGCTTGCTTACAATTTACAGATGAACAAAAATCCAATATAGTCATCTAATCAAGCTTAATCCTTTAAACTTTTAGTGTGTTACAATAGGATGCAAGTATTGCACAATTTAAAGCTCTTTCCTTTTTTCTTTTTTTCTTTTTCTTTTTTTTTTTTTTTTTCCAGTACCAGGAATAGAACTCATGACCTTCTGCTTGCCAGGCAGGCTCTGTGCCACTGAGCTAAATCCTCAACCCCTTTTCTCTTTTTTGGCACTGGGAATCAAACTCAGGGTTTTGCACTTGCCAGACAGGCTCCATGCCACTGAGCTATGTTCCCACCCCCTAAGACCTTATGTCTTAAGCAACCTAGGGCTGGGGATTTAGCTCAGTGGCACAAATGCCTGCCTGGCAAGTGCAAAGGTCCTGAGTTCGATTCCTGGTACCAAAAAACAACAACAAAAAAGAATTCTACATTTGCCTAAAATATTTTGATTAATTTGGTAATGCATTATGCCTTGAAATAAAACTACTGAAAATTAAAGGAATAATTACAATATAATGGTTTTAGTAACTTTCATGTATTGAATCAGTATTTATTAATATCTAGAGAAACTGAACATGTTACTTAACTCTAGCACAGCTAATTTATGAAACAGATTATTGAGAAATATTTTAATCAAGGCTGACTTTTAGCACCACAGTATAACTCATAAAAACCCAGTAATTCAAACAATGCCCCAGATTAGCTAAAAATCAATATGCATCTTGCAATAAACACCATTACAAAACAGTAATTCCATTTCTTAGAAAAACAAAGTAGTGTTTAATAAAATAGACAATTTGTGCTACAAAAAAACCCAACATACTTTTGAATTATTCAATAGTGCTTATTAACCTAGTTAATATATGCAGTACACTCAAAATCATTATACGGACTTTTCTTGCTTTCTAAAATTAAAATAGTGAGAGATCTGTGGGGTGAGAGTTGCCCAACACACTTTGAAAATGAGGTAAAAGGATAATGAGGCAAGAAATATGTCTTCCTCTAGGAGCTCCAGAAAAGAAGGCAGCCTTCTGACATCTTGGTTTCCCTCTGTGATACTTATGTGGGCTTCTTGACCCAGAAGACTGAAGATTGTAACTTTGTAATACTTTAAAGCTACGTTTGTGGCACTTTGTTACAGAGGCAAAATTTAAACAATGGGCAACCAGTAACCAGGCAGAGAGGACAATAGTCATTACAGAATGGAAGCAAGAAATGGCACAATTTATAAAAGAGAAAAATCTAATGAAATTAAAATACAAACACCAAAAATGAGCTTGGTGCACTGTGTGTGGCTGGGTAGACAGACACCTAGTATATAAAGTCGTGTTATTTTAAGGGCATTACCCTTTATTCCAAGAGCAATGGTAAACTACAGTGCAGGTCTCAGATAGAATAGGACTTGGTCAGTAAGCTTATATAACACGACCTCTCTGGCTAATTTATAATTGGAGCAGAGCTGTCATAGCTCAGTTGCAAAGAATGAGTAGCGGTAGGACACCAGTTCTCTTCAGCTTAATCTTATGTTAGAATGACATATAAAAACCCTATTAAAATTCTCAGCAACACATTAGAACACATTCCTCCTGCTTTGGTTACTTTTCTGTCTCTGGTGGGATAAAATACCCGGCGCCCAAAATTAGAGGAAAGGTTTATTTAGCTTACAGTCTGTAGAGGTACCAGACCATAGTCATATGGCTCCAAAGAAGGGTTGTGAGGCACAGGGACAACAGTTCATGGCGGCGGAAGGCAGCAAAAGCAGCAAGAGCAAAAGTGGGAAGCAAGCCTCTCTTCCTCCCTTATACTGTGTGCAGGCTGCTGACCTTAAGGCAGGTGTAGCACTCATACCCCCAACCCCAGCATTAGGCAATGAACCAATCATAAACGCTAGATTCAGCCACCTCCAAAAATCCCACCCTCCATGACCACAAGAGACTTTGGGTGGGACATCCAGATACATTCCATAACACCTCCTGAACCCCCTAATTGACACCATATACTATTTATAACTGATTTGAAAGTTAGGAGTAGAAACAAAAATTTATTTGTTATTCATGAGCTTCTGCAAGGGACTCTTTCATTCATAAAGGTATATAATAACCGCATGAATGCTATTATTGTGCTGATATTTCTATGACAAAATTAATAATCATAGTGCTTTAGGGAATTTTTCCTGGTCTCAAGGAAAGAATCAAAGACTAATCCAAAAATTACCAGCTTATTTTTAGCAATTTTATTTCCAGTATGATTTCAAATTTCGAGGAATGAAGAGCCTCAATTAAAACACAAAATGGGGGGCTGGGGATTTAGCCCAGTGGCACAGCACCTGCCTGGCAAGCACAAGGTTGTGAGTTCGATTCCTGGTACTGGAAAAAAAGCAAATAAAAAAAGAATCACAAACTGACGTCCTGGAGATATGCCTTAGAACAGGTAGAGAAACACATTTCAACAATCCAGAAATGACCCACAGTCATGTTGTGTACATTGCTGTGCTCCTGGTCGTGTATAAGAAAGTAGGGAAGCATTGCACTTCTTTCTAATGCATATAAATAATATTTTCAATCTAATTTAGAAATGTAGTATACACTGTATATGCTGTGAGTACTCTAGTTTTAAAATTTCCAATATAATACATAAAAAGAACAGCTTAACAATTTGTTTATATGGGCAGATTATTCCACTTCCTGCACTGACTTGCATCACATTTTCACAGAGGTTTCTCACTTTTTTTAAACAATATATCTTACAACTAAACTGCAATAAAAACAGGATTAAGTATCCTTGTGCTAACCATTACAGGTTCTTAAATATTTAATACATTAGAATTAATGCCTCAATGTAATTTAGTCAGCACATAAATATTTAATCCCACTTTCTGTAAGCTTTGGGCTAGCATATATTATGGTAGTTTTGTGTAGCCTTGTCAAATATAGGAGTACAAGGTAGTTCATTGTACTCAGTCATTTGAGTCGCTTTTTCCAAAATATGCTCCTAGAACTATTTTCTGGGAGATATCTTTCTAGCCAGACCTCTGTTTTAAAAGTTTATTACTCAATTTCTTCACTATGTGATAATGATTAAAAAATATAGGATTAATAAAGAAAAAAAACAATGAAAAGCAAAGGAAGAAATAATTTCAAGATGCTTAATTACATTTTGAATAACCCTCTAAACAGCCTGTTATTTAAAATATGGAGCATAATGTAGACATAGATAGAAGGCCATGACATAAGAACGGGGTTGTCTTCCACTGAATCAGAAGGTGAAACATGTTGAATCTTGGAAACCACCTTAGAAATAGCTATTGTCTCTTCAAATCCTGGTCTTTGGGGCTAGCTTCTGCATACCGAAAGAAACAACTAATACAATGAAAAGATAACATAAAAAATGGGAACACATTTTTCCAGTGATTACCCAGACAGATGGCTCATATCTAGAATATGTAAAGTATTCACAGAACTAGACTTCTAAAAATAAAAGACCCAATCAAAATGAGTAACCAAAATGAGTAGACATTTCACAGAAATACAAATAGCCAACAAATCAGTGGAGAGAGGCAGTGTCACTGGCCCTTAGAGAAAAGTAAATTAAAACAGTGCCAAGATTACATCTTGCCCCAGAAAAAATCTCCATCAAAAAATCAAATAATAACAAATGCTGGAGTGACTGTGAATAAAATCAAGCCCTTATGCACCACTGATGTCAGTGTAGACTGGCACAACCATTATGGAGATCAGTGTGCATATATATATATGTATATATATATATATACATAAATATATATAAGAAACCCTAAAACTAGAAATTCCATCTCATTCAGCCTTCCTCCTTCTAGTTATCTTCCTGAAAGAAGCACAGACATCATATTATGGAGATATATGCATACTTATGTTTATAGCATGACAATTTGTAATAGCTAAATCTTGAAAACAGCCTATATGTCTATCAACAGATGAATGGATAAAGCAAACGTCATATTTACACACAAAGAAAAATGGATGTACCTTGAGAAAACCTTGTTAACTAAGCTTCAGACATAGAAGTGTAACTATCACATGATTTCTCTTATATGAGAAATCAAAATTAAAAATGAAAAGAAAAAGAGAATGCTCACAGGAAGCAGTGAGTTAGATATTTTAGTGGGGAAGGGAATCAAGAGATGGAGTGAGTGGGGAATGAGGAAAGGATAAGGGTGAAGAAAAAGCATTGGGATATAATCAGTATATATGCCAACTCCACACAAGGAGCATCAACTTTATATGCTAGAGACATGTACAACAAAATAAAACAATACCCCCCAGAAAAACGCTCTAAGGAGAGCAAGAGATGGGTGGCTGAGGAAGAGAGAGAGAGAAGAAAAGAGTCAGAATACTAAACTTGAAAGATGTGTTATGTACATCTACTATGTTCCCACAAAAGAACCCCAAAATTATATGCTATACACACGTACTAATAACTTTTAAGGATCAGAAACCAATTGAGACATTCAATTGTCATAGCATTATTAACTAACAATGTTAATTCTCAAGAAACTACATTAAATTTGTTATATTGATAGTTACAATGCCTAAAAAACACAAATTGCTTATTTGAACATGAGTAATTTAATGAGTACCAATAGTATTCTTTTTCCACTTTTTCTGTTGGCTTCTGTGCTATAGAAAATTAAAGCCTTGTGCAGATTTTTTGGTTTTTTGGGACACTTAGTCATCTATACTTTGCAGCTGAAAAAAAAAAAGTAAAATTAGGGTGTAAGGTAGGAAGGAAAAGAAATCCAGAACACCTTAAAAATTGTAATAATAAAAAATGAGAAGCAATGTATGAGTGAAAAATTTGAAGACAGTAACAATTGCATTCTCAAAGGTGAGATTTTCCAATGTCACACACATTTCTAAGAAAATATTAAATATAGCCAGGCATGTACATTTTAATGATCATACAGCTCTTAAGTTGCAATGTCCTGGACACTTGTTTGTATGTCCTATAATGTCAGAAATGTGTGTGTTTATAATTGTGGTGTATATGGCTGCCTATAGTGAGATATTTCCAAGTTTATGCAACTGTAAGTCCTTAAGAAAAAGGTTGACAAATTTATTCTTTTCTTAATTTATTTAGTTTTTTTATTTATTTAGTGAATACATTTCAGAATTTGTCACAGAATTACTTAGCATCCA
>NW_004955407.1:23412240-23443326 GCF_000276665.1 Chinchilla lanigera
CAAACAAACAAATAATGATGCAAAGGAAATACTAGTATATGTTAAAACATGTTAGAAGATGTACAGCCCTTATATACACAGAGAGAAGATAAAAAAATCTATAGACACAAAGTATTATTTCAAGAATTGCTTTGTTGCATATGTATCATAAAAAATTAGAAAATTTGCAAAAAGCTTTGTAATAAAGAAATGAGAAAATTCAGGGGAAAAATGAAAATAATTTCCTTTTATGACTGTGATGTAAAGCTGCAGTTAATCCAGCTCTGAGATGAGACATTTTCATGAGTCCAGTGAACCAGCTGTCACCAGGTTTAAGCACTATATTAAAGTGCATCATTAGATAGCATCTAATTATACTATTCTATAATTTATAGCTTTGTCTATTATTTTTACAAATGTATTTTACACATAGACCACTTCATGATCTTCAAAGTTAGAACTCTGTTTAATACTGGTGCTTTCCTTACATCAAAGATTATTATGTGTTTACTTTCACAAACCTACTACAGTCACTTGCAAAGTCAAGTTCAAATTAAAATTGCAGGGATTATGCACTGAGCAAATTAATCCACAAAATAGTATTAAAAAGCAAAATAGTTGTTATTCTAAGTTGCTTTGAATGGGGATTTCTTTTCATTATATTCTTCCTAATAAGAGCATATTTAAATTGCAGGGGGTTACAGAAATAAAGTCATACAGCACTATTTCCTACTTGTGAGAAGAGAGGATTTCTAGTTTAAAAAGCTATTAAATATTTTACATAATTGTCTTAGTCACTCTCTTCGTTACTGAAATACAATGTCAAACATCTTATACTTTGGCTCACGGTTTGTAGAAGTGTCAATCCACAGTCAGCTGACTGTAAGATAGGGCAGCACAGCAAAGGGGAAGAGCTGACATGTCACAGAAGCCAGGAACCGCAGACAGACCAAGGGAGAAGCAGGAGGGAGGTGAACCTCCCAGGGAACTTCCCCCATGAACTCCCTTCTGCTCACTAGACTCCACCTCCTAGAAGCAAATTAGTAACAAGCCCTGTAATCCAGTCCACATCCCCAATTCCTCCTACACAATCATGACGCTCTTGGGAGACATCTGGATGTAAATAATAATGCTACCTGTTGACTTTAAAATATAATTCGTGTTTGGGAACACAAGAGGTTCATGTTTATAGCATAACTTTTTCCATCCGTTATGAGCATATTAAAGTACATATAAGTATGACACGGACATCTACTTTTTTTTAGTCTACTCATAAGTAATAGATGTAGCATTATATATATTACACTAGTATTTCATTTCATCTAACCATATAAAATCACAGGTTATTGAATTGCTGGATGAGAAATAGAAATCGCATCCCTCCCTCCCTTCCTTCTTTCCCTTCCTCTGTCCTCTCTCCCTCTCCCTCTCTCCCTCTGTCCCTCCCTCCCTTCCCTCCTTCCCTCCTTCCTTCCTTCCTTCCTTCCTTCCTTCCTTCCTTCCTTCCTTCCTTCCTTCCTTCCTTCTTTTCTTCCTTTCTTGTGTTTCATGAATTTAAATGCATATTTTCACATTAGAGATAATTAAATGCTAAGAAGTTCATAAGACTGTTTTGCATGAAAAATCACTATGAATTTCCTTATGTAAATCATTTTACAGTAATTTTTTTATTTTCTTTGTTCTAAAATTGTATAGTTTTTGTTTACCTCATCAGTTCAACTTGGCCTTAAGTATATTAAGTACATCATGTTTTCAGTCCCAGAAGGACCCTAAAGGAAGAGTGTGTGAACCATAATCATCTCTTTGAATCCAAGCTCTCACACTGTCTCTGTATGACTTCTGCAAGTCCTGTGAACCCTGGGATTTTTAGGTTACATTGTCCATAAAGCCCATCCTAGTGGATCACTGTGATGATTTCATGAATTAGTATCTCTAAGGTTTTCAAATAATAACACAGAGAAAATCACATATATATTTACTATTTACACAAAGAGAAATAGTTTAGGAGTGCCTAGTTTAAAGCTTGGCAAATTTTGTGATGGGACGGAGAGTACATATTGGGAGTTTGAAAACACAAATATTTTTGTCAGTTTTTTGTAAATTGTGCTTTACTACACTTTTAAAAGTAAAGTAATTTGGTGAAAATAAAAGCCTTTTTAGCTCAGCTACATAAAACCACGATCCCGATTTGGTCATGAGCTGCAGTTTTTCAGTGCCTTGTCCAGATGAGCATGGTCCCAGCAGAGACCATGGTAAAGCACAGAAGGAAAACTCACATAGCCCTAGGGAAGAGAGCAAAATGCCCTGCTGTTCTTTTATATGTTTGTGATCCATTTTAATGACGAGGAGGAAAAAAAATATATTCACTGGAACATTTGCTGCAGATTGAGTGCCAAATGCTACATTGGTTAGTAAAATCCCCAGACTGGCAAGGAAACTGAGATTAAGATTTAGGCAATCAATTAAGTTTAGAGTAGTTTACATTATTGTGCTTGACTGATCCAACTTCTAATGGAGATTACACGGGGTTCGTCATCTGTCAATCCTTTCAATTATTGAGGGTAACTGTAGATAAGAAATTGGCCATGGTTCCTTTTCCTGGAAATATTTCCTCATCTCAGAGGGAAAAAATGAGGACTCTGTGATTTGTTAATATACCTATTCCAATTGAGCTTCTGAGAACTGGGCATGTGATCACCAGTTGGTAACATGAAAACACTAAGCAAATTGAAACTAATGCTAGCTAGAACTCCATTTGCATTGTGCATTATATATACATATATGTATATGTTATTTTATATATGAATTATATGTATATATTAATAATGGTGGTATAGTAGTTTTTCACAAATTTTTAAAACATCCTTGTCCCTGTTTTAAAATATGGGTTATGGGTGTGAAAACTGACTCAGATCTAAAAATGCATGAAGACTTATAATATTCCATTCTCACTGCTGATATCAACCTGCATGTAACTCTTCTTCCTTTCTAGTTTGTAAAGGCAAAGAGTTTATTTAAATGCTTACCTGTTTCATAGTGAAGATTTTAAAATTTATAAACAAATGTCATAGACTGAGGCATCAAGTTTCGTTGGATCAATTTCTTTGGATTCTACTGTAGCTTTTTGCCCTTGTGATGTTTACATTCACATTGCTTCTAACGGTGACATATCAATACTATATTTCTTTTGTTTAGATACCAGCAACAGTAAAATATATCCCCAAAGATTCCAAATCTGTGGAGAAAAAAATCCACTATTAACCCTAACATATGAAGAAAGTTCCCTGTGTAGCTGTTTAACAGTGTAAATTCTGTTCCTTCTGCCTTACTGAAGTCTACAGTGAGAATTTCTGGGGAACAAAATATTCCCAGATCTTTGAGCCTTCCGCATAGCAGTTCTGTCATAGGGATCATATGTTTTAAGAGCATAGTTGAGCATAACTTTCAAAGGATTATTCTAGAATGCCAACTAAATCTGAATGGATTTGTCATATGTGTCATGGTAGAATATTAAATCCTGAGATACAGAAGAGCACTCCCGGTACTCTATCATAGTCAGTTTTCTAAAAAATATTGTTTCTTATTTAATACAAAACCAACAAGATACTTCTTTCTGATTTGTAGTTAAAATTCTTTAATTTGTGGATAATATTTTATTAATTACTTTTAAGCATGAAAGACTCAATTTAAATCACATCTGAGAACAGCCAAAAAATTACCTTACATTAAGAAAAGTCAATTTCAGCCCAGGTATAACCAATGATTTCCCATTATGATTTTGGATCATTTCTAAGGGGAGAAATTATTTGTATGTTTACCTTTCTGATAAAGTGAATCATGAATCTTGCAAACAAGCACGAATAAAATGTTAAAAATCAAAATAAGCTTTTCATAAAGTGATATTAAGTAATTTATATTTGATCAAATGGTAATGGCATTAAATATATACATTTAAGGTGTTCAGAAATCACACCTTAACTATAATATTTTTTTCAAAACTTAAGGAAATTAGTATTTTCAAGAAAATTGTTTAATTTGAAATAAGCATAATACAGGGTGATTATTTAAATTTGAATTCCAATCTCCATGTTAGTTTTCTTTTTTTCAGGAAGAGAAGGACAAGTCTTTCTGCAAAAGAATGTATATTTTCACAAACATATACACACATCACTATGTGTATATTTAAATATTTATGCTCACACACCTTTATATATTTAATTGATTTATATTTCATCTTAATGATTATTGGCACAAATATCAATACCAAGATCCCAAAATAGCAAGATAGCCCCAGATTTCTTAAATAAATGTCCACAAGTATAATTACAGATGTTTATAATATACACCAATAGAAATGGCATCCTGTACATGTTTCTCATATTAAAATTGGCTTTGCATATAAGGGGAATAATTAAATGTCAATATCTTGAATATTGCTAATTTATTTTATTCCTATCCTTTTCTGTTTTTGCCAAATTTCCAAGAAAGCAAAGAACCAGAAAAGATAGTAGTAGATATGCATTTCCATTATTTCTAATTGTTTCAAAACCAATCACCATGCTAATGAGCACACTTTTTTCCTTATCATGAATTTTTCTAAGTGGAGAGGGCCCAGTGTTAGAAAAAACAAAACAACATGTAAAAGAAATCACTTATCCATAGTATTGCCTGTTTTCTTCACACTTAGAGGAAACTATTCAAATTTAAAAACCATGGGGAAACAGAAAGCTTATCCAGTTTCTTACAAGTAATTCAAGTTTATCTTTCCCTACGGCTGAGCAGTACTCCATTGTGTATAAATATCACATTTCCTCTATTTATTCATCTGTTGAGGGCATTTTGGCTGCTCCCCATGTCCTTGGCCTTTTCTTTCATGGTGCTAAAGTTCATTGCATGTTCAATGATCATGGAGTAGACAGGATCAATAAATATTGGGCACAGAATGAAAAGCAAGCTCTTACGTCTTTCTTCTGCAATTGTCTCTCGTCAGTTAAATCAAAGACTCAGCACGATGACAAGCTTCCAAGGAAGCAAATTTAATCATACAGGGGTATGACACCAGAGGTATTTTTCTGCCTAATTCTCTGCATATTTTCAATCTTGCAGCTCATCTTCAGGTCTACGCCAGGTTCTTGGAGGGCAGAAGTTACCTGAGACACCCCTTCTTGCAAGCATTTATGGTGGACCATGAATGCTTCCTGCGCTGTTTATCTACTTCTTCCATGAACAGCGTTGATCTTTGCAGATTCCCCTAAATTCACTAGATTTACATGCTATATCTCAATCACTTAATGCATGTAACTTTTCTCACTCCAATGTTACAAATGTTCCCTTAATTTTTCCATGCACTATGTTGCCTTTCTGTGTGTGTCTTCTATAATATTATTATATAGTATCTTATATACTGTATTACATTCATTACATTACATTATTTTGCCAAGAAATCAACACTAGAATTTACTATTTATACCAAATGAAATTTGATATCTCCTCTAAGAAGATAATCTATAAATCTTAAAAATAACACATAATTATAAGAAGTATCACGCTGTATCAGGTATTCTGAATTTTAACACACATATGATAGCTCAGGTAAATTCATGAGTGTGAGTGGCTGGAGACAGAATTAGACACAAGCAGGGAGAGAAAAAGGACAAGTGAGAAATTGGCCCATCTACATACAATTTGTGCTATTAACATTTATGGCAATTTAAGTGTCTATATACATATAGATATAGGAAATTAGTACACATTATTACAGGAAGTTAGACTGAATTAGTAGGTGCTGTTTAATTTTTGTTCCACAAATATATGTAAATGTATAAGTGGTTCAATTTATCAGCCTAAAGTTATGAATAGTATGATAGGTCAGTAGACTAAAATCATTTTCTTGTGTCATTAATATTTATTATGAAATAAGCAGATTAATATTGAAATAACTGAGGAAGGAATAGAAATGTCATTTTCATATAGCTAAGGAAAATTTATGTTTTAATTAAATAAATATTTTTCTTTCAAAATGTATGTCATCCTAGCAAGTGTTTGAGCTAAACCATGTATCAAAACGTACTATATGTTGAAAATTTCATGATGATATTAAAATCTCAAAGGTCACTTAGAATTTGCCCTTTTTTAAAGAATTTAAATTAGATTTGTAAGTGGACAAAGGTATATCATACTATTAGAGAGAAAACCTTCTGGTTTGAAATGAAATGGTAAACCTTACCTTGTAAACTGTAAGAGGAATTTTAAGGAGGGAGAGGTTGTAAGAGATTAGAATAAATTAATAATTCTGGTAATGTGTCATATGCCTATATTTCTGTAAAAGGGAAAATTAAATTATTGAATAATTCATGGTATAAAACAAAACAATAATCATATATTTATGGCTAAAATTTACTACCATTAGTTGGGTTTCTTATAGAATTTATGCAGTAGATTTTTATCATTAATGTTTGGTAAAAAGTGTATATTGTCACATAATAATCCTGGTGTTTCATTTATTTTTGTGATTATCAGTTTGCTATTTAAAATGAATATCCAAGTACATGAAGATCTTAGACTTTTGTCTCATTACCTTATGATCGATTCTTCCCCAGTCATAGTTTGGTATGCCACCAATTACAATCTTGCACAAAGTGTATTTTACTCATCAGAGCTATACACCATGTACATCACAGGATTTTTTTATTATTATTTTGTAATAGCTTGAGTCCAGTTGTATATCCTTTAAGAAAGACAATTATCTGCTTCTAAATCCTGTTCCTGGCCATGCAACATTTTCTCCTCTGATGTTGAGAAACTCAGTATGATGAATCTCTTGTTAAATGCCCATGGCTTTAATTTTAATATCATGATGAATATCCCCCACTATTAATAAAGGTTTTCAGACTAAATCTACTACGTAATGTTTGGAACTCTAAAGACCACACTTATTTGAGTGTACTCTCCCCTAGAGTTCTCAAGATTGTGGACAGTATGAAAAAAAATTTGACTCCATTGAGTCCTGTTCTTTCTTTAAATTTATTTTTATTAGTATATGTTTGCACCAAATAATGACGACATTCATCCTTAGGGATGGTAGTGTACATAACGAATCTTAATTCTTTTTCTTTTTCCATTTCCATTCCCTTCCCTCCACATCTTCTTCCCCTTGCCATTTGCAAAAGCTTTATTCTAATTTTTTCCCTTAAATCTCCTTTGCTTCCATTCCCTCCATCTCTTGTTCCCTTTTTCATTAGAAAAAAAGTTTTTCTGGCTACTTAATATGCACCCTTCATTTTACTCATTATTTGTACTCTATGAAATGAGTAGGCATTCACTAATCAGTCTGAGCTGTTTTAATCTTACATAAGCAAGTCTAAGTCAGGGTGGGCCTACATTACTTTAGGAGTGTATATAATCACACCCACATATCTGAATGTACCTCAGTGCTTTGAAATGTAGTAAAATATATCAGGAAAAATAATCTGAGGTTATATGTTCTTTTGTTTCATTTTTACATTCTTTCCCCAACTACATTTCATAGGTAAAAGGGATGAAGGGAAAGTACTGAGAAGGTACTGCAGATAAATGGAAAATTAAGGAAAATAATTCAGGAAAATTCAGATACACTGACAAGTACACCTCTCTTCTGAAACGAATGCTGATCCTATTCTACTGATTTTAAATTTTTCACCAGAAATTTCATTGCTGAACAAAATTTAAACATATTAGCACAATTTTCCTTATGAATCTGGAAAAGAAAAATGTGATAATGGTTTTTACTTCACTTCTTCCCATATATGATCAATAAAATAATTTAATGTAATTTATGCACAAATATCTTTAGGTAGTTAAACTACCTGTTCTGCTTGAGGAATTAAATTATCTTACTTATACATTAAACACAAAACTAAAGGAAAAATTCATTGATGTACCTCTCTTCTGCCAAATACAAATTATTATTATTAATCTAGATTAATTTTATGCAGAAAATCTGGACTATTTTCCCAGCCTCTATCTTTAGCAGTAAGGAATGAAAGTGGCTGCTTCATCGATTACACTGAGGCATATATTTTGTAATGTGAAAAACTTATGATTTTAAAATCATATTATAATCTAAGTAATTCACATCAATCATAAACATTCACATCAATCATATATATATATGTACTATTGTGGAAATCTGGAATGTTTTGCAAAAGCCCATGTGCTCAAGCTGTAGTCTCCAGTCTGAGGCACTGGCGTCAGATGTTAAACATTAAGAGGTAGTGCAGTGGATTAACAAATGGTGGTCAACTTATAACACCCAGCTGAACTGAGTAAGCCTGGTGCTGTGAGTGGGAGGCCCACTTGAGGACTGTTGCCAGCAACATAAGAAGCAGAAGAGAAGAAGGAGGAAGGCTGCTGGGAAGTGAGAGAGGCTGTTGGGAGCTGGTAGAAGCTGTGAGGAGCTGTTGGCTCTTTTGGAGGAGCTTGTCATGCTGGCTTTCCTGATGAACTTGGCTGTTTCCATCCTCCAAGGAACTCAGGACCTTGCTGACACTGAGAATAACTTCTGTTCACTTTGGGGGAGCTCTGGTCCTTACTCTGAGCATCACTTCCTGGCTCCAGAGGGAAAGATGGTGCACTGCCAGTCTCCTGGAGGAACTGGCTGCATTAGCTTTCCTGATGGAAACTCAGCTCTTTTCATCATCAGAGGAGCTCAGGACTTAACTGTTGCTGAGGATGACAGTGGTACTTTTGGGGAGAGATTTGGTTCTTATTTTCAACATCATTTCCTAGCTCCAGAGTAGATCCCTCAGCCTGCTGGCATGGATCCTTCATCTTGCTGGCACATACTTTCTAGATTCCTCCCAATACAGATCCGGGAAACAAGCCTGAATGAGACATTGTCGTGGGCTCTGGGCCTCCAGCTGGATTCATGGGAGGCATTGTTATGGGCTCTGGGTCTTCAGCAGAACTCATGCAGGACATTATTTTGGGATCCAGGCCTGCACCTGCATTTTTTGATCTTTAGTGTGTAGACAGATTGCATGCACTCTCTTGTGTATGATTCTTTGGGTGACTATTATAAATAATCTTATAAATTATGTATCCTGTATTATATTGTCCACCTTGCAATATCCCCCAAACCACAACAGGTGGGATTGAACAACAGAAAGTTAGGTCACTGGGGTCCTGTCCTTCAAGTCAATACTGAGGCCCTGTCCCCTTTCTCTCTCCATCCACATTCCAGCAACCTTGAGTTTGCTGCATCGCTGGTTCCCCAACACGATATGCTGCCACCACAGTCCTAAGCAGTAAATGAACATCTGAACATTTGTGCCAAAGTAAACCTTTCCTCACTGTGCTGGTTCTCCAACACGATATGCTGCCACCACAGTCCTAAGCAGTAAATGAACATCTGAACATTTGTGCCAAAGTAAACCTTTCCTCACTGTGCTGGTTCTCTGAGGTATGTTTATTGTAGTATTATAAAGCTAACATAAATCAAAATATCAATGTCTCATTAATTGTTATTAATTTCATGACACAGGTATTCCATTTCAACCCATTTTATATGCTTTGGATGAGGCTAGCTTCTCTCAGACCACTTTTGTTTAAATAACCCTTTGCTAAGATTTGTTAGAAACTGAGAATCCTCATGAATCTCCTACCACATTTAATTTAAAAAAATTAATTTTTCTGATAATTCTAGATAAAAATGTAATATGCATAAAGTAGAGTTATTCTCTCCTCTAAATATACGTACATATTCAGGTCAACTGAGACAAAGAGAGGCAGAGTCCATCTAAGCAATATATTTGTACAGTCTTACCCCTAACCACACTGAAACATAACTCTGTTTTATGCTTACAAAACAAAGTGTATTTTTATTTATGAAATTTGCTTTGTTATTTTGAGTTGAGATTCACTGCTTGTTCCCTAAAGAAAATAATTAAATGTAATTACTGGTATATAACAGGGAATTTGCAAGCAATCAGTTCTATAATCTAGAATTAGTTGAGTTAAAATGGGTTCAGAAATAAGGGGACAGTTTCCATTCTAAAGGTTGTTGAGCAATTTGTTTTGTGGAACCAAAACAATTTTATGAAATGTTCACTTGTGTGCCTTGAGTCTCAAACTCATTCCATTAAGACATTTTAAATAAATTTTACATATAATTATCTGAATATGTGTACACATTCATTACTTTCTTTGGCTTTCAATAAGGTACAAAAGGGTGACTCATATATGTAGCATTTAGTCAGGAAAACAATTATGGTGAGAGTGATTAAATGCATGGTAGATATGTACACCTGATGAGAGTTACTTACACGAAGCGCTCTTGGTATATGCCTCATAGTTTTCTCAACATAATATATAAAGATTCAAAGGAAATTATGATTTCAAAGTCCAGAATATTCAAGAAGATACACTACTATAAAAATACATATGTAATGCATTTATATGTATTTCTTCAACACGTAAGAATAAGACAATTACATGATCAGACAGTAAAAACCAAGAACACTTCAGTTGAACTCCTTCAGTAAATCACAAGTAGGTGTCGGACTACTTTCAACCACAATCCAAGAAATGCTTTGCCACTGACATATTTATAACTTGACACTTTGGCAATAATACTTCAGTGTTGCCGTCTCACTGACTGGTGGCAGAATGTTACAGTATTAATGGACACAAGAGCTTAGGTCCTGTTTTGAGTTGTGATTGATGGTTTCATTTGTTCTTGTTTCATTGCTGAGTATATCTCTTTGAGCAAATGTTGAAGACTGTAGTCAATCCCCATCATATTTCCAGATCTCTCCCTTATAGCAGAAATTGAATTTGAGCTTGCCAGCACTTTCCAATAAAACTCCACTGTCAAAATGTCAATTAAAGTAAAATCTGTCAAACTGCTTGTCTAGAAGGTAGATTAATGTTAATTATGTCCCAAAATAGACCCATATTTTATGTGTAATTTTGTACATGATGAATTATTGCACAAGGAGGAATATATTCATCATTAAGAGCCTTATTTTCTATTAGAACGTTCAGCATAACAAATAATTAGTTTGTTTTCCATTTCTTGGAAGTGCCATTGTAGTAAATTTTAAATGCTATTTCATGATGTAAAAACCCGTTTTATACTTTATCAATATCAATCAATATAATTACAGATGATAGATAAGCACACAAATATAGCTGGAGAAATAGATGGTATTCATATGCATACTGTGGGAATAAAATTTCAGACTTTTAATACTCGTAAAGGAACTGCTTTGCTTGTTACTAATTTCTCTGTAAAAGCCAGATGGTAAGACTTTGCTCAGTATTAGGGCAGACACTGGAATCACAAGTGTATTTGACCCTTTATTTGGGTACTATGTAGATCTGTGATCATAAATAGGTTATGCACTTGTTTGAATTTGTCTTGGTTACTTTTTATTGTTGCTGAGACAAAAATCCTGACACCCGGAATTAAGCAAGGAAAGGTTTACTTATTTCACAGTTTGTGGAGGTTTCAGTCTAAGCCTGGCTGGCTCCAAGGCAGAGTGGCACATGGCACAGGGCAATTGTTCATAGCAGGCAGCAAATTGCAAAAGTAACAACCAGAGCAAAAGGGTGGAGTGGAGGCAAGCAGCTTCTTTCTCTCATATGCAAACTATCTGTCCCAGGGCGGATGTAACACTCACACTCATAATCCTAGCATTGGATATGGATCAATCATAAACTCTAGGAGCCCAGCCCATAACTGCGTAAGGCTTTAGGGAGACATTCACACACAGACTATAACAGAATTTCATTTTCTTTATATAAACAATATAAACATTATAAGTATAATTTACTCCAAAATTGAATTCTTTCCCAGGATTTAAAAAAGTATCTACTAAGATTTTGATAAAGAGTTCTTTTTTTATACATTTTTATTTGACTTCTGGTCTTTCTTTAACTTCTCCAATCCTTAGATGCTGTGTGTGTGTGTGTGTGTGTGTGTGTGTGTGTGTGGTACTAGAAGCTGTTGCATTCAGATTCCACGGTGTCTTTCTTTGTCAAGTTATAACACTGTATGATTTACTGCAACAGTCTTGCTTGCAACTTCTGACACTCTTCACTTTTGTCGTACCTTCTACTGTACATTTAATCAAATTTTAATATCCCGAATTTGTGGTGGATTTAATTTCATAGTTTCTAATTCTTTCTAAATCTTTGACAATATATTTGTTCATAAATTTTAATGTCTTGTTGTATTTGATTCAGTTATTGTTTATATCTTCTTTTTTCTTCTTTTATTTATTTTAAAATAGGGTCTCATTATACAGTTCAAATTGGCCTTCAACTCACTTTGTAGCCCAGGCTGGCCTTGAACTCACAGCAATCCTCCTGCCTTAGCTTCCTGAATGCTGGGTTTACAGCAGTGTGCCACCACAGCTAGCTTGTTTGTATCTTCTTTAAACTTCACTGAACACCTTATTAGTTAATGGCATTTCTATTTATTCAAATTCTATTTAAGTTCTCTACACATCTTAACTTGCTTCTTCTTTAATCTCGTAAAACACGGTAACCGGGCTGGGGATTTAGCTCAGCGGCACAAAGCGCCTGCCTGGCAAGCGCAAGGTCGTGAGTTCGGTTCCCGGTACTGGAGAAAAACCAAAAAAAAACATGGTAACCATTTGGTTTTTGAAATTTTGCCTGTAACTCCTCTGCTTCATTGGCCATAAGATGAGCTTTTGGGGAGTTAGGGATGTTTACAGGCATCTTGTTGCCTTGCTTTCTTGTATTTCCATTGATTTTGTACTGAGGGTAGAAAAATAATTCTGGTAGACCAACTCTCTTGCTATGGAGCTCTCTTTACACTATTTAGTTGCATTTCCCAGTGATGTGACTGTGGCTTATTGTAAATTTGAAAAATATTTACAATACTTTCGAGAAGTCCTCAACCAGCTTTCCCCAAAGGATGACATCTTATAAGGTAACTACAATAAATAAATGAAAACTTGACATTAGAGAAGTACTTTTAACTAGACTACAAATTTTACTTTTCACTGAGATATGTATATGTATATCTAGGTACTTGCTGTATATGTATATGTATATCTAGGTACTTGCTATGTAATTTTATTCCACGTATTGAGTACAGTCACGATACAAAATTGTCCCCAAGTCATAAAAGTCTTCATTGCCTGGATTCACATTGATAACCACATTTTTCCCCTTTTCTTGTCTGCTAATAATATGCTAGCTTTATATATGCATTTTTCATTTTGAAAGCTCTATACTGGTATTTTATAATGTTGATACTTTTAAGTGTTTAAAAGAATCTTGTTTTCATTTTCAAAAATATACTTTCATCATTTCTTTGTAAGTTTCCTCTCTTACCTTTTGCTAGATGCTCTGTCATTGAATTCCCACTAACTATATGCATTGATTTCACTGATTATTTTATTTTGTTATATTTGGCCCCAATCTCATTCTATCTCACTCTTCTCCTTTTTCTTCCCCTTCTTCATCAACATTTAACTGAGAGAAGAATGACCATGTGTCTATGGTCAGTAAGAAAGAACTGATTAAATATAGTGGGGGGCAACAATTAATTTGTATGTGGGCAGGCAGACATTGGATTGCTCACAATTTTTAAGGAATAAGCTTCTACATATCACTTTATTAACTTCAGATCAACACATAAGATTTTTAGCAAATTAAATTCTATTCCTAGCTTCCCTATCACCATGTTATTATATACAAGCTTCCATTACTCTACATTTATTTAAAATTCTGAATGGATGATTCCCCTTTAACTGCTGCATTTATGACAGACCCACAAAAACGTGTCTCATACTGCCTGACAAAAATCATTGCAAATATCCTGCTAGAACAAAATTGAGCATGTAGAAATATAAATGTGTTGCCTTCTCCTTTAGACAGATATGTCTGTTCTTTTTCTAATATCTTTCATTCTCAACTAAGACACGAACGTTGCTAATCTCAACACAATTTTCTAGGATGCTCATGCCAAATGAAGCTTTATCTCCATTGCCTCTTCATCACTTCCCTTCCAAATTCTCATGTGTTCATTTATTTTTCATTTGGAAGCATATCTTACTCTATGTGTGAAATGTCTCACCTAAACTGAGCTTCTCACTCCGTCTAAGGCAAATTGCTTTTGTATTCAACAGTCCTCACTTGAGTAATACCATACCATTTTAACCACTATTTTTGTAGCCTCAAAATTTTACCTGAATAGCCCATTCTTCGTATTTTTGAAATCATCCAGGCAGTCTACTTTCATTTCAAAATTTCTACTACCTATGGCATACAGGAATGTTTATAATATAAACCATTCCATTATTGAGCTAAATTGCTGCTGCCTATATGAGAGATATATATCTCAATAGCTGATAAACACACTTTAATTTTTTTTCATGAGTCCAATTTAAATCAATGTGTCTCTAAAGTACTGTTTTCACATATCACAGTATCTTATATTGAGGCAAACCTACCTCTTCCCACAAGATATGTTATAAAAATAGAATTTCTAACATTATCTGTATTTCTAAATTTGATATTTTAGTAGATTTCAGTCACTTAAAAACACCAATACAGTAATTTAAATTTATAAGATACTGCTCTCTTTTAAGATTTAAAGTAGACCTAGGGTATATTGATTCCAAGCCTGTGCACTGAAATATACATTAAATTTCAGATACAGGATAGAGCCTTGGAAAGTGTTGCCAAGAAATTGTAGTAATGGGTAAGGCACCCTGGAAGTTTTAATCCTGCTTCTGTCACACACTTGCAGTGTGACCTTGGTGAGTAAATCTATGTCTGTGTACTTTACAAAAATAGTCTGTGTTGTGCCTGGGAGCTTTGATAAACATGCCCTTGTAATACAATTTAATATGGAAGGAAAAATCATAGGATCACAGAATATATAGCCTGACATTAGAGAGTGTCCTGTTTATACTTTGGACCAGAAGGAGTAGTACACATAAACTACAAGTGAAATAATCTCACATTCAATGTCAGGAATGGAGGAAATCTCAACAAGAGGCATCTATTTACAAATATAAAGAAAATCAGTGAAACACTTTGTTAATCATATCATTAATTTTAAATTTAGTAAAAATAATACACAGTATGAAAGATTTACAATTCCTATAGTACTTTCAAGGACTTGCTTGCACAATAAGTTATTATATTTTTGAAGATAAATTTCTAATTCAAAATTCATTTTTTTCAAAACACTTCTTAAACATCTTTATCTGGCTTTGAATCTTTTCTTAATAATAACAAAATATTGCCTCCATTTTGGTTGGAATTCCAACCACAAAAATGTTGATTTTTATCTGACTGCAACCAATATGCTAAATTAATTAAATACAAGTTAGATGTTTCTCTTTTAAAAAAACACATTTTAGGAGATCCCAAACCTGTTTTGGGTAATAACTTTTCTTAATTCTTGGTGTACTTGTTTTATATGAGAAATATTGAACGGAGTCAACTACTATTTATGAGAGAATGATAGTATATTTCATAATTTTTGTGAAAAGCTGCCTTAGAATACATACAAAGTACAGTGAAAGCAAAGTTTGTGTATTAGAATTTGGAGGAATAAAACACCGAAATCATTAAGTGCTAATTATGAAGAAGGCATACAAATGAAATCCATGTTGTGTAATTTTGATTATTTTCATATTTATTATTAGCATACACTAAGGCAAAACTTTCAAAATTAACTTAATTGAAGTGTAATGTAATGTGTTCACTTCAGCAACACATATACTAAAGTTGAAATACAATATAAATATGATAAACATCTTAGTTTTAATAATCAGTTCATTTTTTTCAAATACACACATTTATATGACTGTTAACCTTAGAAATTCTCATAATATACTCACACATTCAAAAATTTCTTCCTATTTAACTTATCTTCAGTCTCTCATCTGCTTTTCGTACCAGGGAGACATTGTTCTCTTTACTATCAGTCTGCATAAGCTTTAACTGTCTTAACTTTATTTAGCTTGTTGGGTCTTTAGATTTGTGTTTTTATCTCAAGCAAAATTTCATTTGTCAAATATGGCAGCAGTCATTAGTGTCATAGTCACTCTCAATTTGCAAATGCTGATATTGGGGACCAAGTGTTTAAATATCTTGGCTGTCTCTGCCATTGGGGTATGTAATCAAATTCATTTCCAGTACCCAATTCTTCTAACTCTTTGCACCAATGTTGTCATTTTTATTACTCTGGATGCATAAAAATAATAGAAAAACAATAGAAAAACAATTCCAAAGTAATACCTCCTTCCTCTACCATCTTAAATATTTAAGAGCTGCGATTAATTCATTCTGTCTATATTTTGTTTTTTAGGAATTTTTTTAATCTACTAAAATTACATCCCAAATAAAGGATGACATTTTAATACTTACTTGTTCTTCAAGAAAGTGCATTTCCTCCATTGATGTCTCTTGGTTAACAAAGTAACTGCCATTTTGTGAGAAAAAAAAAATTTGTATAAATTAAACTTGAATTCCAAAGATATTCATCTCTTAAAATCAGTACACATCTTGACAGTGAAATACTTAATTGTTTTTAAATTGAAGATATATAAAATTCAAAATGCAATAATAAGACAATATATTAAATCCTTTGTATAACTAGATGTTAAGTACGGAATACTAAAAATTAGAGATAAAGTTTTAAAATTTTGTTAAAGTATTTTTTGGAAATATGATTAATTTTATTCTTAGGGTAACATTTTCTCACATGGCTGACCATTCCCCTACTACTACCCCATCTGGGTACTGTAACCGGGTTTGTTTTAAAAATACATTAACTTTATTCAAAAGGTATTCACAGAACCTCTTCTATGTACAATGACACATGGTTAGAGTGGACATATAGAAAGGACCACATCCCACAGAACACCACAGGTAATAGGTAACATGTCCTGCAGAAGAAACACAAAGAATGTTTGAATAAAATCAAGTAAGCCAATAAAATTTTGAATGAAAAATTAGAAAGCTAGGAGGTGAAAAATGATAGGACTTAGCCAGGTAAGGCAGAGAGACAAACCCACACAAGAAAGTGATTTTCTTCAAACTTACTTCTCAGAACCAATAATTTCTTGGTTGAGACATGATCTAAAAAAGTAAACACCAAGCAGATGTGATTTCCTGAAATAAACATAGTTATCTGGAACTTAAAGTATATCCATGGTAGCAGGGGTCTATCAGGGACTTGAACTCTAATTTATACTGGGAAGCCATAGAAATGGAAATACTTAGAACTTCTGATCCTAGCATTTGAAAAAAGTAACCAGTATGAACTGCAGAAAGCCTTCATTATGTGAGGATAGCTTTCTTAGGAGGGTCCAGCAAAGTCATCTGAGGGGGTGGCAGGGGTGTGGGTAAAAAGGCTTGCAGTCGTAGTGTGAAAGAGAAGAGAAGGAGGAGGAAAAAGTGGAGGAGAAGGAACTCTGCCCAATGCTGTTTAAGACCAGCGTGATGAGAAAAGTTCAGTTCTAGGAATTTGGAAGACTAGAGAGCATTCAAAAGGAGGTTTCTTTCTCAAATGATGCGTATCAAAGAAAATGGGAACAGGGTGACAAGGTGGGACTCTGGACTGCGAGAAGTGAAAATGTTAGAGAGACCAAACTTAGGGAGAGGAACTGGAGGAGGGATAGGGTATTGAGCATAATTCTCATGTCTGCTTCATTTCTTTATTAGCAGAGGCACAATTTTAAGGCTGCAGACCAACAGAATGATCTAACATAAGAGTTAATGTGCAAGAGAAGAAAGAAATGATGAAAGGAAAACATTTCCTGACAAGGTAAAAAGAGGACAAGAGGAGGATTTGATTTTGTAAAACAGGAAGAAGTATAGGATTAAGACACAGCTGCAGACTTGGTAGTATGATGCAGAGTGATTAGTGTTTAATAAATAATATTTTTCATTAATAAACCAAACAATGCTGAGAAGATAGCAGTCATTTTTATTCAATTCTCTTTATTCACTTCTACGGAATGCTTCATAAGTTGGGAGTAAGGAGTTATTTGGCAGTTTTTCAAGGCAGTTATTAAATACTTGTGAGACACAATTTATTTCTTCAGCTTTGCTAATATCAGGGACTTCTACATTTCAGACAAAAGAGAAACCTATTATTATTTTGGTTTCAAATATGGTATAAAATAGAAGAGGAAAAAAATGATGAGGATAATTCTTTGCCTTCTTCATAAAGCCAGCCAGTGATAAGACTGCAGTAGTTTCTACGCTCTTCTACTTCTCAGCATTCATGAATTCTGCATCAAAGGAATGTAAACACACACAAATATTCACATACACTTCACAAAGGAGGAAAATGTTCATTATTGCAACAATACTTTGCAGTCTAAGCAGCCTGCTACTCACTTCAGGATTAAATGGGAGGAATTAAGATTATTAAATGTTAAAGATACTGTGAGATTAAGTACCTTATACTTTTAAAATCATTTAGTTTACCATGATCTTAGGGCCCAGAACTTTTTAGAATCCACATTTTTGTGCTTTTTCAAAACCTAAGATTGCTGTTTAAACCAGGAGAGCCTGTTGTACTTTTAAATATCCCATTGGTGCCCTGTGTTGCATTGTCAACTGCTCACTATTGGCTTTTTCCGTGGATATTTTTGGCCTAAAGTAATGAACAGGTGGTTTGTCAGTAAGAAGCTGTGTGGGTGTTAATGTGGCACTGCTTCCCACAGAACAAGAGAGAGCATTTTCAGAGTATCAGGTTGCCAATCTACTTACTTGGCACCTGCAGTCTAAACTGGAACACCGTTTTGAGAGCAGGCACATTGCCATCGGAACAGATGGCTATAGTGTAGACAGCCAAGTGATCATGTATGTACATCAGCTGTGGGTGTTGACAAGCTGCTCACTTAAGAAGGTCAAACAACACTCTGAGCAGAGCTTTCCACAGATAGTATTAAGAAGGATAGTTATTTAGTTCTCATATTCTATTCATGTCTTTCTTAGGTCATACAATTACCTAGATAGCCTAGGCTGAGAATTTTATTTTGCACTAAGTAGATCTCAGCTACACAGCAGATGTCCTGAATCTAGAATAAATTTAAAATTAGTGTGATAGCCAGAAGACAAACAAAAAAGCCTAATATCAAATAAAGTAGGTAGGACTTGTGGGTGAATTACATGATGTATATTCTTGCTAAAAAAAGATACTCTATCTGGCAAATTTATCCCCTAATACCCCTAAAATTTCCAGTAAATTGACCTGGCTTGCTGCTTGTTAATTTTGTAAAATAACCACATTATTACAGCCCTATGAGTTACAGGTATGTAGTTCCTCTAGAGGTTCTCCTACCCCCAATAAGCAGTCCTACAAAACTGTCAATCTTGAATGGCATGCTAGTCCTCCAATTTCAAGTGAATTATCACAAAAGTCACAAATACTAAAATATGCTTACTCTTCATTTACTTACACTATAATTTGATTAATCAAAAATATTTTATCACAATGAATGCTTATCAGTGTGAGTAGCAGGTTTTAATAAGATGTCCACTGCTCCAATTTTTCCCCACTCCTGGTGATCCACCTTGTATGCAACCAACCCCCTGAGTATAATGATTATTTTCTAACCAGTAGAACTTGAGAATGATGATGTCATCTTATCTCAGTTAAGCATTTTACAGCACTGTAACTTCTATATGGTGAGTAATCTCAGTCTGTTGTCCTTTTTTTTATTTTGCATGCTTGAGGAAGCAAAGGTTTACAGCAAGAATCCCATATGTTAAAGCACTGAGGGTGGCCTCTGTCCAACAGTTAACTAGGAAATAATGGGAACAGTGCTTGACAGATAAAGAAAAGATTAGTTCCACAAAAGATTGGTTCCTATGGCCAGGATCTTGACAGAGATAATCTTCCCAACAACTAAGTGAGGTTAGAAATCGGCCTTTACCAGTCCAGTTCTTCCATCAGAGAAAAACCAAACCTTTGCTGACAGCTTCACTGGAAACTTAACAGAAATACTGAAGCAGAATATCGGTTAACTCATACTTTATCCCTGCACCCGAGGAGTCACAATAATAAATGTGTGCTAATTTACGATACTGAGTTTAATCGCTGATAATATTTAAGAATTGATAACTAAAATATTTATTAATAAATCAATTTCTAAATCAGATGCAAGTTTCAAAATCACACTGTTCCTTGAATGAGATTCCCAACATATAAAGGCCAGAATAAAAGGTAGATAATAGGAAGTAAAGATTAGAACTTTCTCTAGTGGGACGGGAATAAAGAGCAGGATTAAATCTGTGTGAAGCGATAACAAAGAGAGCTGCACGAAGAAGGTGGTCTTTTTATCAGTTCAGGTTTGTTGTACCCAATGTTTACATTCGTGGAGTGGAGTTAGAGTATGTATATAAGGCAGCCTCAGTCCATTTCCATCCCCTTTGCCTCCTACCTTCCCCACTTTGTCCCTCTCTTTACTCCCTTCCCACTTGAGAAAGCTCTAACTCCCTTCTATTATCTACCTTGTATTTTGGATTTTATTTACTTATATGCTGGGATTTTCATATGAGAGAAACCATGTGATATTTAAGCTTGCATGCCAGATTTATTCCACTTAATATGTCTCAAGGTGCATCCATTTTCCAAAAAATGACTCGTTTGTCTTCCTGTATGGCACAGTATACTCCCTTGTGTTTAAATGACAGAATATGCGTTGTCTGTATCCCTATACAAAAGAAATAACAGGTTCTACGAAGTAGCACATCCAGATGAAAGAGAACAAGCAAGATAAACAGAAATGAAAATCACTGCCCCTAATTGTCTCACATTTTAAAGATATTTGACCTTGAAAATTTCAAAAATTGGCTTATTGATTTTTATGTAAGAGATATTGAACAAATGCTATGTATGATTTAAAAATGAAAGAACATTGACAGCATTAGTAATATTTGATAAAAAGTAATAATACTCAATTTGTAGAGAAAAGTATTTGGTGAGTAATTGGTGAAATATTTTTAATAATAATTTTTAAAATATTGACATTTACTTGCTATTTCCTATGGATATTCATTAGGTAAATTTTCAAATATACTTTTCCATTTAATATTCACAATAAACTTAGGAGTTACCCTAGATTTTATTCCAATATTCATATCAGCACGGCAATACAAAAATGCTAAGATAATTGAATAGAAACTCAATCTTGTAAAAAGATGAGCTAATGTCAATCTTAAGGCTGCCTAATTTCAAAGAAGCCTTTGTTAAATACTACATAGGCAGAGCAAATGTTTACATGACCTCAAAATTGTTTAATATGTTTTAAATTAACAGTGTAGTAAACATAGACACAACATAGATTTTAACCAGAAGTCTCCCACTATAAAATCTTGCAATTAAAGTTTCATATGTAAAATTAAACTTGTTTAATAGATAATATCTTCTTTCTTTTTTAATTTATGGGGTATAGTATATTGTATCAGCATTATCCAGTTTTAGAAGAGTGCACAAGACCCATTTGAGGACGTTGTACCAGAGAGTGATGTATGTATGTACTTATGATTGCTGTGTATTTAGAGATTGAATTAAATATTACACTAGAGTTAAATCTTTCTATTCTATGAGTGATTTCATTTGAAAATTAGAAGTATTTCTAAAGTCATTTATATAGCCTACTTAAATATTTTATATTTTATGAAAGTCAGGGCAAAATGACAGTGAATATTTCCCAAGAGTCAATGAAAGAGGTGAGGATAGTGTTACAGAAAGTGCTGTGTTTGAATATGAAAGAGTTCTGACTCATGGTTGCTGTAGAGAATGGGACAAATGCAAGGATCTCTCTGGATTACAGAGTTTTGGGAGACTGCTATTATATCAGTTTTATTGGTTTGTGTTCTTATGAAATGAATCTGTTGAATTCATCAGTTTACAGGGAAGAAGGTAAGGAAATAAGAAAAATGAAACCTAACTACAGTGCCTGAAGAAATCATAAATAGTGAACCAAGAGTTGAAGTCCTTCATCTTCATTAAAGAAATACTCTAAGTTTATAGACTAGCTGTCCTAATTGACTATGAATGTGTGCTACAGTAGCATCTAATTTATTTTATTGTATGAGGGTAGGTGTAGAGAATTTACATAGAGATATTTTATACATGAATGACTACGCCTTGGAAAGTTACAAAATGATAGGCACACAAGGGAATTAAAAGAACTGAGAAGGACAACTAAATCATGGTCCATGAATTTCAGTTGTATTAAGAAAGATATGGCCCATGATGATAAAATGCTATGGTTAGATATTTAGAAATTTAAGATAGCAACTTCAAAGATATTTTAGTTCCCAATGATCCAGCCTTGACCATAGGAAGGATGACAAAATTGGTATCTAGCAAGTTATTTATAAGGTATAATATTTTTGTATCAAGAATATAATGGCATCTGGGTGATTTGGAGAGGAAATCCATAGATACGCGAATTTTACGTAAGTGAAGATCATATCCAAAAAGGAGGAGAATATACAGTAAAAAATTTAAGGGTGGCACATTTGTCAAGGAACAATGGATTTTCAAGAGGATGGAAAAGAAATAATTTTTGAATAAATAGAATAGAGCTGCATCTCAATATCAAGTCTACGGAACAGCAAAAGTAAGAGCCTCTAAGAAGAAACAAGGGAGAAGAAATTTCCAGACAAAAATTTGAAGGTGTAGTGTGCAATAATGGCCCTGGCAGTGAAGATGTAGTTTCTGTAGCAGCAGCATTAGGAGGAGTGGGGGAAACGAAAAGGATTAGTAGAGAGATACAAACATGTATCTCTCTACTCTAAGAAATTTCAGTGGTGATCTTTGACCAAGAAAAATAGTGACACATGGCACAGTTGCTTTTGTCTACAGGGTTTCTGAAAGAAATGGGAAAACCTTTTAGGTCTACTCCAATTCAGAGTAACCTTACAGGGACAGAGTTAATACAGCAATGGCTGTCATCAAGACTCAAATATTTCACTGTGAGGAGACAGTGGCTTTATCAGATCATTACTCAGTTCATGCTTTTTGGAACAGCATTCTGCCTGGTCAGAAATTAGACATATTGGTTTACTAGGCTTGCGATTTGTCAAGGCCTTGCCTCATCTGAAAGGGATTTTGTAGTGAATAGAAATTTGAAGTTCTGAAAACAATAGCTTCAGAGAATCAGAAGAAACTGCAAGTAAGAGTAGGAAATTATAAAGTTGGTGGCTCGATTAGCATAACTTATAGTATTTCTGCTGCTACCAAAGTATTCCATATTTGCTTGCAACAGCCAAATCCAAAATGGATATATGATCAAATCTGTGCAGAGATTATCATGAAAGGTTCATGAAATGCAGAAGAAAAAAGCAAAACAAAGCACAAAGAAATAACACTAATATTTTAAGAAAAGAACATTTTCTGATACTTAGAATTGAAAAAAATAACTTCACATGGTCTCTGTGAAAGAAGAAAATGGAAATAGTATCCTTTAATTCATCTCCACAAAGGATAGAGAAAATACAAATAGATTAGATAGATAGCTTAGATAGATAATAAATAGGTAGAGAGAGAGAGAGATAATAGGCCAATTTCTTCAGGATTTTGAGCTGCTACTGAAAGGTAGCATGGACTGTGTGGCTGAGAAGCAGTAGAAAGTTATTTTTATACTGCTGGAGGTCAGAAAGCTGTTATAAGTATACAGATGTGATCCGGTTGAAGTGAAAGCCCTCTATGGGTTGCTGAGTGCTATATTTTCATTATATCTTAACATGGAATAGAGAAGGCAAGAGAGCTCTCCAGGATCCTTTTTAGAAGAGCACTAATTCTGTTCATGAGGGGTTTATTCGTTTGACCTAAATATTTTACATTTTATGAACTTCGTTGGGGGTTAAAATTTCAGCATATTAATTTTGGGTGGACACAAACTTTTACTCCATTACATATGCCTTATACTTCTAATAGTAAAGTTATTAAAACATGATTGTTAAAATCAATCAAACTGTCAGTATAGTTGGTACACCTTTTATTCTTATGCAAAATGAAATGTAAAATTCAATATTTTCAGAAAAATGAGTGAATCATATATTTTTGACAAATTCTCAACTAACATTTTGTTATTACTTTAGGTACTTGACAGACTAGTGTTTCAAACAATGAGAAGTTTTGGGGTTGTTTTTCTTTTTACATGACAAGAAAAGAATCTATTGTATGGTCAGAGTGCAGATATTTCCCATGCCTCTTATGGATAGATATATGTAATTTAATAATGTGAGACAGAGAGAAATTTTACATCCCTTCAGAAGAATGTAGGACCCTCTTAAATGCCTGGAAGTATAGCTACAGGTAAATTCTTATTATTTCAGAAAACATGTCTGTCTCAGTCCATCTGTTTGGATAACAATATTTGAATCATTATGTCTCCAATTCCTATGTCTTGGAAGGTCTATAATATAGATTAGTTGGAAGATTTTCCTGAGTAATGACCTGGGGTGGATTTTTTGTTCGTTTGTTTAAACCTCAAGGCCTCAGGTATGGTGGCCAACACCTGTGATCCCAGCACTCCGGAGGCTGAGGCAGGAGGATGACTGTGAGTTAAGAGACTAGACTGCACTAGAAAGTGAGCTCAAACCCAGCTTGAACTGCATAGTGAGACCCTGTTTAAAAAACAAAAAATTAAGGCCTCACCCTAAGTCTAATTTAAGTGCCTGGTTTTATTGAAACTTTGGATTGCTAAGCATACACCACAGAGTGCTATAAAACAACTGGCTTTCAAGATGATTTTGTTCTTAGAACAATTAGTGATAATCCTTTAGTCCACACAATAACTAGAGAGCAAGAACAATGGTCTATTAAGCCACACTTCTATGCTGTGGGACCTTTATTGTTTAATGCCTTTGCTTTTATTTGCCATGATTATCTTTGCTGTGCATTTGAGCATGTGCACAAGCGTTAAATTTTATACTTCTGTTCATCGGAAATTGGAACACAGCTTCACAAATTTAAAATACTTTAAGATATCATTGCAATGAATAGTCCTACCTATATGCATTCATCATTGTTTGAAAAAAATTATACCTTTGGCTGGGAAGTGGACACATCCGAGGCAGTTTGGCAGTCCTCTCGCGGGTTCTTCACACCTCATCAGGCCTTGGCTGCTGTTCATTCTGAGTGGCATTATCCACACTAGCAGGTTGCTCTGGCTGATTCCCAGGAGAGCCCTGCCTATGCTTAATTGGAGTTGGATTTTGTGCAAGTGCCCCTCTTGGACATACACATTTCCTGAGGAGCACTAGATCAGCAACCTGAGCAATATTTGCTAGGTTCATGGGTAAGATCTTTATGGATTTTTAAGCTTGGCTTCTTAAATAGTATGATAAGTGAGAATAGAAATGTATTGCACCTCCAAATCAAATACATTGTTTTTATAGATGGAAACAGCAAAAGTAAAAGACCAGAAAATGGAATCCTAACATTTTCATTCAGATTTATTAAATAATAAATAAAGCACAGTTGGAAAAATATAGAATCATGTGACAACTTAGTAACAGAATACTTAGGCTTGAACTTTAAGTAACATTTACCAAATCTGCCATTCCTCATTAGTTTTGCTGGTTTAGTTCTAATCTTTGCTAATATTTAAGACTTTAAGAGTTAATGCTGGTATATGAGGAATAATATATGTATTTACTTTTTTGCTTAATATGATCCAATCAAAAATAACACAATGATATGGGTTTCTTCAAACGAGTGAAAACATTGAATTCATTAAAAAGTTTCTTTTATCCATTGTGAAACTGTCTTTTTCTGTCCATCTTGATTTTTCCTATTTATGATCATCTATTACTTTTCACATAGAGAACAAAGTATTTACTACTCATAGATTACCCTTCTGTCAATTTACTTTTCAGTATTAGTGTTTCTTTATCTGTAATTATTATAGGGGGTGAATATAATAATCATTTTGAAAATGAATAGAGTCTAGTAATGTAAAAATAAGCAGGATAGCAGCATCTTTAACAGTAGACAAAATGAATATTTCCCTGGACTCAGCAGTAGAGACTTGTGGTTGCAACACATAACCAAATCAAATAGTGCACAGAAATAATTTCCTGATATCATTTAGTAAGTTCATATAAGCAGTACATGTGAATATTAGAACTAAATATGAATTATACCAGTATTTCAAATATCACTAATAACAAAACAGGCATATTTTGGAGTACTAGTAATTAGAAATATTTTCCTGTATTGTCATTTTCTACAATATTCTATTTTCACAATTAAGAAAGTGATCACAAAATACAGTGACTTGTTCAACCTAACACAATCTAATGTGTTATAAATTACAAATAAATATATTTTAAACTGTTGTGAATGTTTGGAGAAATAATATAATATAAAATTGTATAAACTTTTTACATCCTTTAATTCAACCCTTAAGAAAAAAGGAGTTTTCATATGTTTATTAATAGACTACTACTCTCAAAATTGGCCTAATGGCAATTTTTAAATTGTAGAGTTTTACTGGAAAAAAACTAAGTCATTTAATAAACAGTCTTTATTTTAGTAGATGGAAAAAAGCTAAGAATATTTTTTAAAGCTTCATACTCAGTGGCATTATTGTTATGGACATCTGCAGCACGATGTGTGCTCCTTAATACATGGTTTGATGAGGTACTCAAATACTCAAACTATACAAGGCAATTTCCAGGAAATACAGATAAGAACTGTAATGGACAGGCTTAGATAAATAAACCAACAAAAAACAAACCAAAAAAATTCAATGGGTCTTAGACCTGATTTCCCCTGCAGCTACTATCTTCATTTTAATTTTATTTATAATAACATTAATCAATCAAAAAGGAGACCTGGATCATCTGACAGTTGTCATGCCTTACTTTTTCTCATGTTACCTGATTTAGACTGAACCCACCAAATACTTCCAGACTTTCTCCTGTCATATCTACAAAATGATGCAAAGCAGAGATTGTGAAAACACGCAATCTATTCTGCCCCACTTTTGTCCCCTTTTTTCTCTTCAAAACAGCCAAGGAGGGAGGAGAGGATATACACAAGTAAAAAGGATCGGAATGTGATATGTGTATATATTATTCCCCATGAAGTGCGCATATATTACCGATCACAGCGCATACTAATAAATGAGGACGACAGTCAGTGGCACTCCTCATTCAGGGAACCTTCCTGAGTGTCATTCTTAACCCCTTGCTTTCCTTCATGAGCAAGAACCGATTCACCAGTAAGTCCTCAAGATTCTTAGTACTACTTCCCCAACTGAACTATTACCCTAAACCAACAAACCTATTTTCATTTGTGTCATTACCACAGTCTGCTGAATAATCACCCTGATTGGAAACTTTTCATTCTATTACACAGAGTATCCAGAATCTCTAGTTTTACTTAAGATAATATCTAAAGCCACAGGATCATTGGGAGTTAGGATAATGTAAGTGAGAATGGCCAAGAATTCAGTTTAAAGCAATTTATCATTTAGGGAACAGTAAGCAGAGAAGGAAGAAAAGAGTTTAAAAAATAAGAAATCAGAGAAGTACAAGGAAAATAAAGATATATTCTCTAAGACACATTGACAGATGATTTATAAACCTCAGGGAGTGAGTCAGTAAACATAATTGATGCAACTGGATTTGAAAATAATGTCAATAATGATGAAGTTAGCATTCACAGAAAGAAAATGTTTACAATAGTGGAGATAAGAACATTCCTAAAGTTCATCTTTCTAGAGGTTTGTGGTTAAAAATAGTGTAGGCAACAAATCTTAGTGTTATCTTTGCGAGTTTTTTGTTTTATTTTATGCTGTTGTGTTTTTCCCTTCAGTGGACCACAAAACTCAACAATCGTGAATGAAGAGAAGACAGATTTCAGGAAGCTGAAGAGACAATACAATTCAAGAAAGATTTGGTTTTTTTGGGAGGGGGGGCTCTGTTTTTGTGTTTTTGTTTGTTTGTTTGTTTGTTTTGGTACCAGGAATTGAATTCAGGACCTTGCACTTGCCAGGAAGGTGCGGTTCCACTGAACTATATCCCCAGCCCATCAAGAAAGATTTGGAACTGGGGATATAGCTCAGCGTTGCCGCGCCTGCCTGGCCAGCAGAGGTCCTGAGTTTGATTTCCTCTACAAAAGAAAAAGGGGCAAAGATTTTGTTTGTTTCTTGTGTAAGAAAACTGTTTTATATCTGTGTGTGAATCAAAATTTTCAAGAACAGAGAAAGAAATCAGTGGTGTAGGATGAAAAAAAAGAAAAAAACCAAAAGCATAGTTCTTTATTAGAGGAGCTATGAAAGGGTTTACTATGTAAGTAGATAAGTTTGACTATGAACATGGATTGACCATCTCTTACAACAAGATAAATTATTTTGTAGAGTTCAACAGATATTTGAGAAACCAAAAGTAGAAACAGGGTCATTAGGTGAAAGAAGCATTCAGGTAGTGTAATAATGGGATTGTAAGAAAAGAACAGAGATTATACACACAAGGCATTTTTTCTGGAGAAAAACTATCATTTCCTGTGGATAATAAGTATGCTTAGCAAGAGATGGGCTGTGCATCAGAATGGAAGAGAAGATATTTAAGAGCCAGTTATCAAAGGATCACCCACATTCCTTATGAGCTTGGAAGGAGAATAAGTGACAGATGATTTCAGTCTTCCACTTGAGAACTGGTCATTAATTGAGATCACGTGAGCAAGGAATCCTGTCTGCTTGATCATGCCAAAAGGTGAGATTTCCCTTCCTCTCCAGTCACTTAGCAGAGTACCTGTGATGTCCATCATTCTCTAGTGCTTGCTGAGCAATAAAATTGCTTTTGTCTCTTCTGTATTTATGGAGAGACTTTCTGCTGTGTGCAAAAATGTTTCTTTGATTCATCATGCCCTGACACTTTGGCTGATACTTATATTCAGTTACGAGGATTGTGACAAAATAATACTTAGTTGTTAGATGCTGTTTCACTTGCACCATACTATAACCTCGAAAGCCTCAAATATTTCTAGAATTTGAAGTCCAAACTTTGAACTATTAAAATTTGTATATGCACTTCCTAAATTTAGATTTTTTTACTCTTTAAAATGTACTGTATTGATTCATGGAAATATGAATCTAAAGAAAAATGGAATATTTTAATAGCAAAAGTATACTAATTCACAGGATCTCAAACAAAATGTTTTCTTCTTTTAGTAAATCACAACAGATAGGACCAAAGCACAATAAAGAACGTGGAGTGATCTGGTAATCGAACAGCACTTTGAGAAGTGCCAGTTTTACAAAACTAGATGATTCATTGCAAGTATTCAGAAAGGGCCCAGTTAACGTACACTGGGCCACCATGACAAGAAAGGCCCTCTTTCAGCTCTACAGAGAAGGTAAGTTTGAAAAAACCAACATGCTTTTTGTCCCATATTTGTGCTTTCTTCCGCAACACCCCACCCCCAACTTCTTTTTCCTGTGAAGGAAACACTTTCTGCTAAGTTTATTGGAACATGTTCCTTTTACAATGAGATGGTCTACAATTCTGGAATCAATAGTGGAAGACAATTTGACCTATAAATGTTTTGAATTTTTTTTTTTTTTTCCCCTCTGGTACCGGGAACCGAACTCACGACCTTGCGCTTGCCAGTCAGGCGCTTTTGCCACTGAGCTAAATCCCCAGCCCCCAAAATTTTGTCTTTTGACAATAGTGATTCATTTTAACCTTTTTGCTTAATTTTTCTATGATTGTTAATCATTGAATAAAGGTAACTAAGGCTGCCAATGTGATGTCCTTCTTTAAGACAAAGGGAGATCAATTGAGATGTGACATACTGTAGTCATTATTGTAAGATTTCATTTATATGTTTCAGATAATATTACAAATGTCTACAATTGATACTCACTGACAAATATACCACTTTTGGTAATACTCCACTCGAGAACATAGTGGCAATAATAGAATTGTATAAGACAGAAAAGGGATTAAATTCACATAATTGGTAATTAATGTGAAGATTGAAAATATTTGTTATGATCATTTATTTATAAAAGTTTACCACATATATAGAAATCTAAGCATAAAAGAGGCCCCTTAAACTGTACAAGTCACATACTTCATAAAATATGTGCAGATTGCCATAAGTAATTCTTATAAGTGAGTGAAATATACGTGATGGGAAATAGGCTTTTATTTTATGAGCAACTATAATGTTAAATTACCAGAATTAACTCCACTTTTAATAATACATAAGTTAGTTTTATAGGAAGGACAGCTTCAATCTCAGCCCTCTTCCAAGAAATTATCCTCCTTATCTTTAAAGTTAGGCAAAGAAGTTGTTTAGATTCAAGGACAGAGTTTTTAAAAGATGATTTCTCCCCATTATCTTTTTAAAATACTTTCTATTTTGTCAACATCATTAAACATAGCTCTATATAGAAGGATGGATAAAGAAAATGTGATATATACTCATATAGAAATAGACATAGATTATATAGATACAGATTTACTCAAAATATAGAAATATAAATTGGACTAATTTGCATAAAATAGATGTATCTTGAGACCACAATGTTAAGTGAAGTAAAGAATTCAATTAAAGTAAAACATCAGATGGTCTTTCTAGTATGAGAGACCTAAAACATAAACAATGTAAGCACCAAAATGAAGAGCCTTAAAAAGAAGCAGGGAGAGAGTCTCTGTGGAGATGTGCTGGGGATCTCAGAAGGGAAGAAAGGACAGAGTGGGAAGTACAGAAGGGAAAGAGAAATAATGAAGACGTGCTCTGCATATGTAACAACCTCCGTGATGACTGTTATCTCTGTGTATTGCAGGGATGTATAAATACTGATAGCTTTATAAAATATTTTCAATATTTACCCACTAAATACATTTATCACTGAGGTCATGTCTGTTGATGTCTGCATTGTGTAGATAATAGTATGCTGAACTCTATGTTGTTATGTATCAAGTTTAGTGACAAATTAAAGTAATCTTCCCTTCTGAGGCTTTTCTGGGAAAAGCAATAGGGAAATTTGGAGGTGAAATTCTTTGTGTCTGAACATGTGAATATTAATTACACAGTTTAACTCACCCCTCAAAAGTCATCACTTTTTTTTTTTTTTTTTTTTTTTT
>NW_004955407.1:23443426-23445341 GCF_000276665.1 Chinchilla lanigera
TCATCACTTTTAGATTGCAATGTATACCTTTTAACTTGAGTATATCAGAAATTGATAGAGCAATTAATTTGAAGAGAACATGTAATTGCACAAGTAAAGAATTTGTTATTTCATTGTAGAATTTTACTATATGTCAAAACTTTGTTTTTCTCTTGAATAATATCACATGGAAAAGAGTACATTGTTATGTTTAAGAGGGATATGAATAAATGTCCAAAATAATTCCTTCATTGTTCACACATTATATTAAATTAACTTTTTACTTTAAAATATTTTGAAATGTGTAAAATATCGAGAAAGACTATAAAACACTTTCAAAAAAAGAAAGGTGTTGATATGCAACAATATATAAATATACTATATGACTTTACTGTATATTACTCTAACAAACATATTATCATTACAACAAAATTTTCTGCAGTGTTAAATGATAAATGCACAAGTGTCTTAAAGCTTCTTCTACTGGTAATCGGTAGATATTTTATGTGATTCTCATTAATACAGGAGATTCTTTTTCTATGCCAAATATTTGAAGATATCAAATTCACTTTGCTCAGAGAAGAGTTATATATACAAAGTGGTTTTGTAAAGTGTGGAAATTTTAAAAGAAATTTTACTTTTAAACTTTGCTGATTAAGAAAAAGTAATGAGTAACATCTTAAAGAATTTCAGTATAATATTTCTATTAGGTAAATGTTTGCTTTATTAAATAATTAAATGTCCAGTTGTTTAGAACACTTTTCACTTGGTTTTCATATTTACAAGAGATATAGCAAAAGCAATTTTTTAAAAACTGTACTCATAAAAATCCTGTCTGGAACACTAATTTCATGGGTTCCCTTTGGTGGAAGAGACAAGTTCTAATGATATCCTTGGATCAATTTTGTGGCAACTTCTCCATAGAGATTCACACATAAGTTGAATGTATGTCTAAATATCTCCCACACAGCATTGCAGGTTAACACTACTGTCACTTTACAGTATACACAAGTCACATCACATTACAAAAATATGAATATATTTTAGAGAATTCATAGTCTCTTACCTCATATAGGGCATTATACATAGGTATTTCAAATATACACTGGTCACATCTAGAAGAAAAATAAATGCAAACATTAATTTAATATGCCATGAAATAATAGAAACTTTCATCTACTTATTTAAAATTTTTTTTTTTTTCCAGTACCAGGAATCAAACTCACGACCTTGCGCTTGCCAGGCAGGTACTGTGTTGCTGAGCTAAATCCCCAGCCCCTACTTATTTAAAATATTTGGAAGACATATGATAGACCAGCAGTAGTGTGGGTACTGTGAACAAACTAAAAGAACCAAAAACGTTTCTATTTCTGCAGAACTTTTATGTTTGAGAATAGGAACTAGACAATTAGAACAAATTAACAATAAATACACCATATGTCATGCATAGAAGTGCTTAAAATAAAAAAGCAAGACAGCTACGAAGGTAGGGTAATGGTAGAAAAATTATTCTAAAAACGTGCTTGATTAAAGGAGAAAAATATAAATGTATTTGATATATTATGAAAACATATTTACACACTCAGTTTCAGGAGGTTTTTCCTGGTTTCAGTGATATAATTTGGGCTTTGCTAGGTTGTTCTAATTGTCGCTGAGGGCTCCATGGCTTTGACATATGTGAAATTCATCTAGATCTGCCCTCTGAGACCCTGTTTGCCCTTAAAACTCAACTGTGTTTCCTTCAGCAAAATAATACATTTGAAACCAAACCATAAAAGCTTTTGTTTTGTGAAATATTGGTCAAAAGAAGTCAGATGGTCAAATACAACAATGTAAGAGAGAAGTGTTTTTAAGGCACAATAATAGGACATTGTAAAAAACATGTCAGAAATATGTATTTACTGTCCATATATATGTGTGTGTGTATATATGTGTG
>NW_004955407.1:23445462-23451062 GCF_000276665.1 Chinchilla lanigera
GGTACCGGGAACCGAACTCACGACCTTGCGCTTGCCAGGCAGGCGCTTTTGCCGCTGAGCTAAATCCCCAGCCCCTGTCATTCAATTTCATTGATGTGAAAATATTGCAGGATTTTGAGGAAAATTAGGGTATTACCTTACATGTGTCTTACACAAATCACTTTGGTTATCTTTGAAGATAGACTGTTATGGAGCAGAAGAAATCTTACAAGGTGGTAAGTGGACAAGAAGATAAGTAGAGATGAATGATTCAGTTGTTAAAATGTGAAAAGAGATTATTGCATAATCTGCATGCTACGATGAGACAGGCAAATGGTGCGACAAGCACATGTAACCACCAGAGACATTTATAGTTTGAAAACCATGCAACACAGTGTGCTAGCCCATAGTTATCAGAAATGTGGATGTATTTATTATTTATATCTGAGTTCAGCAGTAGTGTCTTGGAATTGCACCCTATAGCTTTGAATCTATACACTAACCTTCTAGTTTCACCATCTAAGTCACTCTTTTCCTTTGAGAAGTAGGATGTGTGTGTATTTTTGGACATTTTTTGACATCTCTTTGCTAATAGAAGTTTAATAAAATATAAATTTCTCTGTACTTTATTTAGAGCTTTTAAGTATGGATCTGTGCAATCTCTTTAATCATGTTTAAGGCCTTCACATAAATGTCAACTCCTAAATCATTTAGTAGGTAAATATCATAGTGACAGTCATTTTTGAAGATATTCCCCAATCTATTTGGTTTCCCTGTGGTACTGTTGTGAGGAAATTCTTAAAAATCTTTGAAATCCATTCATTTCATAGAAAAAAATCTCTATAGCAGAATCTCAAATTCTTTAGAGAAACTTTGTCTGGAAGGTTAATGTGACATCTAAAATATCTTTTAAGGTCATAACATAGGATCTTGTAGTTCTACCCTGGATTACATCTTTGCCTGAAAGCTATTTCTTAATTTGAAAATGATTTGCCATCTGGAGAGATGGCAACAAAATGCAGTTTTAATTTAGAATGCTTCAAACCCTGACTATGTAAGTATTTGCCCATTCATTTCTTAGCTGACATCTCTTTACTGTCATTTGAGTTAAAAGTTAAATGCAGAGGGAAAACTCCAGGTGGCATCTTCAAAAATGTAGCTGGGTGTTTCTTTGCTAGATCACTGGGTTCATTAGATATATTTTAAGTAAGATATACTTAAGATATATATTAAGTAAGAATGTTGCCAATTTCTTAGCATTGTTGGCAAGTGGCCCTTTTAGTTTCTCTGTCATTTCCCTTAATCTTCTGTAAGCTTTCACCAACACACCTCTCCAGGTCATTTAAATTTCACTAGCACAATTCTAGCTCTCTTTCAACATTTATTAAGGGAAATCTCAATGCTCTAATAGTTTCATATGTTTTACTCCAGGATATATCAGATTTTATTAAAATCAGACTTTATTTACAAATTACTATCAAATTTCCACCAAATTCTCAGTTTACAAAGATTGTTTTATTATAATTACAAATACAGTGGATCAAGAATTCAAAGAAAAAGCACAACAAAGATGACAGCATAAGTTTCATTTAAGGAGCTTGATTTCTTGGAAAAGGGTTCTGTTGGAGGCATGTTTTCTAATGTGTGGTGCTTGACACCAACAGAAATCAGAAATTTCCATTGGTCTTACAAGCCAGAGCACTACCTGTAGATATTTTCTAGGTATGGCAACTTTGGATTTCTTCTGTTGATGTGCATGGCTCCAAAGGCCTCAAGAATCCTTAACTAAACTAGATTGTGAGATTGTGATGTAGGTATACCTCTTTGATTCAAATGAGGGAATATAGACCCTTATCTTTTGATTAGAAGAGTTTAAAAATTACCTTGAAAGAAAAGCAAGTGGTATGGTAGATACTTTTAAGGTAAACTATAAAACATAGTTGTCCAGCCTGACACGTTGATCTAGCTGAAAGCTAGGACTTCCTCTAAAGATGAAAGCATTCAAACAAAAGGGCCGCAGAAACAATCCTTCATTGAGTGTCTGTGATAATAAAATGTTTTAGAAGCATTACTTTTACCTTTAACAATTATTGATTAGAAGTCACAGATAATGTATGGTCTATATCATATCACACAGAATGCTGAATGCTAGAAGTACTTTCAGTGTCAATTTATGATTTAATTATAACATGGATATGACTGTTCAAAAAAAATTCCCATAATCCTAGTGGATGATAATGAGAAGTTTTATGTGTCAGTTAGTCGGGGACATGTAAAACTCTTGTGCTTAGTCAGGCATTTGAGTGTGACTGCGTACAGTGGGTAGAGAAGCTTGCTCTACCTAGATGTGCATAGGCCTCATGAGGACATTCAAAACCTAAGTAGAGTCAAGTGAATATTTTTGGAGTGTCTACAACTTAAGCAACAGCTCTTTTGGGTCACCAGCTTGATGACTGCTGATCTTGGAAGCTCTCAGCCTCCACACTGCAGCGACCCAGTTCCTAATAGTATATGTATTTCTTCCTGTCAAAGAAAGAAAGCAGAAGGAGTTGAGGATGTAACATAGTGCAAAGCTTCTGGATTTAATCTCAGATACGAAAAAGTTTTCCATTTCTTTCATCGTGTTGAGTAGAATCCTTATCTTGACTGGCAAGACTTTTGTGCAGGTTCGGATCCACCACAGTGTCTTCCTTTCACCCCAGCTTTCACTGTCTCTCCTAACTCAGAGTTTCTCACTCTTTCATCATCTTTACATGCATGGAATCCAAGGCATTATTTAGCTCCTAAATGAAATATAAAAGAACAGGTTATTGAATCAATGAGTAAACAAATTAAGAAGTCCACTGGATAAACAAATCTGAAATGTTAGATAGAAATCAGTGATTTCCAGAGCTACATATAGTAAAAATATAACTCGGTGAGTAATCCCCCAGACTGGAATGGGCTTTTCCATACAGTCCTATTCAACTTTCCACAAATGTTCATGTATATACATAAAAACATTATTCATATGTTCCACATCAATATTCAAGTCTCAAATATTGTGGTCAAGATTATACAAAGATTTTTTAAGCAAATCATCATGTAAGTTTACATTATTCCATGGACAATTGCATACACAACAAAAGTCATGTTACAAGCTTAAATATGTATTTCAGATTAACCATAAACATATAGGTTTTCAGTAAATAACATAGGTTATCATGATGAATACAAAAATCTTTGAAGTCATGAATAGGTGATTCAAGTTCTATTTTTCCAATTTTTCCAATATTGGCAAAATTTTGCCAATATAAAGCAATTAATAAATATTGGCTCAAATCAATATTACTATGATTATTTAAAAAATATTAACATTGCAATTTAGTCACCACCACTAATTATATAGTCATATATTTAGATAAAGATAATGTTAGTTTCATCAGGTGAATTTTACTTAAAATTAATAACTAAACTTTTTTAAGGTTTACCAATACATAAAAATATTTAAATATGTTAATTTATAAGAAATAAAGTGAATGCTGGTGATGGAATTAACTTGGTTTGTCTACTTGAAATATTAAACTGATCACAATGGAATTCTCAATAAATGCAAATTTTTCAAGAATCTGGGAAAATGAATGTGTCTGGCTTTAAACACTTCTGCATTATATGATGAATTGTGCTTTCTTTCACATTTGGTGACTATTACTGGGAACAAATATCATTACGCTGTGTGAAAATGCAATTCGGGCTAATTTTGAAGTGTATTGGTGATTTTGGTGCATCACATGCTATGCCAATTTCTAAAAAATTTATTGAATAAATATGAAATTTGTTACCATTTTACAAAGGTAACTTTTCCTTGTTTTCCAGATCAACTGAAGAGTTTGTTTTACTCTTAGGTTCATCTTATAAGTAAGAAATTTGGGCTAATTAATTCACTTCCCCAAACTGTTCAGCTGTAGAACACAGAAAACTAAGAAACGGCAACACTGCTTGAAAAGATAACATTTCAGCCTTCCCAGTACATAACTGGTCTCTTTAAACTACCGTTTTATCCCCTCTTTTTACTATCTATAAGTCTCTTCTTTTTCTTCTATGTTCTTAGCAATTTTGATCTACTTTTAATGGTATGGCCATGAATGTACATTTCCTGGGAAGTTATTTGAAAGAGTTTTGACAGTTCCTATCAAGAAAATTCATTCAGTGGTGACAGCCATGAATAATTATTGAGCACCTGTCTTTGTTTATAGAACTAGGAATCTCAGAAAATGTTCACAAATTTTCTCATCATTTCATATTCTAAAAACAGACTTCCTTTAATAGAGACTTTCTAGAGTCTTTCTTTATCCATGCAAAAACTATAGTAGTTGTGTTAAAGGAAGAATAACCATTTCTATTGTTATTATTTTCTGCATCTTGGATTTGTCATGAGTGTTGAATGGGAATGAAAAACACACAGTTACTGTGAATTAAGTAACTAGATTTCATTGTAGTGTTACAGATCATTAAACCACTTCCCATGATTCTTAAGCGCTTTAAACCACAGAATGTTATCTTTTCTAGACTGCATTTTTTGTAGGGAAACAAAACAAAGCTTGGCTATCAATGCGTTAGTCAACTTTCTCATTTCTGGGAACACATAAGTGACACCTAGAACTTTAAGGAAGAGAGGTTTATTTGGCTCTAGGTTTCAAGGGATTCAGCTGATGGACAGCTAGTTCCAAGGCAGGAAGCTCATGTTGGGGTCTGGTAGTGACAGAAGATAGCTGCTCACCCGTGATGGCGCAAAGCACAGCACAGGAAAAGCACCAGAACGGAAGGCAACAGGGATCAGATATAGAGCCAAAGCCACACCTCTGTGACACATATAAACACACATAGAAGAGTACTTTATTAATCCTTTACATGGCTCTCAAAGTGATCCATTAGACAATTGAGGTTAGCTTTCTCAATCGATGATTAAAATGGAGGAAGTTGTCATGGTTGGTGTCTAAATATCCCCGCAAGCCTCATTCAGTTCTGGGGCGGGCTTTGAGAGTTTTTGATTGATTTACAGTCACATGCTGGGATTATAGGTGCGACTGCTACAACTGCTCTGAGGTGGGGAGATTGCATACAATATAAGTGAGGGAAAGAAGTTTGCTTTTTCTGCTCCTCTCTTTTGCTCTTGTTGCTTCTGGTGTGTTCTCCCACATGAGTTGTTGCCCTCTGCCATGTGCCACTCTGCCTTGGAGCCAGCTGAGTATGGACTGAAACCTCCACACTGAACTGAATAAACTTTTCCTTCCTTCATCCTGGGCTTCCAGTATTTTGTCTCAGCAACAAGAAAAGTAACCAAGACAGGAGTTAATAAAAATTTGACAATGTATGAACAATAATTAATACTTTATATTGATCTACTTTATCAGAGTTTAGATAGCAGTATTATACAAATGCAATAATTATTCCAGTATATGAATCTAAATAAAGCACAGATGGATAATAATAATAACCATATCACATCATTTGTGCCAGTTCTGTTTTATGTATTTTACACATATTAACTTATTTAAACTTACAGTCTTGTAAAGCATATTTTTTATTATTTTCTGTTGACTTTGGTTTTTTTTTTTTTTTTTTTTTTTTTTTTTTTTTTT
>NW_004955407.1:23451162-23466561 GCF_000276665.1 Chinchilla lanigera
GCTGAGCTAAATCCCCAGCCCCTTCTGTTGACTTTCAATCATCCAATTTATTCATGTCACTGATGATAAATTTAGTTAATTCCATCCAAAACTGCATAATTTTCCTCTGATTGAAATATTTTCTAACTTCACCTACCACTTTTCTTTCATCTGAGCTACCCTGGGAGAGGCATTTTAATGGGTAGTTGGGCACAATGGATTGATTGTATATTGTGAAACTAAAAAAGGCAACAGAATTAATTTAAACATTATTATTAAAGCCACATTGTAGAATTTATGGGTAGAATTTATGAGTAGCTTTCCAATGATGTGTTGACTAATATAAGCTACAAAACATGTCTTCCCAAACTACATCAGCAAAGTTGTGGTCAGTTTTAATAATAAAAATAGGTTCATGAAAACATTTTATTCTCTGAAAGATCTTAAAACCATCAAACCCGAACCAAAAGAATGAGTAGAATGCCCATGGACAACAAACCCTATCAAATACATGCAATTTGTCACAATTTTCTTGTTGAGTTTCTAAGCTTGTTCAATACTGGCTTTTGACATGTGTTGATTTTTGACTTATCAGGTACATCATTCTTTCCATACTTAATCACGTCCATTTACAATGAAGCTTGTGGCCAGACAGTTGAGGTCCATTTCTAGTCTGGCTTTTGTTTGTATAATGGAATTGTAATGTGGCCTGCACAAACAAAGAGGGATCACAACACATACTAATGTTTAGAACAGAAATTTCCAAAGGGTAGATTAAAATTGTTAAACTAGTGCATATGCACATGCATGCTGTCTTAGGGTTGCCAAAAATATGCAAGAATGTCTTGTAGAAACATCCTGATGATGTAATGCTGGCTGCATTGCTAGTCTTTACCACCTCTTACACTCTGTATTAGGAACGTTCCTACCCTAGGCAATGTACTTGCTCTGGCATTTACGATTAAAGTTATATAGACTGTTTCACACCGGGCATGGTGGCACATGCCTGTGATCCCAGTGCTTGGGAGGCTGAGGCAGGAGGATCATTGCATGTTTGAGACCAGCCTGGTCTACAAAGTGAGAGTAAAGGCAGTACATGAACTGCATAGTGAGATCCTGTCTCAAAATGACAAAAAAAAAAAATTCTTTCACAATGGACCATGAAACTCAGATATGATTTTCAATAGATACATTCATTAATAAATTAGCCAAATATTAGTCACATAATTCTTCTATAATTTATGATAATATAAATGTGAATGCTATTTTGCCTACAGAATTTAAGTTGAATACCCAAGAGAGATGAAAAATGAAGGTGGAATAATATAGACCATTTTTGCAAGAGTTATAAGCAAGAAAATAAAAAACAAAGATTGACATCAACTTAAGAACTTTTGAAAGAATTCTAGTTTCTAGTTACCATCACATTTATAAAATCTCAGGCTACTTTAGTGAATCCAAAATAGATGAAATTAGAGAAAATACATTAGCTACTGCTTAGGATTACAGAAACAATGTGGTTTTTAAATCGATATTTTGAATTCCTACTTGCAAAAGGAATTTTCATCAGATAGTTAAATACATCTGTACTACAACAGTTACTGATAATTAACACTCGGCTTACATTATTTTATATCTGAGTGTAAACACTAGGTGCTAATTAGTGAAATAGTGCATATGTGAAACTTAAATTTAGTACATGAAGTGAAATTGTTGAAGTAAATTTCATTATTTTGTGTGGTCCCTTGCTTTCATTTCCATTATTCTTTAATTATGAAATCTTGTGCAGTTCTTATTATTTTACACTGGAAATTTCTGCATAACTTGAGTTTGGTGAAGATACATTCTATGTTTCATTAAACTCAAGGATGAACATGAGTTTAAAAGATATCCACAGATGTACCAATAAGACCCTGAAGGGAAAGTTCTAAATATATATATATTTTCTAAAGTAAGAATTAATGTGTTAACATGAAGAATAAACTCTCCTGTCTGCTTCAAGGGGAAAATAAAAAGTATAATTTTTTATAAAAAGAACAAAGTTAAACCAAGCCAGATCAACTTGATGATTTTAATTGTTACTCTTACTTAGAAGGAAATATTTACTTAAACGATAGAATACTGCACAGTCCACAAGGAAAACATAAGGTTAGAAACCATGACTAAGCAGTAAGATGTAAAACCTTCTTTTATTTCCTAGGCATGCAAAGTTTTTTTTCCTGAGGTTCATATTCAAATCTTGAGTGATTTTAATATATTCTGAAATTTAAGAAGGTAAAATGAATTTATTTTAGACTGGAAATTTTATTCATATCTGCATACTTATTGCCTGCAAATTATGTGCATTCTATATAACCTTAGATATATTACATGCATCTTTTTTTATTTTTTATTTTTTGGCAGTACTGAGGATGGAACATAGGGCTTTGGCACTGAAGTCTATTCCTAGACTACTTTTTATGTTTTAATTTTGAGAGAAGGTCTTGCTAAATCACTAAATTATCCAGGCTGTGCTGGAACTTGTGATCCTCCGGTAGCAGCCTCCCAGAGTCCTGGGATGACAGACGTGTGCCACCTGGTCTGTCTAAAACTGAGATTCTATCAAAAATAAAATAAGGCAGCTTGTAAAGAAGTGTAGGAAAAATTTATGTGGCTCTTTATCACTCCCCCATTTCTTGTAGCAAGTTGAAGTGAAAAACAACAACAAAAACTGCAAACCAAACCAAAATAAAAACATTTGCTCGCTGTATGTAACTGGAATTAGAATTAAGCACAATTAAACTATAGGAATCTCTCTGAATAATTTGATAAATTTATTTTATCAAATGGATGGGATAAAACATACAAGCATGGAACACTGGAACTTGTTTCGTTCTTGCAAAGACAAAGCCAATAATCTTGAAGACATTAAGTTTACCTAGATTCAGGTATCTTCAAATTATCTCACATTCCATTAGCCTAGTTACCCTACTGACTTATGCACAGAATCACTCAAATATTCACTGTCACAAATTGTTTTTTAAAAACTAGACTTGCCCTCAATGTTTTAAATTTTTTAAAACTTGCCACATGCATCATAAGAAGAGCTGAATCAAATTCTACAGTATTACATACATCACTGCTTTCATTTTCTGAAGAGAATGCAAATGCATTAGATATTCTAAATGTGTTGATTTGAAGCATTTTTGGAAAAGACATATTTGCAGTGGCTTGATATGGTCACATCGACGACTTTGGATAGAATATAGGAAATGCAAAAATTAATTTTTGAAATAATTGCCTTCTCCTTTCTCAAGTCTAATTGTAATTTAGAAATGAGAGGAGCATATTTTGGTATGATTTTATCATAAAATATCAAAATTACACTTTACTGGACCTGTGTAATTAACTCATTATTATAAGCTCATTATAGTCTCAATTTTCAAAAAGTGGAAGTTCAACTACAAGTAATCTGTGCATTGAGTGTTAGCTCTGTCTTGGGAAAACGAAACCAAAACTAAAACCATAGCACTGACTTTAGTACAAGAATTTATTCGTATTTTTCTATGTTCTTAATCTCCATTCGCCTTGATTTACTTGCTTGTGATTTCCTTTATATCTAGTTAGTTGAATTTTTGAAACAAATAGGATAAGGATGCATGTACGTATGCAGACTGTGTCACACTTTGTCACATTCTTTCACATTCACCTTGACAATATTTTTACAAGGTCTCAAACTTTGCCAACATGGATACTATACCTTAAATTCTATTTACACTTAGTAACTGGTTTTATGCCATTAATTTGATTATGTCTGTATGCTTCAGGAAAGATCTTCAGATATCTGTTGCCACTGGAATACAGACTTGGGAATTCTGCTTGGAAGCTCAAAGGGCAGCATTATCCCCTTTTCTGAGGATCCGTGATGTGAGGAATTTGGCCTTTCTGCAGGACCCCCAAAAGAGGAAGTAATGCATCTACAAGGGAATTACAGGCACGCAAGTAGTTGGGAGTGAGAGAAATAGCAAAGAATGTGATAGCTTGGATTGTTTTGGTGATGTTGGCAAGGAGATTGTAAAGTGACTTTTTTTTTTCATTCTTAACTGTTGAGTTAAGAAAATATTATAAACATTTTGTCACTGCTTAAAATGAAAATTCAAGTGAGTTTTTTTCCCTGTGAACACAGATATCCACTACAGACAGATGTATGCAAAAATGTATCTCTTGATCTATTATTTCACAATAGTGAGCTATTTTCTAAGTTTGAATTGAAGTTAATAAGGAATCACAGTTAATAAGGAATTATTGTAACTACAGCCAATCACAAAATGGATACCTGAAATGAGTAGATACCTCTCAGATGAAGAAATGCAATGTCAAATAAATACATGAAAAAATGTTCAACATCATTTGCCATTTGAAGAATGCAAATTAAAACAATACGGAGATTCCATTTCCCTCTAAAAGGAATGGATATCATCAAGAACTCAATAACAAATTGCCAAGGCCTTGGGGACAAAGGAACTCTTCTCTACTATTGGTGAGAGTGTAAAGTGATACAACGACTATGCAGATCGGTTTAGATATTCCTCAAAACACTAAAACTAGAAGTCTCATCTGATCTAACCAATCTCCTTTTAAGAATCTTCCCCAAAAATTTAAAACACCGTATTACAGAGGTATATACTACCCACTTTTATAGCAGCACTATTCATAGTAGCTAAACCTAGGAAAGATTCTATATGTCCATCAAGAGGTCAATGCGTTAAAAAATGTGGTATTTACAGCAGTACCACTATGCTGTAAAGAAGGATATACCTGAGGCATTTTTAGGAACATAGACGCACCTTAAGATTATATTACTGAGTGAAGTAAGTCAGACACTCAAGCACAAACATCACATAATTTATCTTACATGAAGTAATTAGTACATAAAGCATGAAATACAGTGGTACCTCGGTTCATGAACTGTTTTACTTGTGAAAAACTGGGTTTGCAAAATAAAGCATTTGGCAAAATTTTGTTTTCTTTTGTAAGGTTTGCATTGGGTGATGAACACAACCGTGGTCATCCTTCCACCACAAATACAAACATGGCCGTCTTTTCCACAACTGTGGAATGAATTAAGTTCGTGAACCAAAGAACCACTGTGAGAGATAATATGACAAAAAAAGAGAGGAAAAAAAGTTTTTGTATTCTAAGTTTATTTCTGCTGTCAGTTTCTATTTTTACCCTAATATTCCATGAAAGCTTATTTGGAGGATTTACATTTCCTTGGATATGCTGTTTTTATTGTTGCTATGAACATGGTCTATTTGGATGACTATTTCTCGTGGCTCTGAGAGGACTGCGCGTTCTACATTTTTTGTATATGCTATAATACTCCATTTCAGGTATTGTCTTGCTGGTTTTAAGCGTTCCATTAAGATTTTTCTTTAGCTGGCAATTACTGAGGAAGGTTTTTGAAAGTTTTAGTAGTATTTGTGGATCTGTGATATTCTCTTCAGTTTCATGCTGTTGTTTTATGTAGTTCAGTATTTTTTTAGTGAAATATATGTTAAGAACTAACAGTTCTTGTTAGAGAAATGCCTTATATCGTTATGTGATCACTATAATCCTTGTTTCCTTTCACATGTGCACTGAATAATGTCAAAGTGTAATAATTTCTGCATGTTTTGCTGAGTCAATGCATAACTTTTATGTAATCTGTTTTTATATTTACATTTGCTATTTTTTTAAAAAATGTAAACTTTCCACTTGATAATTAAAAGTTGAAAAAAGAAATTAGTTAATATAAGAAGAATAACATTTAAACTTTATATCAAAAAAAGTGAACACTCAGAAATAAGGGGCCAAACATGTTTCCTTTCTGAGCAACTTTATTTTACTTCCTTTTTAAGTGCAAATTTTCCACTAGTTGGATTTTGTTTTAATTTGAATTAATAGGAATAGAAAGACAAAGTTTGGATTTATTTCATTGGCACCTATATAAAAGATAATGAGGTTTTCATCACTGAATTTCTTTTCTTTTGTATGCAAATTGCAATAAAAGCCTTACATCTTCTCATTCTTATTTTTAATTATTTCACTCTATGTATCTGTGTTAGGTAAGCCAATTATTGTTGATACTGAGTTTGGATGACAAGAAATAAGTAATAAAAATGCATCACAGAAATTAATCTTACTATTGGTTGATTTATTTGCTCACTATGTATTATAAGTAACAAGATGTTAAATTAGGGCTGGGGATATAGCTCAGTGGCATAAGCACCTGCCTGGCAAACACAAGCTCCTGAATTTGATCCCCGGTACCGCAAGAAAAAAAAAAAAAAAAAAAACAGTTAAACTATTCTCAGAAATAAGGAAATAATGTTTTCCTCAGGAAGTCAAAACAAGTACAAATTTCAGGTTGATTTATTCATCAATCTAACAATAATTTCAACTACGCAGATATTTCACACATCTTACTTCTGCCATCCTAGTATTGGTTTTCATTCTAATACAGGTAGGATGATGTCTGCACTCATGTTTATAGCAGCACAGTTTGTAATAGCTAGATATTGAGGAGAACCCCAATACTCATTAACCAAGGAATGAATAAAAATGATGTGGTCTTTTTATACAATAGAGTATTACTCAGCCATAAAGAAAGATAAACTAGAGACTTTTATAGATGAATGAATGTAACTCAAGACCATACTCATAAGTGAAATAAATCATACTGTAAATATTGTATTGTCTCCCTAGAGTGAGAAACTGAAAAAGTAAATAAGGATCCAAACGCACAATGAAGATTGTGAAATGGGACCAAGATATTCAAAAGGAACAGAAACTGGGATTGGAGGAAAGAAGAAAAGGAAAAGAAAAAAATATATATATATGATAGTTAAGATAGTTATACTACTAATTGTTCTTAGCTCATTAAAAAAGAAAGGTCTGTACTAATATTGTTTGGACAATTAAATACCGATAACTTGTACTCTGAGTAACTAATTTAAAGATAATAATACACAATGTATTAACTATTGTGTATTATTATTATTATTATTTTGTTGTTTTTCTCTGGTACCGGGAACCGAACTCATGACCTTGCGCTTGCCAGGCAGGCGCTTTTGCCGCTGAGCTAAATCCCCAGCCCCTTGTGTATTATTATCTAGTTTTAAATTTGTGGATTTTTCATTTCTGTTTCTCTTTAAAATAAATGTTTTTAAAACTGGTCATAGTATGGCAGTTTGAATGAATAGGCAGTTTGAATGAATAGAATGAATGAAGGTAGAGATGAGAAGATTACTTAAAAGGCAAATATAACAGACTATGAATACTATGGCACTAATTTAGAATAATTATCACACCAGTACTGCATCACATATTTTCCAGAAATTAGTTTTGATCAGAAGAGCACATAAAATTCCAGAGCAATGCCAGGAAGGTAACTGAACAATTCTTTAAAATGGAAAAAGACACTTGTACATGAATGACGACAGGAGTTTTTTCCAGTAAACTTTCCCACGTAGCATTTCCACGTGGAAACTGTATACCTAAGCTCTACTGCCTGAATATTGTAGATCCTACCCCTCTCTACTATTTGAGTTTTCTCTGTGGACTTAGAGTCATTCATCTTGATAATTTCTCTAAGAATAAAACCTTAGAACACCTCCAGTGTGACAAACAGACTTTGAGCTGCATAAGGAACAAATTAACATATGTGGTGAAACCACTTTCAAAATGTTTTCCTACATATTTTTTGTTTTTTTATATTTACTTTAAAAATAAAAGAAGGAAAACAGTAGCAAACAGACAACCATTTACAAAACAGCATAAGAAAAATACAAACAAAACAGAGTTACAGACAAAGTGGTAGGAAATTAACCATGATTGTTCTATTACTTATTGATATCTTCAAAGTGGTTTCTCAGGAAAACAAATAGACACATAAAAGATTGATCAAACAAGTAATCATTAACTGTTTCTTTTTGTAGATCAACAGAAGACAGTAATACAACTATGTCAGCTATCCCATATATACATATATACATAATTTCTTTTTCTTTCCCTTCTGTTTTCCCACATCCCAGTTGCCCTCTACTTCTGAGCATTTTCCTTTCGTTTCACAATGTCTATCATACCTCCTAGTTTTTATTCACTCTTTCACATTCTTACACTAGTGAGACAATATGTTGCTTAAACATGCAGGTCTGATTTATTTCACTTATGAGTATGGTGTCTAGTTGTGACCATTTACCTATAAAAGCCTCAAGTTTATCTTTCTTTATAGCTGAGTAGTATTCCATTATATAAAAGTACTACAATTTTTTTTTAATCCAGTCCTTAGTGAATGGACATTTGGGTTGCTTCCACAATTTAGCTATTACAAATTGCACTGCTATAAACATGGGTACAAATATATCACTGTGATATGATATTTTCAGATCTTCTGGGAAAATACACAGAAGGGGAATAGCTGGGTTGAATGGGACCTCTAGACCTAGTTTGCTGAGGAATCTCCACACTGATTTCCACAGTGGTTTCACCAGTCTGCATTTCCACCAGCAGTGGAGAAGAGTTCCTATTTCTCCACAGCCTTGCCAGCATTTGCTATTGGTTGATGTCTTAATGATAGCAGTTCTTACTGGGGTGAGATGAAATCTTCATGTTGTTTTAATATGCATTTCTCGAGCCCTCATGTTTTTTAAAGGAAAGCATCTTTTTACAGAAGACTATTTCCAACATATATGTCAGGAGGATCTCGTTCTTTTGGGGATACTCATTCTATCCTAACAGTGTGAAATTTTGTTATTATATGAAACCAAGATATATTTTAAGGTGGCATTTTTTTTGAACTTTAAATTAAGATGGAGCAGAAGCCTGTAACCAGGAATCTAAGTAGCAGGAACATTTGAACAGGCTTTCAGTACACTAACTTTCAGAAAAGGCATAAAGAAAAATTTCTAAGTAGTTACCATACCAATATAACTCTGATGGTCAGCAGACAGTCAAAATGTAATTCAATGTGTGCATTCCACAAAGTTTCAGATATTACAACAAATTTAATGATAGAAGATAATTAATTCAAACTAGGTTGAGGATGAACAGATTATCTTCCATTGCTCAAACATCTTTGAATATCAAGTTTCTCAAACTATACCTTCCTTCAGCTTTGCTAATTTTCCTAGTTCATATCTGTCATAGTATCATTCACAAATTTACAGTGATTTTTGTTTAAAATAAAAGTAAAGCAAGTCCTCTGTTTAACTGACAAGTCACTTAGCTTTGGCTAAGTCTAACAGCCCATGTATCCTCTTCCAATGCAGCAGGCTCAATTCACTGAAACAAAACTATACAAAGAGAAATTCTATGTATCATGAGAAATACAACCAAAGTGTACGTTACACACATGATTTATTTTCACAAAAGTACTTGACCGTTTTGCACCTATGAAATGCCCAGTGGGAGAAATTTCATTATTGGCCCCAAGGCACTTATTTTTAAATGGAAGTTCGAATTTACTTTCTCTGCCATTTGTCAGAGAGGGGTAGGTGGAACTTTTGAAGAAATAAATTTCCAGGGCAAACCTGAAGATTGAAGTTCTACTTATCCTGCACTGTGGTGTTAAAATAAAAATGTCCTTGCCTGTATGCAGTTTACTTTAGATACCAGGGCCAGCAAACTACTTTGTCAAGGTCATTATCATAAACCGTGACAGAGAGCATTGTGCTACTTCATCTTCTCTCCAGATTGTTCTGCAGCAAAAATCGAGTGCCAACTGAAGCACATTTTGTAACTTGGGTAAAGAATGATTTGGAAAGATATCTCTTTCCTATCGCTGTTAGAATTTCTTTAAAATAATAACAGAGAAAAAACAAGTTGGGTATGTGGTAAACGTGAAGTTTAAAATGATAAAGGTAAAAGTTAATGAAAAGATAAAGCACTTAGGATATATATAAAGTTCATAATGTTGGTTGAATGGATCTAATTTTTAAATTGTGTTTTTAAGAAATGTATTATAAAATGTAGAATAGGGTGACAAAAATTCTGGGAGTTGAAGAAAAATGCTAAATAGGATAGAAAAGAAACATATCATATAGTACTCTTCAGCAATTGTTTATTCTTAGTAGACATACCCCTAAATATTCTCATTCTATGCTGACTCTAACCTAGTCAAATAGCTCATTGATATCTATTCTTTCTGTCCCTTGTACTTTTTCTTATTCTTTGTACATTTTCTTGACTGTGTTCTTGTATTGTAGCTTTCTCTCCATTTTTCCCTGCCTATATTAAATTATTTTTCTTCCAGTATGCTGAATACACAGAATTAATGTGGACATTTAGGAAGATTAGAGCATAATTTACTAAGTTCTTCATAACAAATCAAATTTTAAGGTGTATCTTGGTGTATGCTCATATGGTTAATTATATCTTGATGTATGCTCATACGGTTAATTATAAAGAGGTCAAGAGATTAGTGTACTTCAAACCAAACAGAATTATAAAATTTATATTCTAGCTATGCAACATAATGTAAATTCTTAATAATATAATTAAACACATCAATAAATTAAACATGTTATTGATTTTGGAATGAAACTATGAGACCAACTACATATAGAAATATAAAAACACAATAAACTATGTCTCATTAACATTTGAAAATAAATAAACATTGAAATTATCTTGGCAGAGAGAGTCCTAATTTTTCTCCTTGTGTTTCAAGTATTGGTTTGCACATATGAGTCTATAATAACGTATTGGTTTTTTGTAATTAATAGAATGAGATAGAAGTGGATAGAAAAATGAGAAAAAGGTAGTAGCTATTTTTGATCATTTGCTTGGAAAAAGCATGCAATTTGACAAAGTAACACTTTACCATTGTGTAAGGAATAAAATAATTATAAGGCGTAAAGATAAATTATTTGATTATCCCAATGAATAATACAACATTACTGACTTAATTATAACACATTACATGTATAAAACCAAAAGGATGCCACTCAATTACAGCTCTCATTTTAAAACAGTACTTCAGGTTTTGAATCTTCCAATCTCCTGAGCTAATGAAGTAGCAAAGATCAGGGTTTTAAGTGAAACGAGAATGAAAACTGTCGCAGTATTTTTACAGTTCCTTCAAAAGATACTGATATGTTAACCCATTCATCGAGGTTTATTTATCCTGCCTTTGTTTGCTAAGGAGATTGCACACTGAATTATAAGCGCTACAGGAGTTCTCCTGTTTCAGTCTCTTTCAATAAATGCTTTCTCTTGCCTTTGTTTTGATTCTGTGGGCTGCCCTATATTTTTCCAATAAATTACTGTAGTTTGCTAAGGATACCTTGATCTGTTTCTGTAGCTTGCAAACAAATAATTCAAGAAGACATAGACATTGTTTATTAGTTATCATTGATCTAACTGACTGCCAGAAGAGTTGCTATCATAGTTTTGTATAAGCAATTTGCTCAGGAAATCAATGCACTGTTTGCTTCAAGCATAAAGTCAGATTAAAAGGAAAGCTTGTGGGAAAGTGAAAATCATTTTATCCTCCCTAAAATTATGAGGGTAAACAAACAATCAATGTTCTCATTAAATGATTATATAGGGCAGTTTCTGTAAATCTGTTATTTTTATTGATATGAGTTATTTTCTAGAATATACTGTTAAACCACAACAATACAATTTGTCAGCCCTTTAAAGATCCAAATGAATACCTCACAATTTTACTTAATACCCTCTTCTTTCTCTGCAAGCCTCTGAATCTCAACTGTCATTATCCCTGCCAAACAAAATTATTTTATTTTATTATGAAATTAAAGTCAAAACCTTCTCCAAAACAGTTTCTCTTACCTGCTGCACTGCTTTATCTTATTTGTAGAAGCAGCTCAGTTGAGAATTTTCACCACTTTCATCCAATGAAACTCTTCTTGCCGTGCCACCACCAGCCATAGCTGCCCTCTGTCCCCCTTGAGCTGTTCTTCCCCAAATAAAGGAAAATCTGTTTCCTCATCTCTTTCATGGTTTCACTGAAATATCATGAGGATCACGTTAAAGATTACCACTACTGGGTTAGTAATCTTTTTGAATTGGCAAAATGCCTTACATAAACAAATTTTTTAATAAAAGGCTTTATTTGGATTCACAATTTTTCAAGATTCGCCAGACAGTCAGTTGTCTTCATTCTCGGTTAGCCTGTGGTGAGGCAGAAACATCACTGTGCAAGAAACTTGATAGGGGAAAACTGCTCAGCTCGTGGAACCATAAAGGAGAGAGACAAAGGGGGAGTCAAGATGACGCCAAGGATCAGATATGTTCCCTAAGGTAATGCCACTATGATTTATTCCTCTCAAATCAGTACCGTCTCTTTTTTCTCCATCACCTTCCCATAATGCCACCAATGACTTCATCAATAAATTCATCCATTCAAGAAGTTAGACTCTTTACGATCTGGTCACTTCCTGAAAATGCACAAGCAACCAAACCTTCAACACAATGAGATCTTGAGGGAGATGTATTGTATCCAAGCCATAGTTTTCACTCAGTTGTAATTTTCCCTTCAAATACTTCCATTCACCCTACACACACACACACACACACACAAACTTTTCTCAAATGTTATTACCCTAGAGTAGGCAGTTTCTTGGAACTTCCTGAATATTGGACCACTATAATAGTAAGTAGCCCAAAGACAATGTCCAATAAATATTAGTTATATTATTAAAACCTACTAAAATGCAGCTATTCTAAAATGTCATGCATAAGAACCAAAAGAAAATATGTGATTTTTCATATCCTCTTGAAAAAGTTTCTTTTTTGCTGGTTTATTGTGATGAGTTAATTTAACTTATACACTAAGTATTTAAAATATTGATTTGTCTTTCTGTGTGGTTATGCAAATATGACTGCATATTTACTTATGTAACATGTGAAACCTTGACTTTCAGTTTCTCTACGTATTTTAATTTGTGGAGTAGCTCACTTAATATATGTTATCTCACTTCTCAGCAAAATAAAAAAGTATAGCGACATCTTGTAAGGCACTTGCTATTAGCAATACTTACTCATTTCTTTCTATATATGTATTTTAAAATAGCCCATTCTACATGATACATTTTTACAATTTTTTCAATTAAAATATACATGAGTTAAATAATACTTGAATTTTTACTGTGTTTAGGATGCATTGTTATATACCGGAAAGAGGGGCTATAGTTGCTTATAATTTTATCATAATCATCAAAAATAGCATTTACAGACAGATGGAGAAATGGTATAAGCTTTAATGCTGACAGGTACATTTATGAACACTACATAGAAGCATTAAATAGTTGAGTAGGGAAAAATGAATATGTAGAAAAATGCATATGTTGATACGTGGGTGGAAAATGATCAGTAGAAGGTAGAAAGATTATAAAAAGAGAAAATCATGTGTGTGATGGGAAGGATTCTAGCCAAGTTTTCACAAAAATTGAATTATATTTTCAAAGAAAAAAGTATTCTTTACATATGAATGAGTAATGGCTCAATAAATAATAATGACCTGTAAAACACCTTTAAAAATCTAATTGTATGCTTATACACTGGCCAAATCTATGATTAAATTATGTAATTTGTACTGCTGCTTCTAGATGGTAATTATTATATGTTTCTAGTAAGGTTTTTTCAGTAACTACTAAAACATCCGTAAAATTTTATAAGAGATAAATGAAAACTCAGAAAGGCCCCTCAGACACACACACACACACACACACACACATAAATGCAAATGAGATTGTGCATTTTATCTATACTTAGACTCTAGGTTACACTTTATAGATTCATAAACTTGAGAAGGTAACTTTAAATCACTGTGCTAAAGCTTTTTCAAACAGCATACCAAAGAGCTTGCAAAGTATAAATAAGCCCCTTTGTCTCTCACACCATTTCAATAGTTTTGAAATAGAAATTACTGGGCTATGTCTCAAGAAATTACACAGCTCTTGCATGGATATGTGAGAGCTTCTTTTTGAAGTTACTAGAATGTGTTGAACTCTGTGACAAATTTCTATGTAATGGCTCTGACATCTCTGCTATTGGTAAAGACAATTGTGCAGCAATGAGCTGAAAAGATAATCCTGTATAATGAATAATGATGTAACAATAGCTTTGGTGATGATCAAGAAGATTCTGATAACCATACTGGCTAAATAAGAGAAAATCACCAAAATCAATCTGACCTCTTCAACGAGGTGTGATGTGTATTAAATCATAGTTAAACTTAGTTGCCTTATTCGCAAACATCAGAAAAGCAAACGTAATGAGAATTTTCATTAGAAATTAATAGATTTTCTTTTCTTCTCTCCAAATTTATCCTTATTCTAGGTTCCAGTTTGCCTGTAATTAAAATGGAAGAAATCGGTGTTTCTCACAGAAATGAAATAAGGTTTAGTGAATAAAAGAATGAGTAAAGCAGTTACTAAATCCTGACTACATCCTTTCCTTGTTGCATGAATTTTAAGAAGCAAGTTCGCAACATTGCAACTTAAATTCCTCTTCTGTGTTACATGCATAATAATGTCACTGCACTGGAATGCTCAAGAAGACTTACGATTTTGGTGGAGGTAAAGCGCTCGGAATAGTTTCCAGTAACAAGCTTCCAACTAGGGCTACTGTTACAAAAGTAAATACATTCGAGATGAAGTCTCCCCTTTAGCTAAGTAGGACTTTATGAGGAGAAGGATGAAGCCCATAGACACCTTCTATACTGTAGAGGATAGAAAGACACAACTGAGAAAATGATTCTTTGGTTGACAGAATTGGGAACGGAGCATGGAAACAAAAAGGATGTCTGCTTGCGTTTTGCTTGCGTGGTATTGACAACAACTATGAGAGGCGCATTTCAGCACAGGAAAGGGTGGAGAGTGTGAGTCTAGGGAAGTAAGCATGGCCAATTCAGACCAAAGCAGCGCAGGATGTGGCTTTCACAGTTTTCCTCTTTTTAATTTAATTTAATTTTGTTAGTAACCGTTTGCATTTCATGCAGTTTAAAATCGTCTCCAGCAGTGGTAACATACGCATACTACAGCTTCTTTTCCGCTCTCTGTCTCCTTCCCTCTTCCGCCCTCACCCTCCCCCCCAAGTCACTTTTCAGTCTCTTGCTATCGTTAATTTTAAGGATTATAAGGTTTACATTAATGGAGATTGTTAGGTTCTGGTACATGGCATATCTTTCTTCTGGTTATCTTCCCCGTCCCTCCTCCTCACCTCTCGTCCTTCTGTCTTGGACCAGTTAAGTCCTGATTACAAGAGATCTATCACCTTGTCCCCTTCTATCCATCCTTTGTTATTTTCTTTATTTGCATTTTGCCTCACTCAAATGAGAAGTGGCGTATGGTATTTAAGCTTGACTTTCTGATTTATTTCACTCAACATTATATTTTCCAGCTGCATTTATTTTCCTAAAAATGTCTACTATGT
>NW_004955407.1:23466721-23468314 GCF_000276665.1 Chinchilla lanigera
CACCATAATTTCTTATGAATTGTGCTGTTATAAAAATTGCTCTGAATGTATCACTGTACTATGATGTCCTAAGAGTTTGGGGAAAGATACTTAGCAGAGGGATAGCTGGGTCACATGGAATTTCTAATGGCATTTCTCTGGAATTTCTAATGGCAAACATCTGTATTGATTTCTATAATGGTAGCACTAGTTTACATTCTCACAAAAGATGAAGAAGGATTCCCTTTTCACCACACTCATGCCAGCATTTGTTGTTGTCTGATTTCTTAATGATTGTCATTCTTTCTGTAGTAAGATGGAATTTTAGTGTTAGTTTAATTTGCATTTATCTAATGGCTAGAGATGTTGGACAATTTTTAATATATCTGTAAACTGTTTCTATTCTGTGAAGTGTTTGTTTTATTCATTTCTTTTTCTCATTTCTCAAACAAAAAAATTCTTTCTCATTTCTTGGTTGGATATTTAATTTTAGATGGATCATTTTTCGAATCCTTTGTATATTCTATGAAAGGGTTGTTTCCTCACTCTATTGATTGATTCTTTTGCTGTATAGAAGCTTCTTTTAGTCTAATATAATCCTTTTTGTTGATTCTTGCTATTATTTTTGTGTAAGGTTCTATTTAGAAAATCCTTTCCTACATCTATGTCTTCATCTATTTTACCTATTTTATCTTTTAGTAGGTTTAACGTTTCTCTTTTAATGTTCAGATCATCTATTCATTTTTATTTTAATTTAATATATGGTGGGAGAGAAGGTCCTGTTTCAATTTCCTGCATACAGGAAACCCAGAAGAGCAAAGCAATTTTAAGCAACAAGAACAGTGCAGGAGGCAAGACCTGACTTCAAGCTATACTAGAAATCGATAGTGATGAAAACGGCATTGTACCAGAACAAAAACAGATACATGGATCAATGAGACAGACTTGAGGATACAGAAACATCACCAAAAACATTCAGTTCTTTGATCTTTGACAAAGGGGCCAACAACATATGGTGGCAGCAAGATTGCCTAGTCATTAGTGGAGCTGGGCTGGTGCAGGAGATTCACTTATTTTTCTTGCCATCAAGAATTAGTCTATAAGGGGGCTGGGGATTTAGCTCAGCGGCAAAAAGCGTCTGCCTGGCAAGCGCAAGGTCGTGAGTTCGGTTCCTGGTACCGAAGAAAAACCAAAACAAACAAACAACAAAAAAAAAAAACAAAAAACAACAAAAAAAAAAGAATTAGTCTATAAGTATACACAGGACAGTTTAGAGAATTGTACAAATAATGTCTGTTGTTTTATTGAATTATACTACTAAATTCTGTTGCTTTATTGAAAGTTGATGTTTATATGTGTGATCAATCTTACATGCTGCATTTGTTTATCTGAGTAACCAATTTGAAAATAACAATATGTAATACAACAACCATTGCTAGTTTCCTATCACCTTGTCTGAAATTCTGTATTGCTTTATTGTTTTTATGGGTTTTTTGTTTATGTCAGTGTGTTTATTAATATATTTTGGTTCTTTTATCTATAAAATTAAAAAAAAGAATTAGTCTATCTGACAAAAGATAGCCGCACTTTATTTTAAAAAATAAAAGAAGGAAA
>NW_004955407.1:23471019-23517575 GCF_000276665.1 Chinchilla lanigera
TATTTGTGTTCTTTCCTTTCTTTTTTGATAAGGTTGGCTAGAGGTTTATCAATTTTATTTATTCTTTCTAAGAACCAACTCTTTGATTCATTTATTTTTGGTAGGGTTTTCTTCATCTCAATTGCATTAGTTTCTGCCCTGATTTTTATAATCTGGTCCCTTCTTTGGGCTTTGGGCTTGTCTTGTTCTTCTTTTTCTAAAAGTTTGAAGTGTAGCTTTAGGGATAGACACACTTCTTTTGTGTAGTCAGTTTAAACTTTCTAAAGTTATTCTCAGTCTTATATAGTAGCATTTGCTGTCAGACTTTATTATTAATATTGTCTATTTTCCACAAAGCACCTTTTCTTTGTTTAAATTACTAGAATCCAAGCGAGTATTATAATAATTGTGGGGAGAAGTAGCTAGGTTACAGAAAACCATTATTATGTGAATAAAGTTTTTTTCCAGTGTTACCACAAGTTGCTCAAGTCCATAGCAAATTTGGAACAGACTCTGAAGTTTGTCAATAGAGCATGAAGTTTTTTTTTTTGTAACAAATATAGACATTTAAATATGAAATTAGTATATCACATGATTTGAAGAAAAATGCATCATCTTTATAATAAATAATTTTCTATTTGTCTGTCTTTCTTTCCAAGTACTATGTTAAATGATAAGAAATTACCTTTCAGAAACATTTTGGCAAAGAATGTCTTTGCTACTTTAATTTTGACATAGATTTTAAGAAAAGAAATATTTTGGTTTCATCTCACTTGCACAGATTTTAAAGGACTTCCTTAGTGTAAAAATAGACATTGAAATTGAAGTTTTGGGGCTGGAGCTGTATCTCAGTCATAGAGTCATTGCCTAATATTCAAGAAGAAGCACTGTGCCCAATATCCAGTACTGTAAAAATAAATATATTAAATTTTGATGTTCTTATACCTGCAAAAGTGGTATTATGTTACTATTATGCACTTTTAATAAATGTATTTTTATCCTAAAAATGTTGTTTGTGAAAATATAAACATGTATGTTTGCATTTTATATTTTTTGCTCCTGAGATGCCGCTTTATTTATGAAATAATTATAAATACTTTCATAAATACTGCTTCCATTAAAAAAAGAAATTTCCCATATAATTTTTATTATAAATGAATGATATATGGGGAAAACAACCATTATATTAAAATAAAATGAGAAAGGCAAATTCTATTCATAAAATGTAAGATATAAGCCACACTGAAGTTTATAGTTTTAAAAAGTAGCTTAAAAATTATGGCAGATATGTAAATCTTATTGGATTTCAATGCACATTTAGATTCTTGCTTACAAACATGAGAATTAACTCATGGCAGAATATACTTTCATACAGAAATATTATATGAAACAATTATCCCTATATTCATATACTATATGAAACAAGTATCCCTAGTACTATATGAAACAAGTATCCCTAGTACTATATGAAACAAGTATCCCTAGTACTGTATGAACAATTATCCCTTAAAATGGCATTTACAAAGGCAGCAGAGACCTACTAAACATGAAAATCTAGATGGATTAAACTTCCAGGTGGTGAACAACCTTAATGAAGTGAGCTGAGTATCTGTAACTGCCTTTGTGCTGCCAGCAACTTGGATACACATCTGGTCCCAAAGGGTGTCTGTCTGCTCTTATTCCTGTCTTTCCTGCTGCCTGTGGAAGTCTTCCATTACTTCATTCAAAGCACGCTTGCTAGTCACTGGAGGTGAGCAGATGTCTCCAAGTCTGAGTAGGTCTTGCTTTAGGTGAGCATGTGTTGTGTCTCTGAGTGTTATCATTGTGTTCTTTACTGTTTCCGTAAACTTCTCTTGCTCGAGTTATGGGAACAGTAGGAATTCATCAGCTTAATTCTCCACACTTGCCCTCCTTGCTTATTTTCCTCTACATAGATGCCTTAAGAGCAGCATGGTCTTTATTCTGCAATGAAAATGAGGAATAACAATCTATGCCTCTTTTTTTACCTCTTCCAAACTGCTGTTTTTCTTCTTCCACCAATTACTTTAAGGATATTTTGCATATCCTTTCTGTGTTGTTTTATGGTGAGGGGATTTCATTAGTAACTACATACACTCTCATAATGGTGTCATCCCCCAGGGGTTTCTTCCTATCTGATGCACCAGCAGTGAACCTCTCAAGTTATCAGCTATTTAAGATTTCATTTTTCTTACAGTGTGCTGTTATAGCTCCTCTAGGTGGACAAGAATTTTTAAATATTTTCTTTTAGCAGGCACAAGTTTCCTTAAATTTTGAGCCATATGTTTATAGTTCAAACTCGACTTTCCAATATGTTAAAAAATGTGTGAGTTTATATTTCTGCAGTTATTTGTGATTGTCAGGTTGAAACGATGTTCCTTTGCATTTTCTACAACTTAGGACAGATGCCCAAAGTCTCCTTACATCCTTTTTGTGCTCTCCCAGTGTTCTTCCTACTTTCACCCTGCAGATTAATTTAAATGCATGTTAAACTCCACTTTTAATCAATTCCTGAGCATAAATTAAAGCAGAGATAAACATTACTCAGTCTATCAATAAATAATCATGGTAGTAAACCTATAGTCTACTTCGGAGGTTATTAGTGTGTGCAGTGAGCTTAGAATGTATCAGGATTCTATTGAAATAGTATCATCATCATAATTTCTATAGCAGATCACCTTATGCCTACATTAAATTGAAATCAACACTATCTGTCATTATCATTATCATTTGGATCTTTCATGCATAATAAATATATTAAATTATTTTTATCTCACCATCAATACTATTCCCTATTTCCTAAGAATACTAATATATTTGCTCAGTCTGTTATCCTGATCTGGATATTTTATGAGTTGCAAATGCTAATTTTGTGTTACAGCTTGTATCTGATGTGCCCTATGAGCATCAAGGGCTCATAGGCAGGGCTTTTGGCAGTGCATAGATCATGGGTGTGTGATACTGCACCACTTCAGATGGTTCTAGCATAGTTCTGGGTGTTCACGATGCACTTCCTGAAGAGAGAAGACCCACCGTGGGTGTGGGTGGCACACATCGATATGCTGCAGCCTGGACAGAATAAAAAGGAAAACAGGAAGGAGGCTTATTGTTTCCTGCCTGCTATACCTTGGACTGCTTCTCCTCTGTGATGCCCATCTGCCATGCTGGCATGCACTGGAGCCAGCCAACTGTACCTCTACAGACTGTGAGTGAAAAGCAAACCTGTCCTCTTCTCACTTGTAGGTGTTGGAGATTTGATCCCAGGAAGGAGAAAATAACTAAGACATTCTCCCCTTCAAATGTATCAATTTTTAGCTGGGGATATAGCTTAGTGGCACAGCACCTGCTTGGCAAGCGCTAGGTCCTCAGTTCAATTCCCAGTGTAATAAATAAATAAATAAATAAATAAAAATAAATAAAGAAATAAATAAATAAAATTTATCTGTTTTTCTATTTTAGCCAACAAGAGAAAAATCTATTTCTTTTGATTCTCAACTCCAACTTGGAAAACTGCCAGTATCCTTTTAAGAAGCTCGATACACGACACAAAAGGCGCCTCATGCGCAATAGTGAACGTCAGCACCTTGCCATCAATCTGCATTATGCTACGCAAATTGGCCCTAACTGTACAACTTTTATTAGTAGATTGCCATCAAGTGGATCAGAATACCCTGACAGAAAGTAATTCCATCTGATAAAATAAAAATGTATTAATAACATGGAGATTCTGAATAATAAAAATGATTATAGGACATGTCGTATCAGACAGAAGTGTTGATTGTGAAAATGTACTGCTTAAGAATTTATGACAATGGTATGGAAAAATGAAACAGATAAGAGGTCTTCTCCATTTAGAAATATTTTAACATACATTCATTTGTACATACGTATTTGTGCAAATGTTTTAATTATAGCTCAAGAGAAAGAGACTGCTTCAAAAAAGTACACTTTTTTGTACTTTTTTGTGCAAGCCAGACTGAAGCCAGTTTGAAGCAACTGTCATAAGGGAAAGAAATGTTTTTGCTAGATGACTGACTGACTTTTAGCCAGATTTATATTGAGAATCAAGATAAAAGAGCCCAGCAGGATGATTTAAAATGTTGGGAGTTTGGCCAGAAAGGAAGTTACAGTAATGCTGTGGACTGCAAAGATAAGGCTGAGGAGATCTCCATTGCTGAGAAGGAACAGGAGAATAGAAAAGATGGCCTGAGGGCATCACAGAAAGCAGCAAGTCTCCACTCTTTGCAGCCTCAAAACTGCAAAGGTGATAGATCGTGCCTTAAGAAGGAAGCCTCAGAGCACCATGTTCCAGAATGGCAGCGGTGGCCGTACCAGGCTCCAGAATGGTGGCAGCATAGAAAATCTGCTCCTCAGAATTGGATTCAGAGTGCCCAGCGATCCAGGCACTGGACTCCTATGGCCAAGAAAGTGGAAAGCTTGGCTACTGCTCCAGGTGGCAGCAGACCTTGGCATCATCCATGTGCCCCTGGCTTTTGGTGCATGGTGAATGCAAGAGTTCTGTGGTTAAAGAGGCTTCCACCCAGATTTCAGAAGGCCTTGGAGGCCAGGCAGTGTGCCCCTGAGGGGGTAGTGTGTGAAGCTATGAGTGTGAAGCAAAAGGGGCACGGGAGACCTCAGAAGTTTAGAAAAGCCAGGACCCTGGATCATCAAAGGAAAGCTGAAAGGAGGGAGCAAAGCAGGCCTAAGAGAGAAGCTGTGGAAGCTGTAACCACCAGAAGTGCCATAGGGGTGGACTCATGCAAACCCTTGGGAGCTCACAATGTGCCACAAGTTGCTTCAGACGCTGCATGTGGAATTACAGGACATAATGTTAGCCCTGCCGGATTTTGGACTTGCTTTGGTCCCAATGCTCTGTATCCCCCTGTTTGTACCTTTTGGAATGGTACTGCTTATTTTGTGCCATTGAATGTTGGAAGTGTTTAACTTTTCATTTGTACACAGTGAAGTGTGAAGTTCACAGATGAACTTTTCATCCCTGTACACAGGGATCACAGTGAAGAGTTTTCCTTCATCTCAGAGGAGACTTGGGACTTGGACTCTTCAGCAGTGCTGAAATTGTTAGGACTTTGGCAACTCTTGCAAATGGACTAAATGCCTTTTGCATAAGGGGATGTGCATGACTCTTTAGGGGGTGAAATGTTATGATTCTAATGGAATCTAATGGAATCTAATGGAATCTAATGTCTTTGTACCTGGAAACTGGTTTTAAAAAAATGTATCTTGTTGCCAAGTTGACAAGGGGTGGAGTGTTATGGTTGATACATTGTGTCAACTTGGGGGGTGGTCTAGAGGTTTGGCTAAGTGACTCAGCAGGAAGCCAGAGTGCTTACTTTGTATACATCCTGAGCCTGTGGAAGAGGAGTCCATGGAGATTATGTGAGAGCTACATGCCACTTAGGTGGGGGTAGCCTGTTTACAATTAAGGCAGGGAAAGAAGCTGCTTACCGCCATTCCTCCCTTTTGCTCTGGCTGCATTGCTGTTTGGCTGCCATTCCCGCCTCTGCTCTGGTTGCTTTTTTATCTCCTGCCTCAGAGCCAGCCAAGTATGGACTGAAACCTCCACAAACTGTAAGCTAAATAAACCTTTCCTTCCTTCATTTTGGGCGTTGGGTATTTTGTCTCAGCAAAAAGAGAAAAGTAACCAAGACACACACTTTTGATTTTTGATTCATCTATCTATCTGTTTGATGACTTCCAAGATTTATCTTCCATGGACTGCCCTGATACAAATATGGTTATCCATTATTCACTGAAATATGTTGTCATTAACTCTTTCAAGAAGATACCTTCTGAATAAGCTGATGTCCTTTAACACTACCACAGCATAAGAGGTCAATCATCTTAGGAATTACCAAGACTCCAGAATCCCTACATACATGTCTCTATATGTTTTTCCCTTTTCCATTTCATTTTTATTCTATTCTTTTGACCATGCACCATATCATGTATGGTGTTTAAGCTTATCCTTAATAGACATTTATCTCTTTTTATAACATGCACTAAAATTACTTCAAATAGAATAAAAGGTACAAAACAAAGAAGATAAATTATGTGGGTGTTTAAACATCTCATATAAAAATACAGAATTATTTTATAAACATGAAATAAATGGAAGTATAGCAAGTTGTTTAGGAACGTGCATATTTTACAGTAAACTATTCCAAAGTAAGAAAGAATGTTAAGAGATATATAACTCACAAGAAAAAGTTTGTTGTACCTGACTCTGATCACTTATCTCATTTTAATTCAAATATATACCACTAATGAAATAATAAATGATATTAAATATGTAATAAAATAAATAATCAATCTGCTTCTTTTTACTGTAAATACTAAAGAGTATGAAAATAAGACAGAAAGTCAGGAATTGCAAAATTGTTGTAAAATAAGTCTGCTTTGTATCATGGCATATTCAGATATGCTTATGGAATTTTAAAAAGTCTACCCATCTCACAAAAGATATAACTATTTTTAATTTTTGATTGAGAACTTGAATTTGAAGCCAGTTTGAAATACTGTTTTCCACAACAGAGAGAAAAAAAATTAAAAACCCAAAGAAGCCAAAACAAACGATTCATGATTTTCAAATGCTATCCCCCTTTTATATCATAATTTCACCATTAAAATATTTTAAAGGTCCTATATGGTTTAGATGTAGAATATTCTGGAACACTCTCATGCAGTTGGAGGCTGGGCTTTCACAAGATGACTGGATTCCTGGGGCACCATGCTCATCACTGGATCCACTCTCTAATGCATCAGCAGCTGAGCACATTGTGAGACAAAGGAGCCTGGTCAGAGACAGGTCACAGGGCGGGCGTGGCCTGGAAAAGGATATCTGCGCTCTTTGCTCTCTGCTTCCTGGTCTCCTCGATGTGAACAGCTTTCCTTTGCCCTGCTCTTCTACTCTGCCCTTTCTGCTTTGGAACTCTCCAAATATGGACCAAATTCTCTGAAAGCAGAGCCCACAATTGTGAGTGCAGTGTGTTTTGAGCCCGTGGTAAGGAAGCAACTTAGATCCTGCATTGCATATAGTATTCATTTCCTTTCCCCATACACATATGTGTTACAGGATACAGATTTAACAGGTTTTTGTCTTTGTTGGAAAAATCTGTATTTCCAATATTCTTTAGAATGTTTAAATCTTGAATGGAACCATTCATCCTAATTGTTGTGGTAATTTTTAATGACAGAATAAAGAGTATACCCCTGGAGCTGGGGATTTAGCTCAGCAGACAGCGCCTGCCTAACAAGCGTGAGGTTGTGAGTTTGATTCCTGTTACTGGGAAAAAAAAAAAAAGTATACCTCAAAGAAAATTGTAAATAAAATATACAGTATATAATAATTAATTATTCTTCTTAAGAATTTGACTCTTGACTTTTCTATCCACTGTTTATATTGGCAGGAGGGGAAATGATTAACTCCATGGTGATTTCTGTCTGATTTCTCAGAGTAGTCTCTTGGTCCCACAGGATGAATCTTCACCGGTAAGAACAGTCAGCCATTATTGAAAATCAGATATAGCTACATCATCTTGTAAAAATCTTCATCTTGTGACAGGTGCTCAATGGTTTGTAAATATACTACTTCTACCTAGCGATTTAGCAAAGCAAAAAGGCTAACAAGAAACACAGCTTTGATTTTTCTTTTTATTTTAATTCCACAAATCTCAATAATTTGCCTCATCTATTTAAGCAAGAAGATGATCAGGTACATGTTAGGCCCTGTGGAATTTTTACTGGGTCAGCAAAGTTCCTCTTCTACTTTTTAAGGATGATAGCAATTTATTTTTATGAATAATGACTTAGATTTTTCTTTATTATGTAACATACAGTATATGTGCATATGTGCATATCCATTTCTGTGATGTAAATGTATGTCATATTTAAAAAGAATTTATTTTAAAGAGAAAAATAGTAACAAAATAACAACAATAAATTAAAAAGAAACCCACAAAAGCAATAAAAATGATACAGAATTTGAAAACAAGATGATAGGAAATTAACAACGGCTGTTATATTACACGTGGTTATCTTCAAGGAAGTTGTTCATGTTACCTTCGTGAACTTAACACTCTTTAAAGCATCAGTGTATGATGCTGAATGACTACTGGACACTAAATATGGTAGAAACGACACAGTCTTCTTCATTATAGTACTATCTCACCAGCACTGAGCATGATTTCATAATTATTTTTGTCAATCACAGACAGCTGTAAGTGAATAAAGGAACAAAGGAATGTGTTTTTAAGTAAAAGATAAAGCCATAACAACAAATTAGTGACAAAAGCAAAAGCCAACACATTAGCCACATTTTTCTCAAATATGTGCTTCCTTTCCATATTTTAAATGTACTATTTGAGGCTCTTAAACTGTGTTTTTCTAAATCTCTACAATTAAAACTTCAGTTTTTTATTTTATAACTACCATCTTCATGTAAATCAGACAAGTAGATTATGCAGAAGCATACAATTTGTCAGCAGGATAAATATGTGTTGGATCAAATATAATTGTTTGGATTGGATTGAACCTGTATTCATAATAATTGGATGTTCCACATTTAAAAAAGAAACAGCTTACAGAAAAGTTGTATTTAGTATATCCCTCTATTCTACTAAAAATTCATTTGTTTTGATTTTCACAAAGTTTTAAATAGACACTGGATACTTGGTGCAGGTGTTTAGTAGACTTGTTTAAACACAAAGAAACAAAGAAATGTGTAAAAAATTATTTATGCACACTACCTTGGGTTATTTCATAACTATTTCACGAAACCAGAGATATGTCAGTAAAATTTTGTTATTGTTTCTGTTGGAATTGTTACTGTAGGTGTCTGTAATGTGTCAGTAAGATATATGTGAATGTTGCTGCTAAATTTTCTCAGCCTGCTCATTGTGTGGCTACTAAGTTCTATGTTATTAATGAGATCCTTCAATATATAAACATTTAACTGGCATTCATTAAGTCTATAGAGTTTTAATTTTGTTATTTAATTATTGAAAATAATTATGATTTGTTGACTCACACATTTTCAGCATTTCAGGTATATATGTATTTTGCAAATGAATACGGGTATTTTGATGTCAAAATAATAATCTCCTCATTCACTGCAACTTTTTACTTTGGAAGGAGTAAATCATTTTAGGGAATTTTAATAGCACACTCATGTCAGTACCAGACTGCAGATCCATTTGTATCCTCATTAATGACTCTTTTCATGCATATTGAAATTTATATTTACAGTTTTGTTTAACTGTCATAGTCTTCAGGGGTAATTTCTTAAATCCCACCTTAAAAAGTTGGTTGAGTCATTTAACTACTAAATGACTAACTACTAAATCTATTTCTTTAATGAAAAAACAAATTTGAATAGTGATAATACCCATTAAATTGCACTGTTAAGAGTATTAGATCATATAATATGTGCAAGAACACTCACTCCTTGCAATGTAGAAAATGATAAGTATAGTAGTTCCCACTTCATATCTAATGGATATATTGCAAGACTCCCAGTGGATTTGTAAAACCATGCATTTTAATGAAAATTATACATATTTGTTCCATAGATAGGTAGATAGGTAGATGATAGATGATACAGAGATAGATAATAGATAGACAGAAAGAGAGAGAGAGATAGATAGTAGACAGACAGACAGACAGACAGATAGATATCTGAGTTCATGATCTTCATTTGTTCCATGGTTTTAGAAGAAAAAATGGTCATGTTTTTGTCTGTGCAGGGAAGATGGCCATCATCATATTTGTCACCAGATGAAGTTTGCAAACAAAAAAGAAGTTTGGTCAAATGTTTTTATTTGCAAATCCCATTGTTTGCAAACAAAAGTGTTCCTGAACCAAGGGTTACTGTATGTATTACACCTGTTCAATATTACACAGCTTAATTTATAGATTAGGCAAAATAAAAGATTATGGTAATATAATTAAAGCAGCCCAAATAATATAAGGTGCCAATTGTTTTGTGAGTGTGAACTTTTTCACAATATTTCAGGGCATTATAAATTTTAGCAACCTTAGCATTAGGTTGTTTTTTTATTAATTGAAGAAGCTTCACTTATTTCTTAAAGAGTCCCTTTAAGATTTTTTGGGGGGGAGAATAAAATTTCCAGCATTATACTTAAGGGCCATTGTTAAATTAAACATGTTTTCATATAAGTACTGCAACACAACAGTAGCTATGATAACCAAGATGACTACTAAATGACACACAGTGTAAACAACATAAATATACTAGACAGAGGAGTGGTTCCCATCCAAGGCAGGACAGAGTGAGTCACTGCAAGATGTCGTACTATTCAGAGTGTACTTTTTAAAACTTAGGAAAGTTATTTTTTAAATTTTCTGCTGATATTGTCCACCATTTTGTAATAGTAGTTTTCAAATTTAGTAATGCATAAACAAAAAATAACCCCCTCCCCAAACCCTTTTATTGTCTAATTTATTTTGCTCTAAATGATAAATCATAACTTTTAGTCAGTCAATATTTTGATTATGATGCAAACACCAGTGTGACCTCCAAGACCAAGATATAAAAGTTGCTAAAGTTTCTGCTTTGACTTCTCTTTTATCACTCTCTCTTGGAGAAGCCAGCTACCGTGCTATGGCGCACTTAAGTAGCTCTATCAAGATATATGTATGAGTTTTTATAATTGAGTCTTCCTATCAAGTGTCTGTATCAGGTTTCAGGAGTTGTGAATGAGCCATCTTGAAAATGAATTTTAGAGGCACAGATAAGGTATCAGATGGGGGAAGATCTCACTAACAGTTTGAGTCAAACCCAGCAAACACATAGATTCAAAACTATCCAAAGTAGCTGTTTCCTAGATTCCAGTACATAAGAAATCTAAAATCTATTTCAATTTCCTTTGCTAAGTCACTAAGTGTTTGGTTATTTATTACTTAATAATAAAATCCTAATTCTTGTAAAAAATAAAAGGATGATTCCTCCAGTTATTAAAATTATTAGAACCAGATTCTGGTAGAGGGAGTCACATTTTTAATCTCATAGATCGAGTTTGTGAAGAAAGTGAGATTTTAGCACAGAGCCATTTTGCTTTGACAAAACAGCATTACAAAAAAGGGAAGATAAAAATGGCCTAAGTAGGCCTTCAAAGTATATTGTTTGTTTTACACATGCTTTTATGTTGCTCGTTGTTATGAAATGCTGAAACTTTCTTTATTCCCACTCACTCTACCTTTTGGCACTGAAGAGTTCACCAGAAGTGACCAACTTTCACCTTTGAAGTGACCTGGAGGGAAGGAGGGAGCAGGAGGGAGGAGGGAAGGGAGGACCGGGGTTTCAGGGACAGGGAGATGGAGGATACCTATTTACTTAGGGAAAAAGCCAGCTGATTAAAAACAACAAGCACATTATGTTATATATTACTGATTCTGTCCTGGATTTGTATACTTACCAAAGCTCAGAGAATTTCTTTTACTACATTATGTTCATTTATTATAATATATGATTTATCCTAAGAAAGCAAATAGAGATTATCATCTTGGAAAATCATTAATTTCTCTGTGCAAATTACATTGTGTGTTATATCCAGGTACAATATTATGTAACTACTGCACACTGATATTATATTTTCATTTGTGAATATATATCGCATTTCTGCCCAGCAGTTATGAAAATCATGGCTATACACTTAATGTAATTGTCACTATATCTGAAATTGTCACTTTTGATTTTAATAGGGTATTTAATAGAATTTTATGTTCACAATTCTATTGCCCCAAAATGTTTTAGCAAAAAACATAAAAATCATTTACCTCAGAAAAATCAAACTCAGCAATAATTAATAAATAATCAAATTCAAAATCAAAATGATAAAATGAAAAATATAATAAAAACATATTCGGTAAAAGATGGTTGACTTTTTACATGAATCAAATACTGCTTTATATTTTTTTAAAAATCCACATAGCATGGACTGTATAAATTATGTAGAATTTTGAATTTAAAATTACTGAAGTAAATGAATAAGGCTTAAAAACTGTGTGGCTAAGGTTTACCTTAATTCGTGTGAGGTGTGAAAGTATTAGTTAATATCTCATGTGTGTTTATAAAGTATTTTTCCATTAGAAACTGCTTATAGCCTTCATTATTCCAATTTACCTTTATTTGTCATGATAAAAGGCAGAACATAGCTCACCAAAACAAAAAGAAACATCAGAGAAGTGAGTTCATATTTTTGGGTTTCAAGAGTTTCTGTCTTTAATGCCAACAAATTTGGGAAAATGTCTTGGAGTTTGTTGCGAGAGAGTAAAAATTTTCCACTCACATGTATTCCTGAGTGGGAAGTCAGATTACATAAGAAAAGCGATCTTACGGAAATCAAGTGGGACCCAACTGGGAATGAAGCTAGGTGTCAGTAGCACCCATTCACACCAGAAATTGAGGATACTGGCCTCATTATTCAGCCACCAGACCTCGGGTATCAGCTTAGAGATGGGTTTCAAGAGTGAGTCTCCAGATGGCCTAGTATGACTGCACTGAGAGCACATGTGTGACTCATTTGAGAATTTCTGAACATCTATTTAAATAAGAGAAGTTGGGGCTTGGTCTCGAGACTCGAACTCAGGACCTTGCACTTGCCAGGCATGTGCTTGAGCTGCAGAACTACATCCAAATAGATCATTTTAATTGGTGTATTAGTCACTTTCCCACACCTGGAAGAAAAACCTGGTGAAAAGTTCAACGCCAAAGTCTCTTCTGAGACTAACAGTAAACTCTTAGCTGCTAGACCCTGTGAATATAAAAAACAAAGTTAAATAGTGACAGCATAGGATGCCCCAAGGTAAGCATTTTTTCTTACTTTCTCATTGCTGGGACACAACACCTAACACTTACTTCTTAGAGGAAGAAAGATTTATTTTTACTCCTGCTGTCAGTTCATAGTCTGCTGGTTCCAAGGCAAGGACAGCATGGCACAGAGACGCAGCAGAGAAAAAGCTGCATCCATCGTGGCAGCCAAAAACTGCAGCAGAATGGAGGAGCCAGGGAGAAAGATCTGCTCTTCCAGCTGCTCCCTCACTGACTGGCTTCTTCAGACAAGATCCAGCCTCTCAACAGCAAGTCACTTATATGTTGGTTCAATCACCTGCCAAAAGCTCAAATATGAGAACATGAGGCTCTCAGACATCTAGATATAACAATATCACCTTTCTATTCCCAAAAGTACAAATAGGTAGATAGAAATTAATCAGAGCACAAAGACCAAAAACTGGAACAGCAAACACTCAGTCCTATGATTCTTGTCCAGCACCAAAGTTGTTGGGGCGTATGACTTCCAAAGGGCTTAGGGAGCTCCTTTCCTGGGGCCTTGCTAATTGCAGCCCATGTAGCTTTTTTCAGGTATGCTCTGCTATCTATGGCTTTCCTCAGGTTATGATCGCATTCCTGGCTTCTGCAACTTCCTGGATTCTCTATTCATCTACAGCTTTATTTCACAAATTTTTTTGCTGCCCTCTCTGGGGCTCCTTTCTTGACTTCTGAAATACAGATGACAATCTTCTTAAATCCATAATTCTTGAAATTCTGTATACATGAACACCAAGACCACATAGATGGCATCAAGTTTGCAGTCAGCTTGAACTGTAGCCTGGTTCCTTTGAAACATAGTTGCAAGAGACCTCTCAGTGCATGGATGGTTGACTTCCGGGAAAAAATTTCCTTAAGTGGCCCTCAATGGGTAGGGTATCCTTGCTTTCTTTTCAAATTAAATCTTTCAAAGGAATTTATCCTTTTATACCATTGAGCCTATGATGGTTGGAGTCTCAGCATTTCTTAAGATATTACTAAGTTATCTTTAAAATTATAATGATAAAAAGTACTTGGTATCTTTTTAATGCTAATCATACTAGCAACCTCACTTTCTTTCCACAGAGGTGCTTGTTTTTGGCCAAGTTGAAAGTATTTCAAAGCATTCAGCTCTGTTTACTGTACCCATTTCTCACTATACTTGTGACTAAAGCAAAGCAACTGTATACATCCCATGCCTTCAACACTGGGCTTCCCTGAAATTTCCTCTGTCAGGTTAATTAGTTCACTGTTATGGTTTGTTTCTAAATGTTCCCCCAAAGCCTCATGCAGTGATGGGCTGGGCTTCTAGAATTTATGATTGATTCAGGGTCCAATGTTAGAATTATGGATGTGAGTGCTATACCCACCCTGGTGCAAATAATTTCCATAGAATGTAAGGGAGGGAAAGAGGCTGCTTGCCACCGTTCCTCCACTTGTACTCTCGTGGCTTTTCCTATTTTCCAACACCATGAACTGTTGCCCTGTCCATGTGCCACTCTGCCTTGGAGCCAGCCATGTATGGACTGAAACCTCTACAAACTGTGAGCTAAAGAAACATTTCCTTCCTTAATTTTGGTATTTTATCAGGTATTTATCAGGTATTTTTATCAGATATTTTATCTGAGCAATGAGAGAAAAGTAACCAAGACACTCACCATCATTAAATCCACGCATATATATAAAGTCTTAGGACATGAACAAAATGTAGACAAATTCATTGGTGCAATGAAATCCATTGGGCATCTAGGCCAGTTTTGTCACTTGCATCTGAATTTCATGAGCCTGGCCTTTACTCTGAATTCTTATCAGCATTCTAGTCTTCTGAGTTCTAACCAGTACTAATCCTCAAGCTTAAATTATTTTCCTCTAGGGTTTCTCCATGTACCATCTTCAAACATTTCCAAACTCCTCCTACAAACTAGTTCCAGAAGATTTTAAGACACACAGTCAGGTACAACCACAAGCAATGACCCCACTCCTGGCACCAACTTTCTGTTTTGGTCAGTTTTGCCATTAATGGATCAAAATATCTGACATGCAAAATTAAAAGAAGAGGTTAAAATTAGCTCAGAGTTTCATAGTGTTCAGTTCATGAGTGCCTGGTTCCAAGGCAAAAACATCTCAACTAGCACCTAGAAAGCAGAGTGGGATGGTATAGGTCAGCTACAAGAAACTCCCATCTCTGAAAAAATGAGACTTTAGGAGAACATTTTGTGTCTAAATCCTAATAAGTGAGTTTCATTTGAGAAATAAATAAAGTTTCCTGATCTTTACAGAGTCAACAGATTATTTTTATTCAAATTTGCTTCAGATTTTATGAGAAATAATTTTGTATTAACTTCTTCAGATGTTAATTTGGGATTCTAGAATTCCTAGTCTTCTTAATTTCACTAGATTATGTTTTTTACAAACAAGTTGTATATTTTCTTATGCAATTGTATTGCTAAAGCTCTTTTAGAGGGTAATATTTTTAAAGCATTTGCCTCAAATGTAATTTATTTTCTATCCAAAGCTTTTTGAATATTTAATATTTGGTTTATATAAAACAGGTCAAATGTTTTATAATTTCACTATATGTAGTATACAATATATGATATATCTTGTTATATATAATTTACTATGTACCTGGATGTTTCTGTTGTCATGGTTTGTGTCTGGGTGTCCCCCCAAAGCCTCATGTGGCCATGGGGCAGGCTTTTAGAGTTTGACTGATTATGGGTGTGAGGGCTACACCTGCCCTGGGGTGGATAGTTTGCATATGTAAGGGAGAGGAAGAGTGTGCTTGAGGCCATTCCTGGCTTTTGTGTTTGTTGCTTTGCTGTGTTCTGCCGCCATCAGCTGTAGCCCTCTGCCATGTGCCACTCTGCCTTGTAATCTGCCAAGTATGGACTGAAACCTCCACAAACTGTAAGTGAAATAAACCTTCCCTTCCTTAATTTTGGGCATCAGGTATTTTGTCCCAGCAATGAGAGAAAAGTAACCCAGACATCTGTGCTCTAACATGTTATAGGTCAGATTGACCCTAAGCTATGCTCTAATGAATTCACATGGATAGCTAGCCAGTAATATTTTTTAAGTGAATTTAAATCAGAAAGCCAGTTCCCAAACTACTCCATTTAAATGCTATTATTAATTTATTTACTTAATAAAGTGTTTTTGCTTCACAGAGTTGCTATGGATGTTAAGATGCAATTACTGCAGTTTGAATTTATTTTCTACCTGGATCATCGTGCTTATGCAAGGACAATCATAAGGGTTAAGCTGGGTAATTGTTCATCTTCTGTAAGTGTTTGACCACCAAAAGTACATTTAATTTGTGAATAACATGCTTCATTGGTTGTCATTATGTCAGAGAACTGAGTAAGAGACTTCCAAGTTTTGGAGTTTGACAACAACATTAACCTTGCCTCTATTTTTTAAGTTATAAAATCACTGACCTGACTCCTTCATAACCATATATTTCTAAAACTTCATGTATTTCAAGTCAGAAGGATTATAGAAGCAGTGAGATTTTTATGTAAAAAGCCTAATCTATTAATAGATCATGTATTAGTACCTGTCTTTTAGTAAGTCTGTATTCTCAGCAGATCACATTATGTCTGTGTTTTTTTTTTGTTTGTCTTTTTTTTTATTAAACTCTTAGAGAATCACCTTAAATATGTAAGGAAGTACTCATAAATAAACTCTTGTTTTAAGAAAGCATGAAAAAAAAAAAACAAAAAACAACTGTTTGCTCCTGCTGACATCCCCCTAGAGTTGACCAAAATAAGTTATCTTTTCTAAATGTCAAGGTCATTATTGTTGATTACTGGGCATAGGATACTTGGCAGTAAACGGAACTGATGTTGAGAAAGTGTTTCTCTCTAAGATTTGCAAAGATCCTAAAGCTTATGTGTTTTTACCCTAACATTTATTGGCATTTTGTTGAAGAAATTGTAATACTTCATTATGACTAAAATGATGGAGATATTGTACTGTTTATAAAGAATTGTAACACACCTACAATTGTAACACACCTACAAAACCTGGGCCACATATTGATTTAGTGGAAAGTGAGCTAAGAGATAGGAACTTGTCTAGTATAACTTTACACTTGCAACTGGGAATATAGCTCAGTGGCACAAGCATCTGCCTAGCAAGAACAAGGTCCTGAGTTCAAATCCCACTACCAAAAGTATGTAACTTCAACTTTACACTGAAGTATTATTTTTCAAAAAGTTGGCCAAATTACTATAGCTGAAAAAGTCCCTAAAAGTTTATCTTTCTCTATAGTGTTTAAGGACCTGATAATCACTGTACCTCACAACATATCATTTTAAATGGAATATTTTTCTTAATAGTCAATGTTAAATAAATCAAACTCTGTGTATAATAAGAATAACAAAGATAAACAAAAATTCCATTATGCAAACATGGACAAAAGTACCATTCTTCCATTCAATGACTGTTTCATTATTCCAAAACTAAATTCTTAATTTTCTTACCATAATTCCCCAAGGCTTTGATGATATGGGTAGAACTATTCTGTGTTGGACGAAACACAGCAACACTGAATGACAAAAGGACTTTTGAATGTGATAACGCACTTGTTGGGCTCAATGTTCTATCCTGGCTAGCTTCTTCACCTGCATCAGCAGTCTTTCACTTTCCACTCTTTATATTCATTATTCATTTCTAATATTTTAAATATTCAGTGTTACACAATACATTGAGGGAAAACTTGCACAACCTGACAGCAAAACCATCATGTAAACATCACCCTCAGATTTTCAGAATATTTGCGTAATTACTCTGTGTGTAGTAAATCACTCTGGTAAAAACAATGAACCACATTCTTGGAATGAACAATCCTTAACACAGTTGAATAAACATCTGTATTATGCTTTCTGTGAATCCTGATTTAATTTTTATTTTTCCTCAAAATTTCTAACTTGTAGGAATCAAGGAATAATAGTTATTGTTTTTTCTAGTTTTTCATTAACTTATGTGGAAAATCTTTACACATTGTCACATTCATTTTAATATTAAGTTATTTAACATTTACTTATTAAATAAATTCAATATTTATTTACTGAATAAATTGTTTGAATTATATATTAGAATAAATTTACTATCTCTAATTCATTACTCTACACCCTCTGCGACCATCAGGGGGAGATCTCTAGTTCCTGTGAAGCCTCAGGAACCTCAGTGAACTGTGTGGGAGCCCATGACCCCTCACTCCACCCCTCGTCCACTATTGTGGGGAGATCTTTGGGTCCCAGAAGGCCTCCACGATTTCTCTGGGACCCCAAGACCCATTGCTCCACTCCCTATTTCCATTGTGGGAAGATCCTTGGGTCTGGAAGGACTCAGAAGACTTGGTAAATTGCTTGGGAGCCCAAGACCCCTTGTTCTGCCCCTTGCCACCATCTCAGGAAGGACCCTAGATCCTGGGAAGCCTCAGGAGCCTCAGTGAGCTGTCTGGAAGCCCAAGACCCCTAGATCTGCCCCTGCCACCGGTGTGGGAAGGACCACAGATCCTGTGAAGACTGTGTGAGTTGTCTGGAAACCTGAAACTCTGCACTCTGACCCCCCACCACCATCATGTTTAGAACTCCAGGTCCTGGGAAGCCTCAGGGAGCTACCTGGGAGCCCTAGATCCCACTCTCCTCTACCCGCTGCCATCGTGGGAATGATCCTGAGTCCCAGGAAACCTAGAGAGCTTTGAAAATGACAAAATCAAGGAGCTAAATGCAATCTCGGACCTCCACCCCACCCAGAACAAGTCTAGAAAACATCAACATAGAGGAACATGAAAGTCACACACCTGAAACTTTGGAAGTAATAGCGATTGAAGTAAAGAATCAGCTACATCAGGCTATAGAGGAAATTAGATCAGAAATAATCACTCAAGTACAAAAAGAAATGACAACCATAGATTGCTCAGCATATCAAAAGAAGATGGAGAGAAAAAAATAAATGAGCACAGAAAAATGATGGAAACTTTGAATGAATAGTATAGGAAAGAATTAAAATGCATGAAATAGATTCAAAGAGATATCCAGGAAATTAAAAATTCCATGGAAAACTGGCAAAACTGCTTGAATAAAACTGACGATAGACTTTCAGACCTTGAAGACATCATGGTGGCTACTGATCATGAAAGGAAAGAACTCTTAAAAACAACAAGGAACCAGGAAATAACAATTCAACAGCTGCAAGATGAAGAAATAAAAACAATGTAAGATTAATAGGTGTCAGTAAAAAAGCAAGAGGCAACGTGAATGACAGAAAAAGACTATTTGCACAAGTAATAGCAGAAAATTCCCCAAGCATGGGAGAAGAATCTGGCACACACATAACTGATGCATGCAGTGATCCCTCATCTGTTGTGAGAGTTACATTCCAGAGACCCTCTGTGATAGGTGAAAATCCACAAAGTAGTGAAATTGTACTTATTATATTATTTATATATATTTTTAAGGCTTTATAAACCCTTCCCACACTCCTATAAACCTTCCAATTCTCATATTAACCTTACCCACACTCTTATAAATACTTCATATGCTCTTAAACACTTTGTACACTCTTAAACCTATGTAATTTGAACAACATGTAAAATTTTACATGGGTACTCACCAGTGAAGTATACTATAACTTGAATGAAGAGAGATGCTGAACATATCGGCAAAATGCAGGACAGCAAACAGACTGATACTGTGGTCACTGAGACAATCAGCACCCAGGATACTGAACACAGTGCTGTGGCTGGTTGCCTTTCATTCCATCAGCCAGTAGCGTGCCTTGTACAACCTCATGTTGGCAAATTTGTGCAAGTGGTAGAAGCATACTGCATTTCCATTGTGGATAGTACAGTATTCATTCACTGATAAAATAATACTGCATTTTAATTCAATTTAATATCTTTTAATATGTTTGAATTAACCTTTTTAAAATTTTTATATTATTTTAAAATTCGGTGGCAAATAATTAAAATCATAAACATTGTACAAAGGCCTATATACCACAAAATCCCATGATGTAGCAAAAACTCTGAAATAGAGAATTAGATATATTTTTTAAAAAACTCATGATACAGTGAAGCTGCAATAAGTGAACCATGATATAGCAAGGGATGACTGCATAGAATTCCAATTAGCCATAACCAAAATAAATCTAACTCATTACTTAAGAACTTTAGTTGAAAATCTGGAGAATTATATTCTACTTAGTTTATCTATATTCAGAGCTTACATATTGAGGAAATTAAACAATTTTCGTAATAGCAGATTTATTAAAGTAAAATTCCCATGACATTTAGTACTCAATATTAATTGATTTATTAAGGATTTTCGATAAATACTAATGAGACATGCACATTTTGTTAACACCTTGTTTAGGTAAAAGAATTACCAGACTGACATTAAAGCAAAGTTAATTTTCATATTTAATGATTGCTTAGGAACTATAGTTAAACAATTTTAAAACAAGTACTTATACCAGTTCTTTCACCATTTACACAAACATTTAAAATGCACATACCTAATAGAAAATTATTTCTTTTAGAAAATATTCCTAATAGAAAAAAGTAAATAGAAAAAAGTAAAATTAAATTTAAATGAAGATAAATACAAGCACAGGTTTAATACAGCAAGTATTTGTATCTTCTCATGTAGTTCACTTCTGTGGATAAAAATGATTAACCTACAGTACAAGTGAAAAAATTTACAGCATGCAATTTAGGTTGCAATTAAACTCCATATTCTAAGCATCTTAAAATATATACACCAGTCATTTCATTGCCTAATCCCTGATGAGAAATCACCTCAGTTCAGCCACTAAAATACAGTAGCAATCATGAATCAATCATGAATGGTTATCAGAAAGCCTTCTACATTTATTGGTCTAAAGAAGAATTCTTTTCTCTCTCTTTGTGATTCATTCCAAGCAGATAGGAGAAACGTTAATCTAGTGTCCATTTTAGTTTAAGTATCTAAGAGTCTCTAAAACAGGAAAAAATGGATACAGAACTGGAAAACCAGCATCTTGTAATTACAATTAATGATGATAATTTGTGAATCATTTTGTCATCAATTGCAAAAAAATGAAATGAAAGATTTTCTCTAAGCTTGTTTCTCAGTGTCACAATTAAATATATGTATTTTTGCCAATTTGAGGAATTTTTTTTAAAATTGCAATGTATTTTACTTAATCTTTATTAGCTATTTTGTAACTTTATGTGTCGGTAAACATTTTCTTTAGCTCTATATTTTTTATGTTGGAATTGTTTTCATTTAAACTAACAGTGATCATAATTTACTCGCTGTCAAAATATTCCTGTAGAGTAATTTAAGAACAAAGAGGAAATTTCTCCTACATTCCTTATTTTAGTAAGAACGTAATTTGCCATCCATGATACAAGTTTTAAGTTCTCACTTACACATATTAAGTTCTTTCTTATATAAACACCTGTTCTGGTTGCTGTTTCCAGTTTAATGAGTTTTGGGATGCTTATACCTCTGAACTGAGAGTAGGTCTATCATTTTGACATTTAATTTTGTTTCTCTTTTATAAATGTCTTGTAAAAAGAGAATCATTTAGCATCTGTTTGCTACCTTGAAACATCTGTTCCAAGATCTGTAATAAAAACAACACAATTCTTAAACCTTAGATAGACTCAATCCTTGAGGTAGAATCCTCAGTATCACAAATTCAGAATGAAATTTTAATGTAATATGTTTTCACAAACAGAAATCATATATATTTACATATTACTTTCTATATACATATACATGATTTCTGAGGAAGGAAAGTGAAGACAAGTGAAGATTCATTAAATTTAGGAAATATTCCTTAGAGAATACTGTAAAGTTAAGTAATGTTACAATGTATTTTATAGTTCCAACTGTCCATTTTCCATAAATCAAAACATAATTTCATGAAACAGCAAACCAAACTGCCTGAATTAAATCAACCTATGTACAATTGAAACCATTATTATTTTGTTTTGAGGTAATAGCTAATATAAACATAATTTTATTTCATTTAGAATATCTTCACAATAATGATCTTGAATGATTTAAAGATTCTCAATCTATAGGATGCATTTTTTAAACATTAAAATCAGACTCACCATTCCCTACTAAGGAACTTACTTACCCATGTATTTGCATCCTCTCTCTTTACAGATTCAAGTACTGAAGCCTCCATTTTCACTGCAATGTACTAGTTTGAAAAGCAGACATGGGGTGAAGTGAGCCCATGAAGATGGGACTCCATTCACCATATTCATGCCCTTGTCATAGAGTTTGATTTTTCTAACACCTTCCCCACATCACTACTCACCTGGCGTGGTTGATGGATACACGGAGAGTTGGCCTTCTCAAACTCAGTATAAAAGTGCTAACTAGAAATATACTGATGTAAGACTTCCAAGCCTCCCAAACCATATGCACATAGATTTTTATTACTTGCTACGCAGTCTATGGCATTTTGTTTTGGTGTATTGAGGATACTCAGATGACACTCAAGAAACCGAAAATCTATAAGATACATTAAATAGTTATTGAGGCTAACACTGTAATACTTAGAATCGTTTTTATAAGAGTGATTTGGAAGTGAGAAAATTGAAGGAATCTCCTCTACCAAGAAAATAGTAATGTTTTGGCTAATCCAATAGGCAATTTAATTTTAGTAGTGATTTTATTTTGGACGCAAGAGAGGGATCAATGAAATGGCAGCAGACATGAGTAGGAGTGTTTGCATCTAAAACTCAGAGAAGCAGAGCATGTTTCTCTTGAACCTGTTTCCTTCACCTTGTTGATCTATTAGGCTTGTCGTCCAAACCTTCAAACCAGTCGTGGGCTGAGTTTTTTTTTTTAATTAGCTTTTTTCAACTTAATTAGCTGAGTCATTGTCATTGACTACTATTAGTATCCTTGCCTGATATCAGGGAAATAAATGATAATATATGTAGTGTATTCTGGTGTCCAATATGCTGTGACAAATATATAGGCAGACAGTAACTGGGCTGTGATTTAACACAGAGCTATCAGGGAAGATCGGACCTAAAAGTATAATATTTATATCTCCTTAAGCTTTTGTTTGAGTTAAGAAGAAAATATTTGAAAACATTGGATTGTATTTTAAGAATTAAGCCTAAAAATTTGGATAAGAGGTATTTATTTAGTGGAAAAGCCCTGAAGTAGAATTGTGTTTGGTGTACATGACAGATTAAATATTACATAAAATATTTTTGAGTAAAAAATAAGTTATTAAAAAATACATACAAGTATTTTATATATAATTTTACATAAATAAAATTGAAAAAAGTGTACTGCTTCTTTTCAAAAGACTAAAATAGTAAAAGATGCCAAAAGAATGAAGAATATATTCATTGATTTTAGAAAATTATTGAAAACCAAACATGCACATTAAACTTTTTTTATTATATACTAGCTAGCACTTACTCAATTATTTAGTGATTTCTGTAGCTGATTTTCTTATAGATTTATAAAAGATTATTGCATACTATTATAATAATTAGTCAAGAAAACAGTTGATTAATGTCTTGAAAAGTGACTCAGTGTATTTTACTTTATAAATTAAAACATGGTCTCTTTGAACACTGTTTATGACTGGGTGAATAAGTACAAATGAATCAGCTATTAAATGATGACATATAGAACTGGTATATACCAAATTGATAAGTAGCTATAGTTAAATGTAAATAGATGTTTTCACACTAAATATTATTATTTTTTATAGAATTTTGCTTTTATCCAGTTTTCAAAACCAGAACATTAAAATCCAATGGGACATTACAAATATGATCTTTCTATGTAAACATAAACTGGAAGTAGAGGATTTTCTTCTCTTCTCAAACCAACTGTCACAGTATCATAAGTGCAGTTGCAGTCATAGCTGAATAACACCTAGGATGGCATAGATATACGATGCACATTTCAAAGTTTAGAAAAACATAACTGAAGTCTAACTTTGAGAAAGATTATGCTCACTTGACTCCTACTGCCAGTGGATCATTTCACTGATTGCCATAAAATACTGGGCCTCCCACACCTTCACAGAAAGGATGGATGGACACAAGGATTAATGGATAGAAAGAATAGCAATAGACACAAATGTAGATGAAAATATACATGGTTATTATTTTGTCATCATTTCTTGGAAATCTAACAATGCTTCCCTTTGTTTTGTTTTGTTTTGTTTTGTTTTGTTTTCTGGTACCAGGAATCAAACTCATGACCTTGTGCTTGCCAGGCCGGAGCTGTGCTGCTGAACTAAATCCCCAGTCCCTCCCTTAAAAACATTATCGGGGCTCATACAATAATATTTTTCATAAAGTTAATTTGCAGCATTTTTGTTTATTCTTTTTTTTTTTTTTCCCTGTACCAGGGATTGAACTCTTGACCTTGCGCTTGCCAGTCAGGCGCTGTGCTGCTGAGCTAAATCCCCAGCCACTCTTTATTCTTTTTTATACAAGAAGTATGTCTCTTTAGTTCATTAGGTACCAAAATATCACACAAAACATTGGCAATAAATGAATCTGGTCCTGATCTTCTTAAATGTTTTCAATGGAAACTTTTAGACAAGAGGTTATTTTTCTTTTCTAATTTTTATATTTTATTAATACATGTTTGTAGTACATAATAATTACATTTCTCATAGGGAGTTGGTTCATGCATATAATCTTTACCCATTTCTATTACTTTAAATGTCAAAATTTCAAAAATCTTTTGATAGCAAAAATTATAATACTATTATCACACAGTATATCTTTATTCTTTAAGTTGTTGGCAGAAAAGACAAAATAAAATATACCAGAAACTAATTATGAAAGTGTGACGGTTTGTGTTTAGATGTCCCCCAAAGGCTCATGTCATAATAGGGCTGTGTTTAAGTAATCCACTAGTTGGGGCTGGGGATTTAGCTCAGCGGCAAAAGCGCCTGCCTGGCAAGCGCAAGGTCGTGAGTTCAGTTCCCGGTACCGGAGAAAAAACAAAACAAACAAAAAAAAAAGTAATCCACTAGTCATTTCAAATTTTAGTTGACACCGCAATTAACTATCTCAAGCCACCCCTTGTCAACAACAAGACACATTTCCTTAAACCATACATAATCTCCAGATGCAATAACAATTCCACTTAAGATGATACAACTATGCATTCCCTCCCCAGAATAACAGATGGAGTTTTCTTTTGTTGATGTTAATTCCTAATATTCTATAATTTAAACATAATCATATAGTTTTCACAATACATAAGAATAAGTATTGTCTATCAATATTTTGTTATAAATAAAGGAAATAAAGATTATTTGTGCATATTTTTATTTGGGATATAGGAACTTTGTATTTCATGGAATACAATATGATATTTCAATACATGTCTTCAATGTGCAATGATAAAAAAAATGTAACTGCCATATCTAACACTTTACACATTTGTCAATTCATTTTTAAATATAACCAGTATGCTTTTAAAATAATAGTTCTAGAAGCAAAAACAAAGGAAATGTAGTTTTTTAAATTGATCTCACTCTCTGGGATTTATCAAGGTAACTTAAAAATGTGTATTAAGCATTTTTTTTATATCACAGCCCAATTTCTAGCAAATATGGATTTAAGTATAAAATGGTTAAGTTAAATTTACTTCTTATGCCTATAAACAAAATAAATGTGAATAAATATGTAAGTAGTTATTAATATGATCAAAATATAAATATCACTTATCATTTCATATAATTTATTTCTATACAGTTCTATATCCTAGGAACACCAAGACATTTTTTCTGAAGTATTGCAATATGAATTTAATTTCTATCTTGATATTTCCTTACCAAGAATAGGAAACTAGCTAATATCAAATCAGACTAAATATTGAGAATTAAGCACAAGTATTGGACCTTGTTGAAAGGGACAGTGTTAGCTTTGCTGAGTGACAGTATTATAGCCAATGAGGTTTATCAGAGGCATGATTATTACTATTTGAAGGAGACAGTGTTTTTCGTTGGTGTGCATTTTGAAAAGAATTGATATGGAAAACTACCTCAGATTTTTGATGTACCTAAGACTGTTAGAAAATATACTACTGAATTTTCAAAGACAGAGACATTCTGTTGAATTTTAAAAATGTACATTTATAACAAAAGAAAACTCCATGATGGTTGTGCCTTAAAATATGGTTTATGTACTCTTTGCTTTAATGTAGGGGTTTTATCATATTCTAAACAATATTGCTCATTTACATACATTTTCTTTTCAAATAATTTTTTTTTTAACTATCACATCTCAATATTGAAATTAAAGACATAAATCAGTGTTTTGGGTATGACATACAGAAAGAAGTATATTTGCTAAACTACCCATTGAAATAATTGTGGTCTTTTTCTCCAGAAATATGTCTAAGTTTTTTTCAATGTACAATTGAAAATTATCAGTAATTAGATAAATTTCAAGCAGGTTATCATTAACGTCATAGATTTTACGTTTGCCCTTATTTTTGTGACAATTAAGCTGACAATGATAAAAACAAATTCAATAATAGAATGGGATACATTTAAAGATTGCCAGCTAAAAGTTTTGTGTCTGTTTTAAGAATCAGACATATGATACTCTTCTCTCGTTAATATACTTCAGTGGTTGTATTTTATCTCTGTTTTGTTGAAGTGTGCTCACATGATCAATGATATATATCACTTAGCTACATTGTACAGAAGGTAGTCATTTTTTACTTCATATATAACCAATGACATGGAAAGAGAATTTTATATAATTTGAAATGGACTCTATATTATAACTGCTTCATCGGAAGGGAAATGAAATGACAAACCAGAAGGCATCTCTGTTTTCATTCATGTTGAATTTGGTTAAAACATATCCTAAGTTTTGAATGTTACTTTGATATGCATTGCCTAATATGTCTCCCAGAAAAGAAAATTATAATGCTTATTCAGTTCTTGGCACACCCAGCGTCCTAAAACTGAACTGAAGAAAAGAATGCCAGTAGCAGTGCGTTTATTTGACAAGCTAATTGAAGTTGCACAATAAATCAGTCTGATTTCCAAGGACAGAAAGGTTAATGGAGTGTGCTTCTCAATACTTGTACAATAGCTGGGTTTTCTGTACTGAAATAACTGTGATTTCCTTTATTAGTAGTTGCATTATTCAAACAGTAAAGATATATTTGAAAGGAAAACGTACTCATTATAAAATAAACCCATTTTAGAATACGCAACTTAAAAACTTACTCTGAATACATAACGTCACGTCCTTGTCAAATAGTACAAAATGCTCAGTTCTTATTTTCTTGGTTTTAGATTGTTGTGATTTGAACCTAAATGTATTTAGGAGGACAACATAACTAGAGAGCATTTTAGACAGGGGGCATTTAGTGTGTTACATTGTGGCCATAAATAAAAAACACATGAGACTTTTTCTTTCATCTGATTCAACTGGAGTTGTAAATAAATCAAAGTGTATGTCCATAGCAATTTTTCCTTAAGAAAACAATGCTTGAAAACCAGGTTGCCAAAAATGTAAAGTTAATTTAAGGAAGAAAAATTGTTCAGGAAAGGAAAATGTATGAAGATGTCTCAATCTAATCTTTTAGTTTAATGGTTTCAATATTAAAACAAAAAAAGAAAACTTCAAAATATGTGAGAAGAGCATAACATAGTAATTTACATGATGATTGTAGTAATATTTAATACGTGCATTTGTTCTGCCTATACATTTTTTTCCCTCTGGGATTCATATAAACATTTAAAAATATTATTTAATGTTTTCCCATTACAAAAGTAATAACAATCAATTTATGGATATATCAATTCATCAAACAAATATGAATTTTCTATTGTGGAGTGGGCAGTACTGTGGTTCAAGGATATCAATTAGTGAACAAAGAAGATTAAAATACTACACATGTGAAACTTGCCAAAAGACTACAATCAAGAAAAAATAAGTAAATTCAGCATGTATAAGGCAGTGGTAATTGATAAGGAGAAGCAGAATGTGACAAGTTAGCATGGAGAGGAGGGTTGGTAAGCACATAGGGAGTATCACGAGAAGAGGTTTTGAACACAGAAGATGAAGAAGCAATCTTTCAACGTCCCACACTTCATTTATCTTTATCCAGTATGTGTATTCTTACTAAATGACTCTTACATATTTGATTTTATATATGTGTACTTAAAACACAAAACTTTACAAAATGAAAATCATACTACATATCGTTGCTGTATTTTTTTTTAAACTGGTATTTCAAGGCCTTCAATTTATCTTTTGATTTTATGCTTAAATATAATACTAAGTAATGTAATTTAAGTCATGCAAATTTCCAAGTTCTAAGGTTATCTATAATGTTTTCATTTATACTCTCTAATCAAAATGTACATCTGGGGGCTGGGGATTTAGCTCAGCGGCAAAAGCACCTGCCTGGCAAGCGCAAGGTCGTGAGGTCAGTTCCCGGTACCGGAGAAAAACCAAAAAAAAAAAAAAAAAAAAATGTACATCTGACTATAACTGTTACAATATATGAGCACTGATAGAACATGGTATTTGTTTAAAATGTTACAGTAAAGATACAATCCCAGTAGTGCCTCTCAAAGTAGCCCCTTTGCTATGAACACAGTTGTCTTTTCATTCTTGTCACTTTCTGAAGCAGTTCTGGAAGTCTTCTTTCATGAATCTCTTGGCAAAAAATACGGTGAAAGCTGCTTCACCAATACGGTGAAAGCTGCCATCCAATGAAGAATCCGGTTTATAGAAAATATTCACGTGTACCCTAATCCACCGTATTCACCAGATTGGGCGCCATGGGACTCCGGCTCTTCTCCAAAGTATAATGATCGCAAAAGTAACCATGTTGAATTGTTTTCTGACATTTAGAATTCTGTGACAGCACAACTAATGGTACTCAGCGAGGACTTCTAGAGCTGCTCAGACATCGGCAATGGCCACATGTCGTAGCATGTTTGAAATGAGAGGGAACATTTCCACAGGGGTTGATAGCAATATGTCTTTCACTGCAATGTTTTAAATTCAATGTTCACTGTATTTTTCTTTCATATCTCATTTAGTGTAAAATTTTCTAAGAAATTTTTGAAGTTATAGGTTCTTTTACCTTTTCTAAGCATAGTTTGTGTGCATATAAATTACACATATTTTATATACATACGCTTGTATATTTGCATGCAGCCGTGATAACATCACCAAAATAACGATACCAAATAGATCCGACTTACTTAATGCCCCTTTGTGTCATTTTGCATTACCATGAGATGTGTCTTCTAAAGTCTACAATAAGGTATTGCAAACTACACACATTATATTGTATAAAAGAACTTCAGAATGTATTCATTGTCACAACAGAACCTTTCAAGCCACTGATCATCATTTTCCTATTTTACCCTTAACTAGTCTCTCATAACCACTGTTCTAATCTCTGCATATATACATTTCATTATTTTAGTTAACTCAGAAGGATATGATTATGCAGATGTCTTTTTATGACATATATGTATCAATTAGAATAATATGCTCAGGGTTCAACCTCATTGTAGTATTTCATCTTTTTTTGGCGGAATAATCTTCCATTATAGATATATTTTCCACTTCTAAAACTTTGTCTATTGTTGCATATTTGATCATTTTACTATTGTGACTAGCACAATGAAGGATCTGGAAGCAGTAATATATCCTTAGGATTTCTTGAATAAAAATCCAAAAGTGCCCTTTCTCGATCAATCATAATTTTAGTTTTAAATTGTTAGGATCCTGGATACTGTTTTCCATAGCAGTGAGCCCATTTCACATTATCACCCAAACTATGAGTTTCAATTTCTCTATATCCTTAACAGTTAGTAAATATTTCTTGAGGAATAGTATGGGCCAAGGAAAATCATTTGAGTATTTTGATACATGTTGCCAAATATATTGACAGAAAATATTTTTTCAATTTATTTATTCCAGCAATGCATGAATGCATACATATTTTCTCACTACATTAACAAGAGAAAGACTCCTTATAGTATTACTTAATAAAGTGTAGTACAGAATGGAGATTAAAATTATTATCCTTTTATTCCACCTTCTTTAAAGGTAATTAGAATTATGTGCAGTAGTTTCAGTGCCCTTCGTATCTCTATCTAGTTACTTGCTTATTCCCGTCTGGCATTCTTCCCTTGCTTGGATTCTGGACCAGCAGGAACTGAACACCTTTCCTCTAACTTGCATTTCAATAAACTTCCTGCCTTGAGTGTACCTAGGTGGGTCAGGAATTTTTGCACTGGGGTCTGTATCTCGACTATTACCCCTTCCTCTCTGGTTATTTTTCTTTGCTTTACTTCCTGCTTTGATCCACTGTGCCATTGTCATGAAGCTTGCTATGGACTGAATCCTGTGAACACATTAGACAAAAAACCCACTTCCTTCTTTAAATTGTTAGTTTAGGGTACAAGGTCCTAGGAAAAGGAAAGGTGACTGATACAAATCTTAAAATGGCTTCATTTTACTCCAGATGTTTTGCAGATGTTTTACAATTTCTCTTTCTTATCTTGTTTTTTGAACATCCAGCATCAATTTTTAAATTTTTAAGATACGTTTTGTGTTGTTACATTTTAGTTTTAAAATCTTAGTGGACATAACTTGAGGATATGTTTTTCCTGTAGTGAAAGACTTTAGTAATGAAAACTATACTACTGTGAAAAAAGAGATTGAAGAGGATGTTAGAAAACTAAAGGGTATCACATGACACTTGGTAGGCACTAATATTATCAAAATGGATTTGTTATCAAAACTGATATATAGATATAAAGCAATTTTAATGAAAATGTCAGTAGCATTTTCTACAGAACTAGAAAAAAAATCCTAAAATTTATGTGGAATCAGAAAAGAGTAAAACAGTACAAATCAATCCTTAGCAATAAGAGCAAAACAGGAGTTATCACAATCTCAGATTCCAAGTAATCAAGTCAGATTACAGAGCTACAGTAATAAAAACGCCAGGGGTCTAGAACAAATGCAGACCTTTGTATCAATAGAACAAAAATGAGGATACAAAAATAACCATAGGTCCCTTTAGCCTTCTTAGCTTTGATAAATGAGTCACAAACATATGCTGAAGTAAAATATAGCCTCTAAAAAATGATTTAGGGAAATTTGTTACCAACACACAAAAGAAAGATTCTGGACTTGTGTCCCTCACTCTGTATTAAGTCAAATAAAAATGGGTCAAATACCCATTTTTGGGTATTTGAAATTCAGAAGCATTGAGTCTGTTAACAAAAAATATGAAAACTCTTTAGGACATATGTATACACAACGACTTTCCAAATATCACGATGTAATATTTTTTCTTTTTTTTTCACAGACAAGGTCTCATACGCAGTACAGGCTGGACTTGAACTCATTTTGTAGCCCAGGATGGCCTCGAACTCATGGTGATCCTCCTGCCTCAGCCTCCTGAGTACTGAGATTACAGGCATGTGCCACCATTCCTGGTTACAATATAATCTTAAATACATTTACCACATTTAATATAATAATTCTCTATAGGATTAGTCCATTATCTGTTTTATTACATTTTTGTCTGAATCAAATCATTTTTATCTGTATCAATTTTACTAAATTCCAGAAGAGAAGAACATTTAAGATTCAGCATTCTAATTTCATAGCTGTAGAATTTTCTTGACTGTTATATTTTTGAAGAATTCCAAATTATTGGCTTATATTTCAAAAAAATTCTCCTGAAATTACCAATGCCTTATAATTTTACCCAAATATTCCTTAGTGTGTTTCCATTCATATGGTCCTGTTCAATTTTTATTTCTTTCCTGTAAAATTTTCCTATAAAAAGACTTTCTCCAAGTGTCCAGATATCTCCAGAGATTTTATTATGACTTGCTAACAATCAGCTATGGACATTTATACCCATGAATTCAGAAAAAATACTGAACTTATTTCTTCACTGTAAAAGCGAACACAAATGAAGTGACAATGTACATTCAAACAAGATCATGACTTAATACTATTTTAAATGGTATAATTTTACATCAAGTTTAAATATTCATTAATGATTCTTAGAAACAAATTTAATGCGGTGTTTATTTAGCCTTTGAAATTTCTTCTTATTTATTCCATAGTCATTATTTAATTCATGAAGATTATGACTATTATATGAGCAAATAGATGAATATACTTTATTTCAGTTTTTATTTCTTCTATATTTCTTTTAAATTTTGAATGCTAAACGGTATAGTTCAAAGTTGCATAGAGTTTCCAAATAAACATTTGTGTTTTTACCTGACTTTTGGAAGAATGCATTCAACTTTTAAAGTTTTATATGGAACTCAGTAAAAATTCAGCATAAATATATAATATTCACATGGTTGGAAATAACAATTTATATCTTTGTGTTACTAGAACAGTATCTTTCTTTTCACTTACTGAGAAGTACTGAAAATATTAGAAAGGTCAATTAATTGCAACTATATATGGTCCATCAAGCTATTTTTCATAAAGTTTTAAAGAAAAAGTTGCTCATGTTTCCTCTGAAGTCTAAGCGAGAATCTTTACTGGTGTCTTCCTAGGAATTCTTCACAGTCCTGGGCTGGTAGGTCATTACCCAAATCTCTTTTATGATTGCATAATTCTGTGGCTTTTTTCCTGTAGTCTCTAGGAAATCACATGATCTTCACAGAATATCTTGAATCTTTTAATTTATGGTCTGCCATACCCAGTACAGCTGTGTTTTAATTAATTACATCTGCAAAGCTGCTACTTCCAAGTGAAGTAAAATGAAATTCAGTTGGACATGAATTTGGAGGAGAAGCACTTGGTGACAATGTACTGTATACCAGATCTTAAGGCAAAACAGATACACAATAATACAGCTCGTAACAGTGATTTGTAAAAGAAATTAATTTGAAAAATGTGTAAGCATATGTAAATACAGAAAACTCCTCCAATACAGAACTTACATCTCCTAGATTTGTTGACTTTTTAGTCTTTTAAAATTTTATTTCAGGGCTGGGGATTTAGCTCAGTGGCAAAAGCGCCTGCCTGGCAAGCGCAAGGTTGTGAGTTCGGTTCCTGGTACCGGAGAAAAAACAAAAAAAATAAAATAAAATAAAATCTTATTTTATGAAAAAAAGCTAAAACAAAATTTCATGACAAAAAAAATAGGAGAATAAAAATGCTAAATACATTACATGTTGCTATCTTTAAAGTAGCTTTATAGAGTACAATATATGAGCGTAAAATTTCGCCATTTGATTTTAGCACAAAACTTCTTTTTAATGCAGATTTTCATATATTTATTTTCCACTGAGACACTAATAGTACAACTGATTTGTATTTTTTCCTTTTCTCCCACTGTCCTTTCCCTTTTCACCTGTCCTAATTCATTTTTCCTTGAGAATAATTCCTTCCCATTTCCCAATTCTCAATATCTACTGTATACTTTGTCTTTTTTTTTTTGGTGGGGGGACAGGGTTTTGATACGCAGTCAGGCTGGCCTTGGATTCACTTTGTAACCTAGGCTCACCTTGAATTTATGGCAATTCTCCTGCCTCAGCCTCACAATTGATGGGATCACAGGTGTGTACCACCATACCTAGATTCTATTGTACACCCTGGAACTTACTTACTCTTTCAGTTTCTCATATCAGGGAAATAATATGTTGTTTACACATGTGAGTCTGATTTACTTCACTTATTGAGTATGGTCTCAAATTGCATCCATTTATCTACAAGAGTCTCTGGTTTGCCTTTCATTATGACTGAGTAGTAGTCCATTGTATAAAAATACCCCATCTTTTTATCCATTCCTCAGTTGATGGGCATTTGGGTTGTTTCCAATATTTAGCCATGATAAATTGTGCTGCTATAAATATGGGTGCACATATATCACTATGGTGTAATGTTTTTAATTCTTCTGGGAAGACACCCAGAGGTGGAATAGATGGGTCAAATGGGACCTCTAATTCTAGTTTTTTGAGGACCCTCCACATTGTACCAGTCTACACTGCCACCAATAATGGGAAAGTATTCCTTTTTCACTACAGCCCCCACCAGCATTTATTATTGGTTGATTTCTTCATGATAGTCATTCTTTCTGGGTTCATATGGAATCTCAGTTTTGTTTTAACTTGTGTCTCTTGAATGACCAGTGATGTTGAGCATTTTTCATGTTTATTTCACACTTGTTTTTCTTCATCTGAAAAATGTATATTCATCTCAGATGTCCATTTTTTTATTTGTTTTTTTTTTTTTTTTTTAATTTGGGAGGTCTGATTTTTTTCAATTCCTTATAAGGTCTACATAGAATTCCGCTGCCTGAGAGACAATTAGCTAAAATTTTTCCCACTCCGTGCATCATCGTTTTACTTTTTGGTGATTGCTTTTGCTTTGGCAAAGGTTTTTAATAAGATGAGATCCCAGTTGTTGATTCTTTGAAGTATTTCCCATGCAGCCTGGATTTTATTTATGAACTCTGCCTACAACTATCTTCAAGATTTCTACCTACTTTCTCTTCCAGTAGATTTAGTGTTTCTATTTTAGTATTTATTTTTGATTCATTTTGACTTTAATTTCGTGCATGGTGATAGATGTTTGTCTAGTTTTAGTCTTTGGCGTGTGGAAAGCCAATTTCTCCAGCAACATTTTTTTTGTTTTGTTTTGTTTGTTTGTTTTTTCTGGTACCAGGAATTGAACTCACGACCTTGCGCTTGCCAGGCAGGCGCTGTGCCACTGAGCTAAGTCCCCAGCTCTCCAGCACCATTTATTAAAAAGGCTATCTTTCTTCTAGGGAACAAGTTTGTCCCCTTTGTAAAAAGAAGGAGGTATCGCTTAGATTTGTTTTTTTAAAAAAGGTGTATCTCCTACATATATTGTATTTGCAATTTTCTAAAAGATATAAAACCTTTGCTTAAAAATAGCATTAATTGAATTGTTAATCAGAGTCTGAGAGTAAAATTGTAGTACATATCTACAATGCCCTAGGAAATAAGCTTTTCTTTTAATGTGATGACAGCATTGTTGAAAAAAGTTCTGAGAAAGTTAGTAATTTTACCTACTCTGTTTTTTTGGCATGAAGTGATTTTATATTACATTGTAGGAATTCTGCCTCACCTGGAGTACTTTCAAAAAGTAATGAGAAATGTCATTCAAGGATGTCTGAAGAATTCCAGATCAGAGAGCAAAGAGCCCTTTGATCTCCCTTTGAGTAAAGGAGATATGAGTTGGTGAATGTTATTATATAATAAAATAGAAATACCGTTAACTGAAAGAAATCATATAGTGGCATGACACTTAACAGAAAATTTAAAGTATATTATGATATGACCTTAATAACAATCAGAGCTGTACAGGAAAGCTAGAAATCAATTTGATCATAGGAACTCATGTTTTTACAAAATATAACTTTCTATATATTCCTTTAAAGTTATGTTAAAATAGTCACATAAGAACTTTTTAAAAATTGAAATAATCAATCATGTTTTATGGTGTTCAAAAAAGATTCTTTTTAACATTAGTTGATGGTAACAGTATTGAAGCATGCAAAATAGTCGTATCTCCCGCAATAGGAGTCCTATCTCCATGACAACAACCAAGAAGCCAGGAAGTAGTTCCAAGTCAATACCTAGTGATGATCTGAATCTCTAATTACACTTTCATATAAAAGGTATTACAATTCCTGCAGATTAATTTCCTAGTCTATTATCTCCAAAGCTCCATGTATTCTTTCATTCAAAGGTTACTGACAAAGTTCTAACTCTCAGTTATCATTATTAGTGCTAGAAATGCTGAATGAAGAAGATAGACAAACAACTTTGCTCATGGAAATTTTGTATTACTATAGGAGGCAAACAATAGACTGAATAAATTAGTATTATAGAGACTTCTAAGTACATGCAGAAATATGGAAGCATAAATATGCAAGGTACACAAAACTGGTTCATGTGAATTTGAACAAGAGAACTTCTCTCTGATAAGATGCTACTAGGCCAAATATTTGAAAGAAAAATGAAGAAATTATATATGTATATATATACATATAACATTGTATATATGAAAGATCCCTGAAGGAAGATGGAAACGTTTTTTCTATCTAACCCAAGTAGATGCCTTGAGGTAGGCATTTCTCTTTGGGGTTTAGAGATTAGCAAGAATCCCAGAGGAGTCAGAGTAGCATGTATAGAGGACGGTGGAGATGATCATACTTGGAATCAGAGAGATAACACATTCCCAAGTCATACAGTGAAACTACTCTGGTTTCATTTCAGTTCTTTTATGAACCAACCAGAAACAACTGCTGACTATTCTGGTGTGCCCTGGATATTGTTACTGAGACTTTCTATCAAGGTTTTCCATCTAATATTTCAAATATATTTATTTTAAGATACTTTGTATTCAAATGCACAAGTTTATACATTAAAGTGTTCTGTAGAACATGACTTTTGCTTTATGAGTGCAAAATTGTGAAAATATTCCTAGCCTAGTCATAAAATTATTTTTCTCTCTCTCTCTGATATATAAAAGCAGTATTCCACAGATGCTTTACAAGGCTATCCAAATGAATAATATTTTTGACATTGTATTAACTGGCTCTAATTTTTAATACAATGTTGTGAGATATAACTTTTACATTACTCAGCTTTCAAGACAGCCTTTGATGATCTCATCTCCTCAGAATTTCTTTCCACATTGTAGTGTGTGGGTCTGTATGGTAAGCAGCATGTAGCAGAAGTAAAAATATGAGTCTACTGCACTTAAACTATACAACAATTATACCCTCCTACTGTGCTCTCTTTCCTGCTCACTTCATCTCTCACCATCATCATTCACTCTGTGGGAAAGTCACTTCTATATTGTGATCATCCTTCTGGTTATACCCACATGGTGAGGAAAACAACACCTCTAGCAAAGAACTACCAAAAAACCTCAATCTGAAAACTGAGGAATTTAGATATGGATCCCAAGATTCAGGTGACCATTGAGGTGAATCAGTTATTAGCCAACAGTTTGCCTCCAAATTACGAGCTATCCAGAGCTGACAGTTCTCATCTAAGAAACTTCTAAAATCTTAATCTAGACCCTTAGAATCAGAAATGGACTGAGAAGTGGGGTGATCAACTTGAAATGGGGGGATAGCTGTCAAATTAGAAAATATACTTCAGTGTGATCACAATACAAGCCAAATATTCTCTGAGAAAAATATGTAGATAAATATCGTGCTGGTTGATAAAGCTGGATATGAGGGTTTAAAGCAAAGTTAGTGTCTATTACTAGAATTTAGAGAGAAGAGAGTGCTGTAATGTAGTTGCAGATAGTTTACAACCATTATAGTTAAAGTTACCTATGAAGTGTCTCAATAGATATTTAAGTGATTTGCACACAGAGGAGAACTTGAAATGCTCCCATGTTTGCAAGATGAAAAGTGGATGGCTAAATTTCACTGATGCTAGTTCATGACGTGGATTTCTATTGTAGAGATAAAGATTTTTTTCTTTTCCTAAAAATATTATGTACAGGTTCAAAGTTTCTTCAACATCACTTTTCTCTCCAAATCCAAGTGACATAGAGAAGCTCAGGAAGTTTCAAAACATCAAGGGGATTTTGTCTCAGCTCAGGAATCGTTAGTTTAAGTAATTCTTAATCTTGTGAGAGAGCTGCTGGAAAATATGTTGTGAAAAGAATAATGTCCTCCATTAAACATTCTAATTTCTGGCACATTATATGTCAAAAGAGATTGTGCGTGTATATTGTTTATATTCAGGATATAGGATTGGGAAGAAATTATTCAGGAATTTTCAAGTGAAATGTACATTCTTTTTTAATACTAAAAGAGGAATTTTATATGGTAGAGACAAAGAATTGGAAATTGAAATGTAACAGATACATTATTTTTAAAAAATATATTAAATCAGGAACCTGGGGTGGTGGTGCACACCTGTAATCCAGCACTCTGAGGCAGGAAGATTGTTGAAAGTTCGAGGCCAGCCTGGGCTGCATAAGTGAGTTCAAGGCCAGCCTGAACTGCATAGTAAGACTTTGTCTCAAAAAAAAGACAAAAAAATATTAAATCAGTTCTTTATTGCTACAAAGCAAAATATCTAAAAGCAACATCATAAGGTAACAACATTTATTATCTCGTATTGTTTCTGAAAGGAATCTGGGAGCAGCTTCCCTGATGGTGTGGTTCAGTGATCCCCCGGCTTGCCCTCATTTGAGATCATGAGAGACAGCAAGCCTTTCTTTCTCTCTCCTCGGCTGCCTGATGAGGAGGACACAGGAACAGCTCAGTCAGAAGTGCACTGGTAAAGAACTAAGATTTTCATCCATGAGCAACTGAGACCTTCACAAGCAAGATACAAATGAGTCATCTTGGAAGTCCAACTCCAGGCAAGCCTTCAGCAATACACATTTTTATACTTGCCAGGAGAAAGAAGAGACAGTATCAAAGTGATGTATTATGAGAAATATTCACCATTCCTGGCTTTAAGAATTGAAAGGAGAGCTCAAAAACACAATACAGATTCAACCTTAAATCTTCCAGAGATTTCCAGAAATACAGGCCTGATTGCACCTTATTTTGGCCCAGTGGTGCATATTTTTGAGCTTTTGTTCTATAAAACTAAACTTTATGATCTTATGATCATAATATGTGCTGTTTTGAAACACTGAATTTATGGAAACTTATCCTGCAGCCTTACTGTTTTTATGACTTCCATGCTGCTGTAACAAATACCTAAAAGGCAGAAGCAGCTTGGGAATTGTGAAGCAAGCAGTGGTTGGTAAAGTTTGATGATTATGGTGGATCCACTAAATTGCCTTAGTTTGACACTTACACATCAAGACATTTAAAACTCTGATGGCTGAAAAAAAGTGGTGGAGATAGCATAGGAAACATATACTGCCTTAGAAAAATTTTAAATTATTATGTGCACACTGGATTAGAATTATGGATGTTAAAAGCAATGTGGAAACATTTAGATATGACAAATTATGGGAAAGAGGAGGAAAATAGATTTTTGTCATATAGTGGCAGAAGCTTAGTGGAATTTATATCCTCAAATTAAGAGGAAAGCAAAATTTGTAAAAGACAAGTTGAATATATAGCTGGCAAGTTTTCCAAATTATTCAAGATATGGCCTGGATGCTTCTTCCTGCTTATAGTAAAATACATAGAAGAAGAAATATAGTGAAGGAAGACTATAATATATTTATAAACAAGACTTGGTTATTTTAGAAATTTTATTCTATCCAGATAGCAAAATATGGTAAATTAGGAGACTCTTTGTCAGGAAAGTATGCCATGAAAAGCAATGCGTGTGACTACAAATATTTTACTAGGCCTAGGAAGGAATTAAAGTTTGCAATATTTGTTCATACTTTGAGCAGATTAAGCTTATGAATTAGAGATTGTCACAACCACCTGGAAAGAAGCAAGGAGGAGTGATGTCCTTACTTAGGAAAGATCAGTGAAGTAGCTCTGCAAACTAGAATGAATCCCATGCCATGCATCAGAGAAGCATAAGGTTCTTGCAAAGTTTCTACCAGTAGAAGTGTTGCCAGCTCAGATTGAGGGGGTAGACAATGAAATCAAAACAAAACAAAAGTGTGCTCGGTCATCCAAAATGTTCTAGCCAGTAAGGAAGAGATGGGTAGAATTACTTAGCTATAAATATGTGCCACATTTCTGAAAAACAAAAATTAAGTCCAAAGACAGAGGGACCAGGAGTACAAAGAACAAAGCCAAGAAATAAAGATTATTACTAGGCTTTGAAACCTAAGGCCATTTTGCCAGCTGAATTTCAAATTTATTTTGCATTTTAATGACATCTCTCCTTCATTTTGAAAGGAAGTGTCAGTACCTGCTATCCTATCCACGATTGCATTTTTGTAGTAGGTTTTAGTTTTACAGACCCACAAAAATGACATTTTTTCCCCCAGGATGCATTAGACTGTACTCACAACATAACTTACCCTCATTAAGATGATTTAGAAAATAAGATCTGAGGTGTGTGACTTGATGAGACATACAAGACATTTTGAACTTGAAAGAATAATGCAATTGGTAAATTTTTGCACATACTATATGTGTGTGGTGAAATCTTTAGGACCCTCAAGTACAGACCATGGTTAACAGTAAGAATGGCTTTTCAAAATGACAATATCCTAATCTCTAGAAACTATATATCTATATATCTATATATAGCTCTCTCTCTCTCTCTCTAGATATAGATATATATATGAGATATCTTACCTGGCAAAGCTGAAATTTCTTATAGAATTAAGTTAAGAATCTTGAGATGAAGTGAAAATCACATATGCTTCTCTTTGTTTCCAAATGAGTGCAATGTAATTACAAAGTCCTTATGTTACAAAGAGGAACACAGGTACTTTGGGACAAGGAAGCAGTGCGGGAGCTGACCCACTTCTGTGGACTTCTCTCTTGGTGGGTGAGGCCTGCCTTCCCTTGACCAGCCACCTGAGGAACCCAGAGTAGTGACCCCTGACTGGCCACCACTGGGTTCATGGCTGAGGCCCACACATTTTCCACTGATGGTCTGGAGACCCTGGTACTGAAAGCCAGCATTCCCTCACCATCTCAATTGTGGTCTGAGCCATGCACCCCGCCAATGGCCTGGGGTTCCCAGGCCCAGTGATCCACTGCCCTCTACCTCCTTAAGATAAGTCGGATATCCAGGTAAACTAAGGTCCCTAGAGACGTTCAGCCAGCTGCCTGGGAAGCGTTTGGCTCACCACTTTCCATATGACATCCAAAAGGACAAGATATAGGAGCAAAACTCAATCTCAGAACTCAACTCTACCAAAAACAAGTCCAGGAGACACTGGCATAGCAGAACTTGGAAGTCACATACCTGAAATCTCTGAAATGATCATAACTGAAGTAAAGAAACAACTCCAACAGGCCATAGAAGAAATCAGATCAGAAATAATCCCCCAGGTAAAAAATGAAATGACATCAATACTGAAAGAACTGCTCAGCACATCTAAAGAAGACATATGCAAAAAAATAGATGAGCACAGGAAAACAATGGAAACATTACATGAACAATTCAGGTCAGAACTAGAATGCATGAAACCAATTCAAAGAGATATGCCATGAAATCAAAACTTCCACTGAAAGCTGGCAAAACCGCTTGAATGAGGCTGAAGATAGAATTTCAGATATTGAAGACAGTATGGCAGCTAATGATTGTGAAAGGAATGGTCTCTTAAAATCAACAAGGATCCAAGAAAAATCAATCCAACAGCTGCAAGATGAGGCAAAGAGAAATAATGTAAGACTAACAGGAGTCAATAAAACAACAGGAGACAACACAAATGACACAAGGAGGGACACAGTAATGTCAGATCAGTACAAAGTAAGAAAAACTAGAGTAACCATTTACAACTTTGAAGGTGGAATGAAGTCACGAACCAGTGAATATAAGCAATTTCTACTGTGTAGCTTTCAGAAAGAAAATGTGAGTAGACAATTTGAGTTTTCCTTAGTAAGTCACATACCTAACTTTGGATCTTCATAAACAAAAGTTTTTTTGGTTGTTTGTCTGTCTGTTTGTGTGTTTGAGTAGCTCAGTTTTTGATAGTAGCAATAACATTTAATATTCAAATCTATAAAATATTCACCACACAAGGAAACATGATATTTATTCTCTTGGGCTGCAAATCTCAGGTGAGCATACTATCTTTGTCTTCTGAGACTGTCTGCATTGCAGACATTTGAGCAAAGAAATTGAAGGTTCAGTGACACAGTAGTCTGTGGAGAAATGCCTCCCAGTCAGGGAGTGGAACACCCTTCCTTGTTTCCTCTGTTAATATGTTAAAGGACTGTTAACATGTTAAAGGAGATAAACAAAGAAAAGGATGTTAAAACATTAGTACTTATAGTTTCAAATATTCTCATTTTTTTTTCAGCTAACAAATAATAATAAAATTTTAAGAAAAGATCAAACTCAAATAACTAGGATATGTACAGAACAACTATAGGGTGATAATTATGACTAAGAGAGATGAATTGTGTTAGATCACACAAAGCACTCATAAACGAACAAAGCATGTTCCTGGTATATTCTTTTATTTAAAGATCAGTGTATTTTAAAGCAAGTCACTGTTCCACAGCCTTCCTGGGTGAAACATGGTAGTGAGGACTTAATGGCACTCATCATCAATAAGTTTCACAATTTTTGAAAAGGAAGTGAAAAGTCAGAAATGTGCACATCTTGATCATCCAAAAAGGGGATAATTCAAAATGAAAATGAGTGTTTAGCACCACAAGATTCTATTGGCAGACTGAGAACAGGACATCTACTTTTCAGTGGGAAAGATGGAAGATTCCAAAGGTCAAACCAAAACCAAAACCACTGACTTCTGAGATCCATTGCAATACACACCATTTACCTGACTGAGGTGTGGATTAATTTGGGTCAATGACTAATTTTTCCTTTTATTTTCTCCCTTTCTTTGGGGAGGGAAGGTTACCTATATCAGTGACACGATCATTAATCACTTAGTATATTGGGGGTCAGATACCTTGCTACACTGGTTTCATGGGCTGAGATATTTACCTGAAGGGTTTCACTTAAGCAAACATAAGTAAAAGGAGTCTTATCCATTATTGGACTTGATGTAGAGATAAGATTCTTTTATAAAGATAAAGTGGTATTAGCAGCCTTATAGAAAATACAGATATTCAAATTATCTTTTTAAATATTAGAAAATATTTTAATAACTGGGATACATGAAGTAAATTCAAATTACAGCAACTGGGGCAAAACTCAGTCAAGTGTACACTCTATAAAAATATGTAAAAAGTATTCAAAATGCACTGAATATATTTTGCTTTCACATTTATTTGCAAGATTTGTTTTTATACTGCTGATTTTGCTTTTTGTTTTAACAGTGAATAAAAGGTGTGTAAACACTAACCTGACTACATGCAGCATGATAAATGTGATGTATGCCTGCCCTTGATTTGGAAAAAAGTGCTAAACCTCAGTTAAATCTTTCTGCATGTTTTTAATTCATAGTTTGAAATTTAAAGGAAAAACTATGGTAAGTTTACATGAAAAGTGAATTGGTATTAATTGGAAAAGTCAGTCATGAATTCAAAAACTAAAACGACTTTTTCCACAATTTGACATACAATTTTATTACACAGAAAGTAAAACAGAAACTTTAATTTTAAAAAGGGGTTTTGTTTTTTGATCATAGTTTGTTTAATTATTGTGCTGCTTGGGTAAAATTTTCTCTATATGCAATCTAAGAATAGCAAAATGCCCTATTTCTAGTGGTTAGTATAATCCTTCTGAAAGTTCTTTTTTTTTTTGGTACTGGGAATTTAACTTAGGACCTTATGTTTGCAAGGCAGGCACTGTGCTATTAAGCTATATCCCCTTGATGGTTCTTAAATCACATCTTCATTTCTATTTTAGCAACTTGATATCAGTTTCCCTTTCAAAAAGTAATCATAGTTTCATTAAAGTTGTTTTACTGGACCTTAAATTTATAATAATGCTAGTCAGTTGTCTCATTTAAGATATATTTAAGTTATTATACACACCATACATGTTATTTAGTGTCAGGGGGAAATTTTGAATTGTCAAGACCCAATTTTAAAGCATTTTGCATTCTTAAATTATTTGATACATTGATACTTCTTCACAAACACTATTTTTAAAACATCCTTATTTTTTTTTTTTTTTTTTGGTTTTTCTCCGGTACCGGGAACCGAACTCACGACCTTGCGCTTGCCAGGCAGGCGCTTTTGCCGCTGAGCTAAATCCCCAGCCCCCAAAACATCCTTATTTAGTAACTTCTGTGAACCCTAAAAATCATCATATCTTTGTAATTCCTTAAATTTCAAGCACCAGTCCTGAAGCAGTTTATAATTAAGATGTATTTTAAAATTCTGATCAAGAAATAATCAAAATGAATGAAGTCTTTAATCATCTACCATTTTCAAATATGAAAGAGAAAATACTGATGTCTACTTCCATTTCACACATTTTGGTTTTTAAATTGATGAGATAATGAGGGAAATATTGCATATAATTCTGATGTTTTCTCCAATTTTCTTCTAAATAATCTGAAATAATAGATATATCCTATTATGGAGTGCTGAATATAATCACATTCTTATTTTTGTCTGTATGTTACATGTCTGTCAATGCCTGCTCCAAATTCAAGCTTTAAAAATAATATAATAGTAATGTAATGTTTTAAAAATTTGCTTATTTTGGCAATGGATGGTTCTACCAAAAGTCTCTGCTGTTGTTTTTGAAACTTTAAAGGAAGCTTGTATATGCATTCTTATTATTTTATTGTGGAGTAATTTTCAGGTTAAGATAAATAACATAAAAATTTTATCATGGAGGTTTCTTGTGAACCTCGGACCTCATCTCATGGGCGTGGGTGCTGATCTATTTCCTGTCCCTTGGAATTACAAAGGACTTTAGTATAATCTCCTCTCAGGTGGCTTTGTCCAGGTGTTAAATGAACCACTTCTGGTTCCAGTTTTGAATAAGTGCTCTTATTCATCTCCCAAATGTACCATTATAGTATCTAAGCAAGACCTGGTATTGAGAAGGAAAGAACATAAGACCAAAGGCCAAATTGTTGAATGACTGTGTCTAGGAGACACTCTCTTCTCTAACCAGACCCATGTGATTTGTATGGCTACTCTAAACATTGTAGATTGTCATACAAATTTTCAAGTTTTAAGCCTTCTTTTTTTTTTTTTTAATTGTTTTGGTACCATGAATCAAACACAGGACCTTGTGCTTGCCAGGCAGGTGCTTATGCCACTGAGCTATATCCCCAGTCCTAAAGACTTTGTTTTTAAAATTTCAATTGATCTCTATGTTGAAGAATCAAGAGTAGGTCTAGTGGACAGGTGTCATGATATAGGCCTGTGGCTTCCTGGGTGATCTGCTATTGCATGTTCATAGGCATTTCACTGTGTTACGGTACTACTTCTACTAGTCTTCATTTGGAGACACATTATTGCCCCTAAGCAATGCAGTCTGCAAACTGCTAAATAAGCTGTCCAGTTTTTTTGTCACTTTATAGAACAAAACTATTTATTCTAAATTGTATACTGGGGGTGGGATTCAGTACAAGTTGCCCAGGCAGGAACACTGCCTGATACGAAACTCTTCTTTTTTCTTGGTTTCTTCATACTTCCTGATGTGATCTCCCAATAAAAGAATGGAACACAAATCCCTTTGTCTGGCTCTGCAGTTATAAGATCCCATGTTGGGAAAACTAATGCTCTTTAAATGTTCAGTGAAAATGTAGTCACAAAGAAGATGGCTCTGTCATTTAAATCATGCTTTTAACACTGAGTTTCGTAGTATCGCCTGTGCTACTAATGCTAACTGCACAAAGTGAAGCTGAAGCATAAGAGCCCACTGAATAAAAATGACTTTAGAAGAATATAAAAGGTCTTGGAGACAGGTTCATTCTGTCTGTGTGGCAGTAACATATTTTAGAAACCTTTATATTGTTAGTATGGGAAGATTTATTTGGATTCATAGTTAAGTTTTGCGGCATTCACTCAAATGGAGAGAATAAGTTTTTTTTGTATTAGAACGTGCTTCAAAAACCTCTGTCTCCTGGGATCTCAGGAGACTTAAATTGTCTATTTCAGAAATTTACTCTTCAGTAACTTGAAAGTGCCTCTAAAATATATGTTCCATATCTATGAAATATTACAATTTTTAGTGCATGTTTATTATGAAACAGAGTTGAATTGAGCAAATAATAGCATTAATATTTCCAAAAGACATTTAAGCAACGACTGGTTTTCATGACTTTAGCACTGTAATGGAAACAATTTCCAAATATTTTATATGTAGAATTCACATTGTTTGGAGTAATAAAATCATAGTGTGTACATTGATATTAAAAGGTCTAAACTTTGGTCAACTACTTATAAATACAGAGCTTCATTGTTCCTTATGTCACAAGATATTAGGAAAACTTCAAAATGATTAACATATACCTGATCTGTGTATTATTGTCATTATCAGATTTAGAACAGAAATACCATATCTGTGAAATATAAATATTAGAACAGAAATACCATAGCTTTTTTGCTATATTTTACATCTTAAAGTGATACTGCCTACTCAATCCTAAATATAATTAATAATTTTATGTCAATAATCATTCATCAGTAATTTGGATAAACCAGTAAGTTCTTAGAGTCCTTTCTTCAGTAAGTTTCCTAATATTTGGATTTTACTTAGAAGTCTCAGTTCCACTGAGATAAGTATAATAAACTACATTTAAAGTTCAAAAGGAAGACCTTTATATTTTAAAATATTTATCTTGAAAGGTTTAATAGTTTTACCTGAAAACAAAGTATTTTCTGTTCAGTGGTATACTTTATATCATTAAGGGTTTTTTTTTTAATTTTTAGTTTAAAGAGAGTAGTAAATGAAAAACAAACAAACAAAAAAATAGAACAGTAGCTATGTACCAGTATCATGAACATAAACAAATCAAAGCAAGAACATTCAAAGTGATACAGGGTCTCAAGACAAAATAATATGAATCAACAGTGGTTGTTACATTACATATTGCGATCCTTAACTACATTGGTCAGATTACCAGATGTAAGAATGAAAGTTTGCTCCAACCATTAAAGAGAATAAGAAAATAATTCTTCAATAAAAC
>NW_004955407.1:23517965-23526178 GCF_000276665.1 Chinchilla lanigera
AAATTGCTTACATATAATATATACAATATATAATATACTAAATAAAGCAAATATAATATAATAAACAATAAGCAAATAACAATAAGGCATTTTGAAAAATAATATTATGAAATCGATTTTGATTAACATTTTCATGTTATGGATATTCCCGGATATAATCATGAAATAATTTTTATAAGATACTATAAGGATCCTACTAAAAGTTCCCCTTTATCCATTTATTGAATAATGGAAGGAAAAATATTTCAATAAACAACTTTCAATTTTATTATCTTGACAGTATAGCTTAAGTAGTCCATCCCTGTGCCAATATACAAAGTCGTGTGATGAAAATTATTTTTCATTGTTTTAAAGCAGATTAAAATGCAAAAGAAAAGTATATTAAAATGAAATTTTTGATTTTAATAATATCTGATAAAATTCTGTAATTCTCTCCCAAAATGTACCCAAATGTAGCCCCCAAAAAGAATACACTGAAGAAAGCTACCCAAGTAGAAGAAATTAATATTTCATTCATGATATATGTTGAACATCATTTATGAACAATATAGTAGGAGTTCATTTTTTGAAGAATTTAAAGTATATCTATCTATCTGTATCTATCTATCTATCTATCTATTATCTATATCCAGATGTGATTAAATACAACAAGGTCATATCTAGAGTAGAATAAAATTAAAAGAGGAACATTACCTACATGGTAATGTGAGAAAACTATAAATACATGTTAATCTAACTTGAACTATTTCTAGACTAGCAAGGACAATAATACCTTTCTTGCCATACTTTGTTACTTGGGGCAAAAAATACTGATTAGCTAAATCAATAAATAAAATGTACTTTTGTGTGTGTTTGATACCAGGAATTAAACTCAGGACCTTGCTCTTGCCAGCAAGTCCTGCCCTGCTGGGCTATATCCCTGGACAATGAAAGGTAAAATCATCAGAAATTTACTTCTAGGAAAGTTGAATCCTCACTGATGATGTAGGAGACACTATTGCTTGACCAGCCATGCATCTGAGTTTTCTTCACTAAAACCCTCATTCTGCCTGAGCATACATATATCCAGTTCCAGACAATGAAACACTGCTAACTTATGCCACTCTGGTGGTGCTGTCTCCCTGTATTTGGCAATGCACCCAGTGTGTACCCATGAACAGTTCTCAACATTGGGACTTAGTAGGGAGTATTTCTAGAGAAATGTATGAAAAAGTTTTAACGTTTGATTTCCTTTAAATGGTGGGCTTAGTTATCAATTTCAATTTTCTTTTTTTGTTTTTTTTTTTTTTTTTTTTTTTTTTTTTTTTTTTTTTGGTTTTTCTCCGGTACCGAGAACCGAACTCACGACCTTGCGCTTGTCAGGCAGGCGCTTTTGCCGCTGAGGTAAATCCCCAGCCCCTATCAATTTCAATTTTCATTCTTCTTCCCTTTTATGTTTTCTGAATGTTTTAGGCAATTCTGTTGAGTATCTTGAGACAGAGAACATACAAGGAAACAGAAATGTCAGCTGTGCTACTAGTCAGCTTCCTGTCACTGGGACGCAATACTCAACATCCACAACTTAAGGAAGTGAGTTTTAATCAGGTTCCCAGTTTTGAAGGGTTCAGTTAGTATTCAGCTCAAGCTAAAGAGAAACTTCACGGCAGAGGAGAGTTCCAGAACTAAGATACACAGTTCATGGCCACTTGGAAACAAAACAGGAACAATGCCAGAGAGTAAGGGTGCAGGGACCATATATGGTACCTAAAGTCACCCCTCCATGACTATCCACACATACCCAGAAATGTGCTTTACTAATGCCTTAGTCAGTGCCCAAGTCAGTCAATTTCACAGTGCACGTTGACAAGTAAATTTAACTGTCACATCATCCCGGGGCTATGCCTGCAGAGCTGATCCAAAGTTGTACCTACAGATAGTGGAGTCTTTCTTCTCAGGTTACAAGTTTGGGTCTGTACTTTGTACACACTGTTGCCTTTAAAGCATTTTAACACATACACAATACCTGCCTAAATTATAATGTAGAGACAATTCTGGTTATATTAAAAAGCTAGTTATAAGTCATAAAGAAAATTGCAGACATAATAGCTTTAGTATTCCTGATTAAATAAAGTATACTTCAGTTTGTTGAAAAAAAGTCAGATTTATCTTATTACTCATTGAAAGTATTTTAAAACATATTTTATTTCTTTTTAATAATTTTAATAGTACATGTTTGCAGCATATGCTGATTACACTTACTGGAGGGAATTGGTGCACATACATGGTACACCTCAGTTCAAATCACCCCCTTCCCCCCCACCCTCTTTTATTTTCCACCATCAGATTCATTTGTTTATTTTATAAGATCTTATATGATAATAAGACCTTATAAGGTTATCTTAAAAGATTGTATAAGGTATATATATATAAAGAGAGAGAGAGAGAGAGAGAGAGAGAGAGAGAGAGACTAATAGGCCAAAGGACATATAAAACCTGCAAGAAAATTGTACAGGGTCAAGGTACTCTTTTAGATAGATTGTCCATGCTAGATTATAATACTATTTTCTCTCGCTTTCTCTTTTTCTATATAGGAGAAATTATGCAGTATGTAAACTTATGTGTCTGAGTTAATTCTAGGAGGTCTCCAACTGGAAGAAAATATTACAATACACATATCTTTGAAAGAACATCCATTTAGACTATAAAGAGATCTCTTAAAAATCTGCAAAACAAGACATACAAACATGGTAAAATATCAAGTGATTAGAATTGTTTTTTTTTTTGTACCTGGAATCAAACTCAGGACCTTGCACTTGTCATGCAGGTGCTGTGCTGCTGAGCTATATTTCTGGTCATCAAGTATAATTTTTAAAGGTAAATTTTTATATATTTAGAAAATGAAATCTAATTCTACAACAAAATGATTAATAACCAACACGTCAACAATATGGATAAACTTCAAAATCATTATTTTAAATGAAAAATGTCAAATTCACTTAAATGAAATTCCAAAATACAAATAGTAGATGACAAATGAGAAACATAAAGTTGTTGCTCAGGGCTTAGTATGGAAGTAACTCTCTTGGAGAAACAAAATCTCTATGTAGAATGCAGTGCAGAACATGATGTAAGGAAAGACTTCATTTAATAAATGCTTTTTATATTTGAGAAATTAATATTTTTAGTGTATTTCAGGGTAACTTTACTGTAAATCTTAAAATAATAAAATGCTCTTATTTTTAAGTAGATAAATGAAAAACAAGAGATATCCAGTTATTTTTTAAATCACTCATTCTCAAAAAATGACGTGTAAGTATTTGTCTAAGGTAAACATTGAAATATTTAGATATATTTGGGAACATTTGGCTTACAAGGGAATAGATATATCATTAACATAATATCAAATTTTTTGGAGGTGCAGTTAATATATTCATAGCCATTTTAATTCTGAAGACTTAAATTCATGCAAACTAACACAAGTGAAAGATGATACAATTCAGAAAACTAAGTACATCTCACAGGAGAAAATCAAGTGACTGAAATTATCCACTTTATTAATATCATTGATGACTCATATTTAATTAACCTTTTCAAACTGAAATATATGATCAAAATATAGATAGTGACAAGCAAAATGATAATCATCAACTCTCAGCTTTTGACTGAAACTCTCTGATGAAACTGTAAATAAGCTCTTTAATAGGAGCTAGTTTACATGTTCTTTGTAGATATAATTTTTTTATATCTGGTGGAAGGTACATTAAAATGCTTCTTTTTTTTTTTTTCTTTTTTTCTAGGTATTGTCCCAGCAAGAAATGTAAACCAGATCCTGAATTAAGAAGAGTGACCCAAACATGTGATTCTATTCTGAAAAAGTGCTGGTAAATGACGGATGTTGGAGTGTTTAATTCTTGAGGGCATGTGTAAAATAGAAGCTAAGCAAAACATTATATGAATGAAAAAAAAATAACATTCATATCATCTCACTTCTTTTGGTTATTATTTGTGGCAAAATTAAAACAGAAATCTGCTTTCTAGCATTTAATTGTCCAGGTGAGAATTATCAGATGAGAAATGAGACATGTCAATTTATCAGATGAAAAAATGGAATCAGGAAAACAGAACAGCATTAAGAATTAATGTTTATGGTGCCTTTCAGTTTGTAAATAACCATTTAATCAAAATCATGAGTTTTCAGTATTTTCTATTGTTAGAATATTACATTCATAAAACTCAGAAATTTATTTATTTATTTATTTATTTATTTATGTATTGGACTGGGAACCGAACTCAGGACTTGTGCTTGCAAGGCAGGTGCTTGTGCTGCTGGGCTACAACCCTGGCCCAGTTCAAAAATTTAAAGTCAAAAATCTTTCCTTTAACATTAGAATACAAGGTTTTGTTTGTTTGTTTGTTTGTTTTATAGAAATATGTAAAACAAAATTTCATAACAAAATAATTGGTGTTCGTAGAAACATTTCTTTACAATGAACTAGAGAAACTAGTAGCATAAGTATCTTGTATTTTGTTTTTTTCATTTTCCCTTCTTTCCTTTCCCCTTTTAGCACACTTGTTGCTTTTTCCTTTTGAACAATTTCTTTCCATTTCACAATATCTACTGTACATTTTTGACCTTATTTACTTTTTCATTTTCTTACACCAGGGAGACAATACAATGTTTACACATGTGAGTCTGATTTATTCCACTTATGAGTATGGTCTCCAGTTCCATCCATTTGCCTATATAAGTCTCAAGTTTATCCTTCTTTATGATTGAGTAGTACTCCATTGTATCAAGATACTGCATTTTTTTATCCACTCCTTGATTGATAGACATTTGGGTTATCTCCAAGATTTAGCTATTACAAATTGTGCTACTTTAGAAATGAGTGTACATATAGCACTGTGGTATGACTTTCTTCTGGGAAGATACCCAGAAGAGGAATAGCTGGGTGGAATGGGACCTCTCATTCTAGTCTTTTTTTTTTTTTTTTTTTAAGGAAACTCCACACTAAATTAAGCAGTGATTGTACCAATTTACACTCCCACCAACAGTGGAGAAATGTTACTTTTTCCCCGCAGCCCCTTCAGCACTTGTTATTTGTTGATTTCTTGAAGACAGCCATTCTTCCTAGAGTGAGATGGAATCTCAGTGTTGTTTTACTTTGCAGCTCTTGTATGTCCAATGGTATTGAACACTTTTTCATATATTTATTTGCCATTTGTATTTTTTCATCTGAGACTGTGTGTTCATCTCAGATATCCATTTTTGGGTTGGGTCTTTGAATCTGGGGGTCCTGACTTTTTCAAATCTTTTGTAAGTTCTAGATAAAAGTCCTTTGTCTGAGGGACAATTGGCTAAAATTTTTCCCACTGTATGCATAGTCTTTTCACTCTGTTGCTGATTTCTTTTGATGTTCAAAAGGTCTTTAATAAGATGACATTCCAGTTGTTGAGTCTTTGGAATTTTTCCTATGTGGTCTGTGTTTGGTTCATGAACTCTTTGCCTACACCTATGTCTTCAAAATTTCTATCTATTTTCTCTTCCAGTAGATTTAGTGTTTCTGTTTTAATATTTAGACTGTTAATCCATTTTGATCTTAGTTTAGTGCATGGTGACAGACATGAGTGTAGTTTTAGTCTTCAGCATGTGGAGAGCCAGTATTTCCAGAACAATTTATTGATGAGGCTGTCTTTCTTTCAGTGAACATGTTCGCCTCTTTGTGAAACATAAGGTGGCTGAATGTGTTCAAAGTTGTGTCTGCATTTGTAATATAATGCTACACAAAATTGGAATAGACAGTCTTTATCTCAATCTGATGAAGGTCATTTATAACAAACCAACAACCAACATCATGCTAAGTGGTCAAAAACTGGAAGTTTTCAATCTAAAATCAGGTATAAGCCAAGGATGTCCACTATCACCACTCCTATTTAATATTGTTCTAGAAACATTAGCCAGAGCAATTAGTCAGGAGAAATAAATAAAAAGAATAAGTATAGGGTAGGAAAAAGTGAAATCATCATTACTTGTGGGTAACATGATATTTTTTTCATAGAAGACCTCAAAAACTTCACCAAAAGACTAGTAGATTTAATAATCAAATTCAGCAGTGTAGCTGGATACAAGGTCAAAACTCAAAAATCAATAGCATTCCTATACACACACACAGCAAACTCAATGAAAGAGAAATTAGGAAAACTACATCATTCACAATAGCATCAAAATGATTGTAATACTTAGGAATCAATCTAATAAAGGAAGTAAAAGATCAATACATGGAATATTACGGTTCTCTAACGACACCAGACGGAAGAGGATTTCAGATAATGGAAATATATCCCTTGTTCTGGATAGGAAGAACCAACAGAGTGAAAACGTCCATACTCCCCAAATTGTTATACAGAATTAATGCAATACCAATCAAAATACCATTAGCATACCTCACAGAACTAGAGAAAACACTCCTAAAATTCATTTGGAACTAGAAAAAACCTGGAAAGGCAAAAGAAATTCTGAGCAACAAAGACAAGGCAGAGAATCCCTTACTTGAAATTCTGAGCAACAAAGACAAGGCATGAGAATCCCTTACTTGAAACTATACAACAAAGCTTCTGTGGTACAATTAGCATGCTACTGGCAAAAATTAAAAGTCTCTTTATTAAAAAATATCATCCCTGCAATTAAGTTCATGTATTTGTCACTTTCCTGTCACTGAATAAAATACTCTACAACTGCAATTTTAAGGAGGAGAACTTTATTTGTCTCACATCTTCCATGGGTTCAGTACATGACTGGGTAACTCGAAGGCAAAACCACCATGGTAAAAGGATATGGCTAAGGCCAGCTTCTCACCCTAAGGTTGGCAGGAAGGAGTGAAATAATGGAATTAATTCTACTGTTTATACACATGATGTTAAATAAATAAGGAGTAGTCACAGACTTTTGTACAAAGCAGAAATAATTTTTTTAAAAAGAGGAAGACTTCATGAAATATTATACCAAGGAAATCATGTTATACTGAGAATGTACTGTCCAATTACAAAGAGAAAAATACATTGTAATGTATATATAATGTGTTGTGATATTTAGAGAACTATTTTGGCAAGAACAAACATAGCAATAACAAAATAGAATTGTAAATGTAAATATTAAAGAAGGTGGTTGAAAAGGATGTAAAAGAGAAAATGAGGGAAGAGCTTTTAATATTGAAATCATGTTAATTTATATATTTCAACTGATATAAATAAAGAGGATTGAAAATTAAATTAAAAATAATGTAAAAAGGAACAAAAATTAACTATATATACATTTATTAACATATATTGGAGAAAAAGAAATACCAATAACTCTGATATATATCTTTCATCCAAAGACAAAGTACTCATTCTGATATGTAGACCCTTTTTTATTAAATGATACTTAACATGGTGCTTGGTGTGTAGCTCAGTTGTAAAGAGTGCTTTTCATGCACAAACCCGGATTTAATCCCCAGTATTTTCACCACCAAACCTAAAACAAAAGGGAAAAGTAAAACCATAAATATGTTTAGTTTACCAGCAGATATTGTGCATATTAAAATGTACAAAATGGTGATTTGAGGTAATAGATCTGTTTCATTATTACAATCATGAATAGAATCTTTTACGGGTTTGGTAAGAGTCCCCCAAATGCCCATGTTTTAAACCTTTCCTCCAGGGTGACACATTGTGGTGAAAACTGTAAGATGTGTATAATGTTGGAAAGTTTTAAATTGTTGAGAGTGTGACCTCCAAGGAAAAATAATGGACTATGGCCTCATCCCCTTCTTTTTTCCACATTTTCATGACCAGCCAGGGAATGGCCTTTCTCCTCATGCTTTCATCACAGGACAGCCTGCTGCACCAGAGGAATGAAAGCAACAGGGCCAACCACTCACAGATCTAAACCTACAAATCTGTGAAATGAAACAATACTTTTATCTTATTAAGTTTGTTACCTCAGGTATTTTGTTACAGTCACTGAAACCTGAGTGACACAAACCTTGATTAAAGAAAGTCAAAATTCAAAGACCCAATCCAAAATTCAAAGACCCAATCCAAATTCAAAGACCCTCCAAATTCAAAGACCCAATCCAAAAATGGACAGTGGAGATGAATACACAGTTCTCAGACAAGGAGATACAAATGGCAAATAAATATATGAGAAAATGTTCAACATCATTAGTCATTCGAGAAATGCAAATTAAAACAAC
>NW_004955407.1:23527068-23539004 GCF_000276665.1 Chinchilla lanigera
TCATATTAAAACAAAAGATTAATATTTTGAGGATTTTTCACTGTAAGAAAAATTATATATATATATATATATAAAGTAATGGCAGTTTAGCTCACAATAAATGTATCAAAATGAATTCAAAATTGAATAAAATAAAAATATCAAAAGTAAATGATAAGAATTGGCCCAATGGGAGACTAATTTAATGATGTGAAAAATGAGTGTCATGTTTTATTTTAAAAGTTGATTTAAAATTAATACTCAATATATATATTAAATACTAAAATGCCAATATGCAACTAATATGTATTTGACATAGACAAATGTGATTGATTTTCTTTAAACAACATTTAAATGAAAGTAGTAAGCTCAATTTTAGCAGTGCTAAAATATATGTTCTCATTCCTGACTTCCTGAAAAGAACATGATTTAATATGGGGATTTATTTCATGTAAATGTGCTGTGGTTAAAAACAAGAACCTCATAAAAGTACTCAAAACTGATTTTTCAGGGCTTAGTGGTGCATACCTGTAATCCCAGCACTACAGTGACTGAGGCAGGAAGACTGCCACACTTTTGAGAACCATACTAGGGATGAAACCAAAAACTACATGAACTTGACAAAGACCTCTACCATAGACCTCAAACCTTACCACCTTTTCCTGTTTGTTTTTTATAATGAAAATGCTTTATGTTTTTCTCTGTGAATACTAATAATATATTTCTTCAGTTAATGATGATTTCTCCCTTAAAGGCTTTTTGAGGTGAATGTTCATTTAAACTACATGTGCTTAATTTTCAAAGAACATTAAACTTTGAGTCAGCCTTACTGTAGGAAAACATGCTGTAGAAGAACAGCCCTTCTTCACATTCCTAAATCAGGAGTATTGTGCTAGATGATGGAACCATAGTTTCTGGAAGCTTAAGTATGGCTGCCAATCTCCCGGTTCTAACCTGTGAAATCCATTTACAGCAAAAATTAATGTTGATTAATTGCATGGAAACTATGCTTTCTTTTTGTCTGCAGGCTGCTTTTTGTGATTGCTTTCATTCTGCTCTCTATAAGTATTTAAAATTAATTCTTTCTATATATTTTTCTTCTGCCTTGTAACTATATAAAATTACCTAATATATCCAGGTTTGTAAAATAACTCCTTAATAATGTAAAGGAAAATTTATGACAAAGTTTTTTCTAATATACAATGGTAGAGCATGCCAAATAATTGAAATTTTGTAATGTAAAAATTGTATTAAACTTGGACATCTAAAAATCAGTAAGCATTTTTTGCTGCTTTATAGCACGAAGATTGCATGGGTGATATTTTTTTGCTATAAGAGCACCCTTCTCAGTAAAATAAAACTGCCCCATGAAATGAGTTTGCAAACACAGTCCTAAATGGACTTATTACAGGCCTTTTTTTTTTTCTGTCTTTTGAGACAGGATCTCAATATGCAGTTCAGGCTGGCCTTGAGCTGACTTTGCAGCCCAGTCTGGTCTCGAACACACAATGATCCTCCTACCTCAGCCTCCTGAGTGCTGGGATTACAGGTGTGCTCCACCTTACAGGTCTTTTCAAAGATTATAAATTAAACAAATATCAATAATTGGTGTGAACAATTCATTTTTAAAAATTTATTTTAAGAATAAAAGGAAAACATATTAACATAATTAACATAGATTTAAGTATGTCCACTTCCCATAATCTTGCAAGACATTTCCATTTATTGAATCCCGTCTTTGACCTCAGTGACAAGAACATAAATAATATGAGAGTAAGAATAAAGACATGAAATCTGGAAAAATGAATGGGAAGGCTCATTTAAAAATCAAATTTTGCCACAGAGTAGAGACCAATCAGGAGGGAGGGGAAGAGACAATGTCAAAGCTACATAACTTGGTGTTGGGAAAATTGGGGAACTAGAAGGAGTTAGGTGCTGGCCAAGTTAGGCACTTACGAACAGAAGATTCAAGGAGACCAAAGGGAAACCTTAACCCATTACAATAATGAGATTTTTTCATGATTCCAGAGGAATACAAATGAGAAACTTGGCACTTTTTGAAATAAATGTAATTTTTATTAAACTATCTTATGTTCATTTCTCAGTGTAAGTCAGGTCAGTCCAATGGACTTCACCTCAATTATTTCTTCCAGGCCAGAGAACAAGATACATGATTTATCATAGGTCTAGATATGGGTACTGGAGGGAAGAAAATAATTTGTTAATCCATTTATTGTTCACTTATCAAGTATTAAAGCTAGAGGACCAAAACTGGAATCTTCTCAAAGTGTAAAGGACTTTTCATATTTAACTATGAACTTTTATTATGAATTGTTTCATGTCATTTTTAATATGGTTGGTAATATAACATAATTTATTGTTATAAAAACTTCTTAACTAATTTGTTGGAGGACATTCTGAAAAAAAAAAGAAAGAAATTTGACAATTTGTGAAATACCGGAGCTATGTTATCATATACTTCCTGTGAATTCTTTTTATCACTTATTAATGAATTACTTTGTGATAACAGTGATGTTATAAATATACATATATGTGTGTTTAGAAATCTTTTAATGGTTATTCATGTACTTATGAAAATGATTTTGTTTGGTTCTGCTTGAGACCTTCCTATTTATGTTCTTAACTCAAGGTTTAATTTGAAAATCAAAATGAACGTTTCTGCAAATATTCCTCACCATTTTTTTTTAACTTTACCAAGTTTGGACAATTATAATTCAGTGGGAGCATTATACATATAGTGAGCTCAAAAAATCAATGACAAAGAGAAAATATTAAAAGTTTCCAGGGGATAAAACACCTATCATATAAGAAGATTTTAAAAAAGAATATTTATAGTGATGAGGAATGAAAAATGAGAATAATATTTTAAATATACTTCAGGAAAAACAAATATGTTTATGTAACAAAACTATCACATAAATGTTAAAGTGAAATCATTCAAATTAAATGTAATATTTATAAAATCCTCTTTCTATTTGTTGTACTTTAAAAGACTTATTTAAGCATAACAAGAAATAAATTTGTGAAGGAATTAATGTGATGTGATAGTAAGAAAAATTAAATTTCTTAGAGAAATATAGGATTACCTAGAAAAATTTTATCATACAGCATAAAAAAGAGAGAAGTGCTTATCCATAAAATCAGAAATTCCATGGATGCTAATAATTGACTAGTCTTTGGGAGAAAGAAGATAAGTAAGTTATTGTATAAATGAAGTGAGTTTTTTTAGACTGGTAATATTCAGGTACTGATTTACAGTTCAAAAATTAAACAAGGGAAAATAGTAAGTTAAAAATTTCATTTATTGAGCTACTACTGTACTACTGTTTAGGGGCAAGGGATAACTTTTAGATATATATGCACTGAATATGCACATGATTTCTCTTTGGTGGAACAGGGATTTCAAATTTTATGAATTTTTCCTGAAAATCATGCACTGCACGTCCAAAATTTAAATGGTCATGAAACTTATAGAGATTCTGTTCACCTTCCAAATGTTTTGTACCATTTATGGTTTGGCCAACTTGAAATCAGCTCTTTATAGAAAAGATAATTCTGTGGAGGAACTTTCTTAATTATGTGAATAGACAACATCACAAAAGTCCATAGTTTAACTGGTATCATTCTCACAAAACTATGTTAAAAGTTTTTGCCGTTAATTTAGCCAAATTGTTTTCTCTGTAGATTCTGTTTTCTGGAAAGCATATAATATTTTGTATGAATATTATATCACAGAACATAATTTTGATAAATTACCAAACATGCATTTATATCCACATATATTCTCCCTACATTTATATGTTGGGAACTTTCAGCATACATTTTTAATATTAATTTTCTTATTGGATGCCTATTCAGGCAAACTACTCTAATTTTATGGAACTCATGTTAAGCATAAAGGTATTTTTTTTTTTTTTTGTCTTTTCTTCTGGTACCAGGAATCGAACTCACGACCTTGAGCTTGCCAGGCAGGCACTTTTGCCGCTGAGTTAAATCCCCAGCCCCAATGTGTCTTCTTAATAATGTGTTAATTTTAAGTTATAGCCTTCAATCTTTGATGTAACTTTAACGCATTGAGCAGTGACAAAAATAAATTCTTTTAAGTGCTTCAATTAGTTTATCCCTTTGAGGTCAATTATGTTTTGCAGTTTATATAATAGTTAGATATTAACAAATAGACAGAAACAAAACAGCACAAAAACAATAAAAGCAATACTTTCAGACAAGGTGGTAGGAAATTAACAATGGTTTTTGTATTATGTATTGTCATCTTCCAAATGATGACTCAGTGAGACAAATATAGACTTGTAAGACTGATTGAACAACTAAGCATTAACTATTATTTTGCATGAAGAAGTAGAACTTAGTAGTACAATTATCTTAGCTATCTAGCGTATACCTATATACATATTTCCTCCCTTCTTTTCTCTTTTCCCTCATCCCAGTTGTTTTTTATTTTGAGTAGTTTGTTAATATGTTTTCAATCTTCTATCTTTAAAATAAAAAAAATTGTAATTAGAAAAAAAAATAGGCTGTTACCACATCCTATAAGCTTAACTTAATTAGAATCAGAAAAACATCTGTTTTAAGACAAATGCACTTTAACCCTTACCTAAAAGAATCAACCATTATCCTAAATTTGGCTGTTAGAGTCAATACACAGGCTTAACTTCACACTGTAACAGGAAATTTTATGTTGCACTAGTAATGTGGAAAACATTTCAAAGCAAATTTTTTTTTTTTTTTTTTTTGTCTTTGTGAGACAGGGTCTCACTGCACAGTTCAGGATGGCTTTGAGCTCACTTTGTAACCCAGTCTGGTCTCGAACTTGCAATGATCCTCCTAACTCAACCTCCCAAGTTCTGGGATTACAAGAGTGCACCACCACGCCTAGCTCAATGCAAATATTAAGCAAAGATTATATAACCACGGATTTGGTAATAAGCACCTTATAAATAATGCCATGAAATATTAAATATAAGAATGACTCACTTGTGAATTATGGAAAATACCATTACTTATATAAGTCAGTAATTGTGAAAGTAATGAAAAATGCTATGAAATATAGAGAATTTAAGAATTTTTCCTGAATGACTTGCTTGTATCAATATTTTATATTTATACTAGCAAATTCTTGAAACAATTCAAAATAGCTATTACTGAGTGTATCTTATGTGATAGGTCCTAGTGACTTTTGTGTGATTGATTCATAATGACTGTAGAACAGGCATTTCTCACATTTTACAAATGAATAAAAACCATCAGGGGACTTATCGATAGTAAACAGAATTGATAATAATAATGAGGGTGTTCTACTGGATGGTCTCTATGAGAATGCTGACATCTTGTTGGGGTTCCCCACTCAGTAGTTATATATAAAGATATTGAATATGTCATTAAATCAATGACTTCTGGAAGGAAAAAACAAGGAAAAGCTAAGAAATAAGCAATTAATAAAAGAGTTTAAATGCAAAATGATCTTTGTGCTTGTAACACTGAATTTAGTTAATCAATTTCCTCTATAATTAGTTCTAAATCATACATGTTCACTTGCAAACAAACATATCAGACACTAATAAGCTAAATAATGAGAAGACTTAATTTAATATCGTTCTATTTATTAATATATAATCATGTCATATCCAATAGATTCTCAGTGAAATCATATTAGGTCTATGATTTTGTATGAAAGTTAAAAAATTCACATGTAAAAAATGATAAATTTAATTATGTTCTTAGAGAAAATATATTAATATTTATTCATTTTAACTTAATAATATATAACAAGATAGCTTGACAATGTAAACATTATTTTTCACCAAATTTCAAAGTAATATAAAATAATGGAAGATAGTCTTCTGTAGATATTTTTCATTCTATTTGTTTTGATTATGATAAATCAAAAACTAAACAATGAGCAGAAACCAAAGCACAATTACCATTAAAAATAGTAAGTACATTTTATATCTCTTAGTATAAAGGCAAAGCTGAGGAAATGAATAAATATGTGTTTTTAAACTGGATCAAACTGATAGTGTTAAATATCTCTAATATAATAATTTGACTCTGTTTTGTTGACTGTTTTTGACTCTCAAATGCTTTTATTTATTTATTTAGTCTTTTTGAGACAGGGTTTCACAATGAAGTTAAGGCTGGGGCCTGAACTACATAGCCCAAACTAGCCTTGAACTTGTGGCAATCCTCCTGCCTCAACCTCCCAAATTATGGAATTACCCTTGTGCACCACCACGACCAATCATTCTTTGATTTATTTTTTACCAGTAAGTTTTACTTTTATTAGTACGTGTTTGCAGTACATAACGATCACCCTCATTGTGGGGAAATGCTCCATGTGTGTAACACATCTCAATGATTTTTACATTTCCCCTTCTGTCCCTCCCCCTTCTCTCCATCTCTTTTAGAAGCATTTCTATTAACATTTATCTATGATTACTTTAACTGCAAAAATAAATACAGCCAAGTAACAGACTATGCATAAAAATGAATTAGGAATTTACACAGTTCATGAGATTCTTATATTAAGGAATAGGACAAATGAAAGTTATACCTTACTTAATGATAGGATATAGTGCATTTTGTTTGGAATATACACAATGAAATTTAAGAGTTATTAACTTCTGAGCATTAATTTTTATCCCATCTAGAAAATGTAGTTTTCATATGCAAGATAAAATAACTAAAGACCATATTTATAAGTGAAATAAATCAGACCCAGATGTGTAAACATCATACTGTCTTCTTGGTGTAGGAACTTGAAAGACTGGGTAAAACTCAAAACGTACAATAGATGATAGGAAAGGGAAAGAAATTGCTCAAAGGAAGGAATGACTTGGATGAGGGAAAGAAGATAAAAGAAAAAAGGAATGCAAAATGTAAATATATATATATGAACAGCTGCAACACTTATTGCTGATGTCTGATGGTGTATTGAAATGAACAGTTAATGCTCACCACTTTTTATGTTCTGATCGATTGTGAATGCTTGTGTCTGGTGGTCTGAGCAATTGATTTGAAGGTAACGATATACAGTGGAATTACAGTGGTGAACTCCTACCATTTTGTCTAGTGAAACTCTGTATTATCTCTACTGTTTTATCAAAAATTTAGTTTCTTATTCCCTAGAATGGTTTGAGCAATCTTTCATTCTTACATCTGGTAATGTGAGCAATGTAGTTGAGGATAGCGATATGTAATGTAACAACCAACGTTGATATGTATTATTTTGTCTTGATGCTCTGTATCACTTTGAATGTTCTTGCTTTGATTTGTTTATATTTGTGATACTGGTATGATGCTACTATTCTATTTCTTTGTTTGTTTCTCAATTACTACTCTGTTTAAAATAAAAAAAGTAACTAATATTCTCTTGTCATTTTTATGGTTTTTTTTCCTAGAAATCAGTTATAAAATGAAGTAAATTTACATTTTTGATAAAATACCATGATGAGACAGATCAAGGAGAGAAAATTTTTTTTCCAATGGACAAGAAAATGTTTTGCAGTGACAGATTGGTGCTGAGAATGGGGACACAGAATGACTGAAACAATAACTGGAAAACGTTTTAACCCTGCGTATATCGTCAGTTATAATAGAAATATTTTAGTTTTCTGACTGCAGAAAAGGTGAAGTCAGACAATAGATAGCACTTCCAAACAGATTTATACAAAACTAGAGTGAATGGCTTTTGTTTCTTCTAAATGTCAAATTTGAAGTGAATGATTAAAACAATCAATTGACAAAAGAAGGACAAATGAGATATTTGTCGGAAAATGTATGTACCTGGATGCCATAATCTTAGATAAAATAAATTGTACACACATGGTTAAATATCATATTGTTTCTCTTCTGTGAGAAACCCAAAGGGCAAATGAGGGGCATTGCGGAGAACAGGCATTGGGAATTAGGAACAATGTGTTCAGGTGGGAAGAGAAACAACTGAGGGGAAGAAAGAAGGGAAGGAAGGGCAAAGGAATAAAAGGAGGATAGAAGAACAACCTGAAACAAAGTTTTTGTTAATGAGAAAAGGAAGAAAGGCTGAAGGGAGAGGAGGGTAAAGGGAACAAAAGAAAAATCAAGACATATTTTGTATCAGTACCAATTCCCTATTATAAGTATAATCAATATGCATGACAAATATGTACTAATAATATGTATATACATCTTCATCCTCCTTTTACTTTCTTCTTAATGTAGTATCTGTGCTTCATTAGGAATTATTTTGTGGCACATTAATATGATATGTTGATGTATGTCTTTATTTTTTTAATGCCTCCTCCTCATTCTATTTGATACTGATTTTTATAAAAAAGAATATAGTGCTTTACTATTTACAAATATTTTATATGTATTCTGATTTCTATGTGATTTTGTACATATGTAACATGACAGACTATCTATCAAGTGGCCTTTTACATATTAAAACAATATTTGGTCACTATTAACATAAAACTCTAATAAATAATATCCCGTTATTATGTATTTGAGTTTGTTTCCCACTGAAAAAATTCTCTGAGCACATTCTTATACTGAGAACCCTGAAGAATAACCATGCTTTCTGTTCAGCATAAAGTGATTGCATTTTTCTCTGTATTTTCTGATTTTATTTCTCCGCTGTATTGTTTTCTTAATTGAAAATTTGGCCAGTAAGGCTTGGATAAAAATCAAATGGCTTTTGGAACAAATTAATGTTAATTAAGGTTTCCTCAACATAATGGCAACAAGGTAATTTATGTTTCATTAATTAACAATGACATTTTCATGCCCATGGTAGTATACTCCTAGTTTATTTCTGAATTATCATGGAGAAGCAAGTTTTAATTATTGTACCCATTACTCTAGGCTGGACTGAGTGACTTGCCTGAGAAATCATGGTGGTTACCATGATGAGTAGAGGTTCAAATCTAGGCCACATAAAAACTGGAAGCCCCTGTTTATGCTTCTAAAAAGCCACCATTTTGAAAAGTTCATATGACTTTCATGAGGAGGCTACATGTGAAATTCATGAGATAAGAGAGAGAAACAGACAAGCAGATTTATTTCAGTTCAGATTCCAGACTAACCTGACAAAGTACCAAATAACTTCATGTCATTATTATAGACACAAAAATAAATATTTTTTATTGTTTTATTTTAAAGAGAACAAAACAAAACCAAGATAACAAAAAGAAAGACAAAAACAAAACAATACAAAAACTATAAAAATGATACAGAATTTCAAAACAAGATGATAGGAAATCAACAATGGCTGTTGTATTACTTATTGATATCATCAAAGTAGTTGCTCAGATTACCAGATATAGGTAAGTAAGATTGACCAAACAAACATTAACTATTCCTTTCAATATACCAAAATAAATTAGTAGTACAATCATCTTAGCTATTGTGTGTGTGCATATATATATATATATTTCCCTTCCTTCTTTTTTATTCTTTCTCTCATCCCAGTTGTTCTTACATACTTAGTAGTTCCTTTCCCTTTCACAATATCTACTGTACTTTCAATTTTATTTATTCTTTCAGGTTTTAAACTAGGGAGAAAATGTGTTGTTTACACAAGCAGGTCTGATTTATTTCACTTATGAGTATGGCCTCCAATTTCAGCCATTTACCTGTAAAAGTCTTGCGTTTATCTTTATAGTTGAGTAATAGTCCATTGCATAAAAATTCCACATTGCTGTAATCCACTCTTCAATTGATGGGCATCTGGGTTGTTTCCAAGATTTTGCTATGACAAATTGTGCTGCTATAAACATGGGTGCACATATATTGTTATGATATGAGGCTTTTAATTCTTCTGAGAAAATGCTCAGAAGAGGAATGGCTGGGCTAAACGGGACCTCTAATCCTAATTTTTTGAGGAATTTCCAGACTGATTTCCAAAGTGACTGAACCATTCTGCCACCAACGGTGGAGAAGGGCTCTTTCTTCCCCACAGCCCCTCCAGTATTTGCTTTTTTTAATTTTAATGATAAAAGGACAAAAATATGTTAACAAACACACATTTATCATATAACACAAAAACAATACAAGCAATACAGAGTTTCAGACAAGGTGATAGGAAATTAACAATGTCTGTTGTATTGCACATTGACATCTTTAAATTGGTTTCTCTGATAATCAAGTATAGGCATGGAAGATGGAACAAACAATTAAGCATTAACTGTTCCTTTCAATAAAGCAATAAAAATTAGTAGTGTAACTAAATTAGCTGTCCTTGTATACATATATACATATTTTCCCCTTCTTTCATTCTTTCTTTTTTGCTTGCTTTCTTGCTTTCTTTTCTCTTTTCCCTCATCCCAGTTATTGTTGGCTGATTTCTTGATGGTAGCCATTCTTCCTGGGGTGAGGTGAAATCTCAGCGTTATTTTAATTTGCATCTCTCAAGTAACCAATGATGTTGAACATTTTTTTTTCATGTATTTATTTGCTGTTTGTATCTCTTCATCTGAGAAGTATGTATTGATCTCAGCTCACCACTTTTGGACTGGGTCTTTCAATTTGGGGGAATCTGAGTTTTTTTTAAATTCTTTATATGTTCTAGATATAAGTCCTTTGTCTGAAGGACAGTTGTATATGTTTTCCCACTCTGTGGGTTATCTTTTCACTTCAGTGGTGATTTATTTTGAAGTAAAAAAAAAGCTTTTTAATAGGATGAAATCTCAGTTGTTGATTCTTTGAAGTGTATCCCATGTAGTTTGGGTTTTGTTCATGAAGACTGTGCCTACCCCTAGGTCTTTAAGATTTCCAACTACTGTTTAGTCCAGTATATTTAGTGTTTCTGCTTTAATATGTAAATCTTTGATCCATTTTGACTTTAGTTTAGTGCACACTGATAGTCATAGGTCTAATTTTAGTCTTTCACATTTAGAGAACCAGTTTTCCCAGCACCATCTATTAAAGACTCTATCTTTCATCCAGTGAATGTGTTCTGGCCTGTTTGTCAAAGATAAGGTTGTTGAGTGTGTTTTACTTTTGTCCACATTTTCTAATCTGTTCCACTGGTTCTTGGGTCCATTTTTTGCCAGTGCCATGGTGATTCTATCATAGTAGCTTTGTAGTATAACTTTAAGACAGGGATTGTAATGCCTTTGGACTTGTCTTTGTTGGCCATGACTGCCTTTGCTATTCTATGTCTCTTCTGGTTCCAAATGAATTCTAGAAATATTTTCTGTAGTTCTATGAGGTATACTAATGGTATGTTGATCAGGATTACATTAAATCTGTATAACAATTTTGGAAGTATGGCCATTTTCAGTATGTTGGTTCCTCAAAAATCTTTACTCTCATAGGATGGAAAACCAGAAGAAATGTGCAGATTCCTGGATACATGTGAATTACCAAAGCTAAATCAAGAAGATATAAAAATTTTCAATAAGTCAATATTTGTTAATGAGATTGAAAATGTAGTAAAAGACTTACCAAAAAGAAAAGCCCAGGTCTTGATGGATTCACTTTGGAATAATATAACAAATTTAGAGATGATCTAAATCTTGTACTCTTCAAACTCTTTAATGAAATTGAAAGGGAAGCAATGCTTCCTAACTCTTTCCTGGCGGCAAGTATTATCCTGATACCAAAGGCAGAGAAAGATACAATTGAAAATAAATCTTTATCTAAAGAATCTCTCAACTAATTACTTGCTCACAAATGTTTTATTTTTTGAAATATACTTTTTTTACAACAGTTCATGGTCATATTATTTATTTTCTGCTTTTTCTGACAGCTTTGTTCTAATATTAAAATGTTAATGTTCTCCCAGATATGAGCACATTCATCTGTCTTTATATCATGTATAGAGATTGTATCAGTCAGGGTTCACTAGAGGAACAGATATAATACAAGATAAACCAATGTACAAGGAATTACAAGTCTGGCTTACAATGGTCAGCTACAGAGTTGGATGAGGAAGCATG
>NW_004955407.1:23539603-23614488 GCF_000276665.1 Chinchilla lanigera
CAAGATGCAGAACTGCTGAGTCACTTAGCCAAACCTCTAGACTCCCCAAGTTGGCACAATGTATCAACCATAACAGAGATATTTCAATTTTTTTCTAGCTTTCCTTTTACATTTTTAGTGTACATGTTTGTAATACATACTGATCTCTACATATATACACATATTCACATGTACACATATAGACACACATACATGTATTCATGTACATATATACACATGTACACCTATACACATATGTATGTATACACATTTACCTATATCACATATAGACATACACACATATACACATATAGCTGTATTGTTCGAACATTTTCATTTCTCTTTCCCCCATTCCTGAAGCTCCCATCTCTCCACTGCTCCTAATACCTTTCCCAATCTCCAAAACTCTGTCTCCCTGCTTCTTAGCATGTCTCCTTACTTTATTTATATGTGGTGTTTCTTTGGTTAGAGAAACCATATAATATTTAACCTTCGTTTTCTAATTTTCCTTAAACATTACAGTCTCAAATTTCGTTCATTTTCCTACAAATGAAACAAATTCATGCTTCGTTATTGTTGAGTAAAATTCCATTGTGTATATACTCACTTTTCTTGTTATCCATCTGTGAGAAGGCATCTAGGCTGTTTCCATATTTTATTTTGCCATAGTTTTTTTTTTTTTTTTTTAATGTGAACTGTGCTGCTGTAAACATCAAGTATGCATCTATCACTACAGTATGTCTTCTTTCCACAGTATATCCTGGAGAAGCACACTTGAGTAAAATGTAATTTCTAATTTCAGTTTTATGAGGAATCTCCGTGCTGCTTTCTAGTTCTTTAGACCCTACTTCCACTATCATAACTGTATATATTCCATCAAAAAAAGTCAGAAGAATAGAACAAAACACAAATATTATGATTTATTTTTGCCTTGTGGAATTTCATTTTCCATAACAACTAGTAACATGTTAACATAATAATATTCACAGTTTTGTTGTACCTACCCACTTAAATATGGTGAATTATAGTGCTTTGCACATACTTAATGTGACTCTGCTGATAAAGTAAAACAGAACTCTGCAAGTTCCATTATGCCTTCAAAGTGCCAAACATCATTTTTGCTTTGTAAAGTTCCTAATACATATGCGTAATTCATACATATTCCATAAGTATATATGAACTTCAAATTCTGTAATTGAAATTTCTTTTTTTTTTTTTTTTTTTTTTTTTTTTTTTTTTTTCTCCGGTACCGGGAACCTAACTCACGACCTTGCGCTTGCCAGGCAGGCGCTTTTGCCGCTGAGCTAAATCCCCAGCCCCCATGAAATTTCATAAAGAACACAAACAATGCTTTTGACTTGAAAAGTAAGAAGAAAACATTTATATATCCTCAAAATTATGTATATACAAGGATAGCTGGGATAGGTGCATTTCTGATCTCTGTGGTTTATTGAAGGGAACAGACATTGTTTAAAATTTTCTTTTTTCTTGACCAATTTTGCATGCTTGAATCAGGTAATTAGAACGACTGATCTGAAAACAGCAATATGCAGTACAAGAACAATTATTGAACCCCTACCATCTTGTATGGTGAAGCTCTGCATCATTTCCAATTTTTTGTATTACTTGTTACTGTCTTTGATTAGTCAATCTTACATTGTTCCATTTGCTGGACTGAGCAACTTTGTTGAAGGTAACAGTATGCAATGTAGCAACCACTGTTAATTCCCATCATTTTGTTTTGAGGTCATGTAACATTATTGTTTTTGTGTTGTCTTCATTGTTGTTCTTTTAGTTTTTTATCTTTAAAATTAAAGAAAAATTAAAGGTAAGACTAGAAAATAATAAGCTTATGATTGAGAACAAAATGGGACAGAAACATAAAAAAGAAGCTATTAATTTTAAAAACTATATTAGAGATAATATGAGAATTTATGTAATCTATCTGGAGTCTCACTTGTATAAGGGAAACACACAGTTCCCAATATTGGTAAATTGAAGTTGCTAGTACTTGCTAAATGGGATATGCTATTTAAAACTACATTTAAAGGATATTTCAGAGATCATCAAATGCAGAAAGAGATGAATCCTTCTGTAGTCACTAATCTGCACGGGGAAGCATAGATACTGAAGTATCAGATGAAATTAAGTAAAATTCTAAGTGGAACCCTTTTTTAAAAACAGAATATCCCACAACTTAATACATGTCTACATAGTTATTCTTTCTTCTTATGAAAATATAATGTTCAATCTCACTTTATTAAGTAACTATAAGGACTAAATATTTCTAAAGCTGTCTTCTTGATGCATATTATTTAATATAAAGTAATTAGTAATTTCTACCATGTGCTTAACATGGAATGCAAAAAACAGGGAGATTGAAAGACAGAATTCCTGACCAAAGAGAATGCAATAAATGCTTATTGTCCATAAGAAGTAATGTTATTTTATTCCCATGCTTAAATCATTATAATTACTGTCTTCAAATGAAATATGCAGTTAGGTCTCATTTACATTTTACAAAGCAAGAACAGAATTTTGCTTCATTCACATTAGGTCTTATAACTAAATGTACAATTTTTGTGGGGTTTTCTTTTTCATAAGATACATTCAGGATTTTATTCATGAGTCAAAATTATTTTTTGGCATCTGAGGTATTCAAAAGTGTATTTTGCCTCTATTCTTCTTTAAGTTTCAATGTACTGTCCCATGGCAAAGGATATTTCCTGGTTTCTGAAATATTTCTGTGTCAGATTTGATTTAGCTTATGTGATTTGATTTTACAACGTCCCAGCATGGACTAGAAATCATTTTCAAAGTCAAATGTAACTTGTTCTAACTAATTCTGTCATTCATCATCATTTAAGTCTCTCATGTGTAAATCGTGGTTTGTAACAAATTGTACAATATGGTCCAGGAATGTGTCCTATTATCTAGAGGATGCTAAAACAAAAACTGTCAAACTCCTTTAAATTAGAATTTTCTGTACAATTTGAATTACAGTAAAATCTACAAAATAGACTGTACAGTTCACTGGAGAGTAAAATGGAATTATTGGTTAAAGCAGTTTAACTGTTGTATTTAATCTTGCATAGTTAATCCAAATATATAAAATTCATTTGAATTTTTCTAATTTATTTAATACTATTTTATTTAATATTAAAATAAGTTTTCAGTAAAAATAGGAAAAGCACATTGAAATGAGATTTAATTATTTGATTAATAATGAATCTAAAATATCAAATATAGTTTTTAAATTATTTGTTTTTTCTCTACAATGTGTCATGATAAACATAAAATTTTTATTTTTAATCATTCTTTTGTCTTAAATTATCAGCACTACCTACACAAGATTGTTGCTTTTGGTTTAATAAAGATATTAGACTTCCATAAATATGGGATCATTCAGAGAATATAATTTTTATCAATATCTACTAAAGAAAGTACACAAGCAAAATATCATCTGTTATCAAACAACAGTTCTATAAAGAATAAAAAGTAGATATATTAAAAAGCAGAGAATTATACTCTCATAAAACAAATTAATACAAGTGCTCTTCTGAGGATTATTCCTGTATCTGTACATGTATAAGAGTCTAAGATATGTATTTGGTATAGATAAAGAGTTTTTCTTAAGAAAAAAAAATTCTTGATTGAGGGCCAGGGATATAGGTTAGTGGCAAAGTGCCTGCCTGGGAAGCATGAGATCATGAGTTCGATTCCTGTTTAAAAAAATATATATATTGATTTAATAACAGTGAACCATACATGTAAAAATGATGGAAGTGACAAATCATATTAGGTATATTTAATCACATTATAATAAGATTAAAGAGACAGTAACACATATGTACAATGACTTGCTCGCTTTCTACTTGAATTTCAAATTTGTCTTTACATTCCAAGAATCAAAACTTATCTGATTCTTTCCTCTCTCTCTGAGCTAATGCCACAGTCTTGTCTTTTTCTTTCTGGTTCTGTCTTTGTGCTAATTGGAAATATATTTTAAAATGGCCTTGAAATATGTTTTTCTTTTCTTCTCTCTCTTGCTTTCTTCCTGTAACACTATTTTTGCTGTATTTTCTTTCACTAATCTCATTTTCCATTGTTTAGTATCAAGTAAAATATTATTTAAACATGTAAACGATCTCCATTAACACACTCTTCCACTGCCAAACACTATTCTTCAACCTCACAAAAGATAAATCAGTATATATACATCAATAAATTACTCTTGTATAGTGCTGTGTCATATATAAATATATATATAAATATATTTCATGTATACATACATGTAAATACTGATTTTAACAATATGTTATTGCATATATATATATATGTCTTTGCCTGATATAGTTCCCTTATGAAGGTTAAAATGATACTTATTGTTTGCAATTGTATTTATTTTGCTGATATTTTGCCTTGTACACCTAATATAAAATAATATAGTATGATGTAAATTCTGTTCATGGTTTGACACATAATCAGTTCTTATTAAATTGTAACAATTATTATGGGCTGCATAATTCACCTTGCAAAATTTAACAAATTTTAAAATATATTAAAATATGTCTTAAAATTTATTTTAGAGTACAAATGTACATTAAACAGTTTTAAATGTAAAGACATGTAAATTAAATATTAAAATATGACAATGATGTCAAATTTTATATTAATTTTGTTAAAAGAAGTACCTGAGTGGCAAATATAAAATAAAAATGTTGCAATACCTTAATTTCTTATGTATAAATCACACTAGGATATTATAACACTTTGTTGGCTTTGAAAACTATTTTTATAAAATGGTTATAATTGAGTATTTCTATGACTTAAAACTCAAAATTGTTTTTAAAAAGCAAAAATAAATGATATAATAGAGCATAGGGTTTCTGTTTATCTTGGAAAATTCCTTATTTTAAAAAACAATTTTTAATTCAAAGAATATTTTGAGTACTTAATACAAATATTGAATATTTTCCTAAAATAATAAAACAAAAATATTTTGCCCATTTATTTTACCCAACTATTGGAGTTTGTCAATTTTTCAATTATTTGTAATTCATCAAACTCTATTAATTGCTGAAAAATGAGATTTTAACACTAATCCTGTTATATGCACTATAAAAATGTTCCTTTAAGAAAACATTTTCTGACTTTAAAAAGGAAATACTCTTCATAATTGCTTCTCATTGATCTATCTAGGTTTATGAAGCATCTGTGTATCATGTATGTAAGAATAGATAAAGGTTTAAGTATCTCTTTGTTGATATATTAAAGGCTGAAGGAGTGTTATAGTATCCTCGACAGTCTCCTGTATTCTGCGACTTTTTAAAATAAGAATAACATAAACCCATATCTAAAAAAATCTTGTGAACAACTATGTCTTGAATTTTGAGATATTTACTTAAACATAGAAAACTCTGTAAAAGAGTAATTTCTCACTCAACTTTAACATTTGCTAAATATTAATATTTCCAATAAAGACTCTGAAATGAATATTTAATAGTAAATATTACACTTAAGATCATATATATATGATGTATGTGTAGATAAATATATCGTTAAAGTGGTTAAGAGACATCATCTTTGAAATTTTATAATTTTGAAGTTTCAGTTATTGACTACTTAGAAGTTAGAAGGTTCAAAATCACACCTATAAGTATAGATATAGGGAGAGAAATGGAAGAGAAATTTGGGGCTCTCATAATGTTATACATCTAAGAATTTTGCTGTACACTTTGAAGAATAATGAAATCTAGTCACTAACCAGTGAAATGTATTTCCTGCTATTAGTGACTGTTATGGTTTGTATCTGCATATCCCTCTGCTGTTGTATGGGAGCAGGCTTTTCAGAGGCAGCTGAGTCTACATTTTGTGACTGATTCATGGTCCAATGCTGGGATTAAGGGTTTGAGTGCTTCTACCCTAGGGCAGGAAATCTGGACACAATATAAGGGACAGAGAGAGATTTATCTTTTTGCTTTCACTTATTGCTTGTGGCATCTTCCACTGCCAAGGAGTGTTCTTCTGCCATGCCAACTTTCCTGCGAGCCAGCCAATTATGGACTGAAACCTTTATGAACTATGAGGTAAATAAAACTTTTCTTCTTTAACCTTTGGTGCTGGGTATGTTTGTCAGGAATAAGAGAAAAGTAACAAAGAACAAATTTGGTAAAAGAAGTGCAGTTCTTGCTGTGACTATATTTTACCATCTGAAACAGGAGCCTTTGGGAATGACTTATGGAAAGAGTTTGGAAAGGTTCAGAGATGCCGGCTGAAAGGTGTCACTGGACTGCTGTAAGGTGTACTGTATGGGAGATTCTGGTCAGATCTCAGAAAACTAGAACATTGTAGAAAGCCTGAAGGTAAAGACCAGGCTCAGGAGATTGCTGCTGGGAAGAAGGACTGCAAAGGTTTTGGACTCCAGATGATGTAGATTATCACTTGGCAGAAAGTTTGACTGCATTTTTCTCATGTCCAGTGATTTTTCTGAAGATTAAAGGCAGCAGATTAATATTGAAGAAGACATTTCAAGGCAGTTTAATGTTGAGGTTGTGGTCTGGCATCTGTTGGAGACTGTTAGCCAAATTTCCATTGAGAATCAAGAGCAAAGAGACCAGCAGAATGACTTGAAACATTTTGAATTTGGCCAGAAAGAAATCTCCAGTAAAGCTGTGGACTTCAGAGATAGAGCAGGAGAGATCTTGATTGCTAAGAAGAAATAAGAGAATAGAAAAGCTGGCCTAAGGGAATTACAAAAAGCAGCACCTCTGCAGCACCAAAATTTCAAAAGTGAAAAACATTGCTATGAGAGTCCCAATACACTCTGTCCTAGAATGGTGACAGCATAGAGAATTTATTCTTTGGTATTAGATTCAGAGTGCTCAGCAATCCAGGCACTTGACCCGTATAGCCAATAAAGAGAAAGCCTGGCTACTGCTGTAGACATCATCCTCATGGAATTTGTTTAAAGTGCATACAGAATGGAAGAGTTGTGGGATCAGAAAAGCCTCCACCTAGGTTTCAGAAAGGAATGTCAGGCAGTGTGCTCCTCAGATAGGAATGTGTGAAACAGTGAGTGTGAAGTCAAAGGTATAATGGACATCCCACAAGTTTGGAGAAGTCCAGAACATGGAATGGCTCAGGAAAATTGTGAGGGAGCAGAGAAGGCCTAAAAGAGAAGCCTTGAAAACTACAATCACCTGAAGCGCTATGTGGGCAGAGCCATGAAAGCCCCTTGGAGTTCAAATTTTGGATGCTGTACATAGAACTACATTGCCCTGCTGAAATTTGGACTTTCTTTGATCCAATTCTTCTGTATCCTTTGGTTTGTAACTTTTTGAATGGAAACGTCTATTTTGTGCCATTGAATGTTGGAAGGGTTTAACTTTTTTTCATTTGTATATGGGCTCACACATAACATTTTGCCTTAAACTTCAAAGGAGATTTGGGACTTGGGACTTGGACTTTTCAGCAGTGCTGAAACTGTTAAAATTTTGGCAAATCATAGAGATGGATTAATGCCTTTTGCATAGGGGAATATACATGAGTCTTTGGGGGTCCTGGAGTGAAATGTTATGCTTTGTGTCTAGATGTCCCCTCAAAAGCCTCATACTGTCATGGAGAGAGGGCTTTTCAAAGGTGGCTGAATCTGGTTTGTGATTCATGGTCTGTTAATGGGATTAAAAGTGTTAGTGTTACACCCACCCTAGGGTGAGTAGCCTGTCTGTAATATAAAGGACAGAAAGTGATTTGTCTCTCTTGTGATACCTTGTTGCTTTTGGTATCTTCCCCAGCCATGAATGATTGCCTCTCTACCAAGCCATGCTGTTTTAGAGCCAGCTGATTTTAGTTAAATAAATCTCTCCTCCTTTAACCTTGGGTGTTGGATATTTTGTCTCAGTAATGAGAAAAATTAACTAAGAGACCATTACAGAATGTTTCTTGACTCATGCCTAAGAAAATGATGGTTATAGTTGCTTTAGGTTCAGTCACCATAGTTAAGGTTTGTGGACCATGAAGAATCCTAAAGGGCAGAAAGTCACCTCAAAGTCGTTTATTATCAGCCAAAGGAAGATGACTTCTGCCATAGGGATCTGTTTGTAAAGAACAATGATGACAAAACTATAAATCAGTGAAATTTTGGAATGCAGCTTTGCTCACTACTATACCACTAATGTGATATAGTGAAATTTTGATTGTTTGTATAACAAAAAATATGCTAGTGGTGGAAATGGCAGCATGAAAATATCTGAAGAGCATTTAAAAATATCTCTGCAAATTTTCCTTTGCACATTTATCAGCGATAGGTGTAGCAATTTACTCTACCTGTCCCATACTCAGAATATTCTTGTTCCCCTCTTCAGCTCTTCTTCTATGTCAAACACTGGCTGTGTACCAAAAATCACCCCTGGTGGTCTTCTCACTGAGAGTTGCAAGACTTTTCTTAATTAATTAAATTTTTTGTCAAAATTATTAATGCAATCTCAATCTCCAATTCAACATTATATCTTTGTTCCATCTATGTCACCAAGCCATGCCACTAGCATGACAAAATTATCATGTACTGTCTCCATCTGGTCATTGCGGTGTGACCTACCTTTTGGTCTGGAGTGCAGATGGGGATAAGTCCTAGTCAGCTGTACAGTTACAATGTAGCAAATGATTGTCTGAAAAGTCAGACGTTTCTATAGGAAGACTATGAATCAGAGATCTAGGCAGAATATGAAAAAATTCACTACAACAGTGATTCTGGAACAATCCCTGTAGGGTTTTTGAATGCATCTATCGCTGGACCTCAGATTGCTGCGTGGGATGGTAGGTTTGCAGTGCCCCATAAAGCAAATGTTGATAGCTGGGGTATTGCATTGGAGTGACTGCAAATCAGGAGTCATAAGTAAGATAGCTGACTTAGCAATATTCTCCTAAACAATAACTTCTAGACACAAGAACAAAGTCATGCTTGCTAACCCAATTTCTCTGTACTTAATCACATGCTCATAGTGTTGCTTTTGTATATACTCAATGTTAAGTACAGTGTATGATAGAAGTTTAGAAAAATATATTTATATTTTGAGTTCATCATAAATCATATTTTGATGAAATATTGTTTCTACATATTCTTGCAAAATCTGCATAGTTGTGTTATTCTAAGGAATATTTCTGCTGCTATATTTTACATACTGATCAATTTTAAAGAAATTGTTTTTTGATTGTCATGATTATTTATACAATTGAGCATTAGATTTTCTAATTGATTACTGTTCAATTCCTAGCATTTTAATATTTTCAATGTATTTTGTGCATAACATATCTATTTGTAAGTATGAGATATTTATTTGTAGTACATGTATCATGGCCTACATTCATAAGATTATATGACTTTATTTTCTGAGTATTAGTTTACTTATGCTGAGTAGTGAAATTACCAGTCAACATTATTTGCTCCCTGTACAGTGTATGCAAAGACAGAAGCATTGTTGAATTCAGGGTAAATTATTTGAAAATACAGATCTCCAAAATTAAAGTTGTCAGAGTTCAGATCTAGAAATGAAACATATACCTTGAATAGTGTGATTGGACAAATTGATTGTATCCTTCTCTTATTGAAATTTTGGACTTAATGATAAGGAGAATATAAAATTATGAGCACAGAATTAAAATACTTAGTAAAAATCAGGTAAGTCATGGACTTCTGACTTTTCTGATCCTAAAGAAAAATCATAATTATCCATGATAAATAGGCTTGCTTGATTTAATACTTATGTTTCACTAGCATCATTTAATATCCTTTTATTAAATATAAAGCATAAATAATAATTTAAGCAAAGATATTAAAGTTCTGTATGTACTTGTATTATCAATTAACAATAAACATTAGGAGAAATACCAGTTAACTAAGAGAAAATAACAGAACATATTTGCTCAACTGCATATGAAACCTCCTACAAGGGAGAAGTGGTCTGAAATTGTGCACTCATCTCTCCACTTTCCAACAGTCATAACCGTCTGTCAAAATAAATTGACTACATTTCTAGTGGTTTTAAGTGGCCCATTATACAGACACTCCCTGGCTTGAAATCTTAGCAATCCCGGATGCAGTGATATATTAAAGGGGTGAAAATTATAATTTTAAAATTTTGTGATGTGAGATGGACTGGTTAAGTTATTAATTTTTATAAATGTGTTACTCAGTTTAAACTCGCCTATTAGGCTACCATTCTTTTGGCTTAATGGTAAATTCAAACAATCCTAGTGGCTATCTCAGTCCAGATAGAGCAAAAGTTAGTAAAACAAAATTGTACATAAATGATTCCCTAACCTGAGTTACTTATTATTTGAAAGGATGAGTTTCCATGCTAAATAAAGTTATTTTTAAAGATGTTAACACATGAAATCTATGATAGTCCTCAGTATCTCCAATTAAACCATTAATTCTTAGGTAACTGTGTTTGTTTCAAATGAAGAAAGGTCTTACATTTAATGACAATGTTACATACTTTGGTATTAAGATTTTACTTGAAATGATGTACTCTAAATGGCAAGATTAATTTTATACATTAATACAGTTAATCCTTACTATGTTATACTTTGTCATTTGAAACTGTTCTGAGAATCTTCACTTTTTACTTCTTATCATGCAAGGTCACAGAGCATGAATGTAGCACTTAGGGGGACACATTTCACGAATGCTGAGTTGGGTATGCTTTTATCGTACCTTTCTTGAGAAAACTGAGGATGAAATACTACAAAGGCATCATATTATGAAAAATGGAGCCAGTGAATGTTGAATTTTTGTTCAAGGTCTGTTCCTTAGTTACCTGAAAGTCAAATAACAAGTTATATTTTGCCGAATCTCGTGTTTCTCATTTGTAAAATAAACAAAAGTAATGAAATAATTTGTGGCCCTATTATTTCATTTTATAACCATTTCATTATTTTAGTTGTCAAAATGGTATAGAAAAACTATTTACTACAAAATTCTTTGAAGGGGCAGTGAATACAGCTCCTGCCCCGCAAGCGTGAGCTCCTGAGTTTGATTCCCAGTACAGAAAAACAGAAGGAACTTATCACTAAATAAAATTTTACAATATAGTTACATAAAAATGCACAATTCGGTAAAACTTATGAAAGAATTGCTTCTAGGACAGACATGGAAGGTGACAATTAATTCAGATTAAATTTTAAACAGAAAACACTGGTACATGCACATCTTTCTTGGTACATGTAAGTGCTGAATTTAAAATCACATTTTGTACCTATGGGCATCTTTTGAATATTGCCAATACATGGATGCATCTAACAGCAATCCACAGCTGTGTTCACAGCTACAACATATCATGAATAAACATAGCAACAGTTAGAAAGGCAAAGCATTTATCAAGAAATAACAAGAATATATAGAAAAGTTGTGAGAATAAATGATACATTAAGAAGGAAGCATAGAGTTCTTATTTTTTTCAACATCCATAGCTGTTTCGACCCTGAATGCTAATGTAAATATTCATCTCTCAGTTGAGCATATTAAAGTCTGATTGAGTACTTCAGACCAGATGTGTAAATTGTGCAGTGCAAGATAATCCACAAACCATAGTGGTGCTCAGAGACTCGTTCTAGATAGACCTGGTCTTATTAAATAGAAACTTGATTAGTGTACTTGCCCTTATGAAATCTGTCAATAATTTTTAAATTCTTTTCACTGAGTAGCGAATGTCTCTAAAACAGAAAAACAGATTGTTTGAGGGAAATATTCAACATGGCAGAATTAGGTGCTTATGTGAGTTCAACATTATTCAAATATCGTTATTTCTAGAAAACGAAAATGACCAGGAAAGATAAGATATTCTGCAGATATTATAACACACGAATGAATAGGACAAAGTATGTTAGGATATTAATACTGTAAAAATTGCATCAGATATGTCTGTTCACACTGTCAGAATAGACTACAAAGACAAAGAAGTAAAATCTGAGAGCAAAACATTATAGAATATAGAGTGTATTTTAGATCCCAGAATAAATTGAACACAAAGAAATATCAGAGATACAAAAGTAACTTTCATGAGTTGTTAATTTTTTAAATGAGTTGAGAACTTACAGCATCAAAATCTGTGTAACAGGGGTTATCAAAAACCAGGGTAAAGTAATGGAAATGAAAGATAGTCGTTGACAGATGCACAAAATTTCATACATTCAATGTACATTTTTTGATATATTTTATGTATATCTTTCTCTGCCTCTCTGTGTAGGGAGGAGGAGAGAGAACAAAAAAATAGTAAGGTACTAAATATAGTCATTATTAAATATGTTCTTTTGTAACTTTTATTAGTGTTTATTGAGTGTGCTTCTTTGTACCAAATACCATTTTTTTCATTTTTTTATTTTAAAAAAGAAAAGAAAAATAGAAATAAAATAAACCAGTTTCAAATCCAACTAACAGGAGATTAACAATAATTAATACATTGTGTATTGTTATCTTCATAGCAGTTACTTAGACTATAAGATATATGCATGAAATATTACCCAAACAATATTAGCACAAATCTATCTTTTCCATGAACTAACAGAAACTAGCTGCATAACTATATTAACTATTATATATATATACATTTTTTTCTTTTTCTTTTCCTTCTTTTTCCCTTTCCCCTATCAGTTCTCTTTTTTTCTGAACAATTTCTTCCCCATTCACAATATCTTTTGTACATTTGGATCTTATTTACTCATTCATCTTATCACACTAGTGAGACAATAAATGTTTACACATATGGGTCTAATTTATTTCACTTATGTGTATGGTTTCAAGATGTATCCATTTATCTGTAAAAGACTAAAGTTTATCCTTATTTATGGCTGAGTAGCACTCCATTACATAAAAACGTACATCTTATACTTCCACTCCTTGCTTGTTGGGCATTTGGCTTGGTTCCAAGATTTAACTTTTACAAATTGAGATGCTATATACATGGGTGCACATACATTGTTGAAGTATGATTCTTTTAATTCTTCTGGAAAGATACACAGAAGAGGAGTGGCTGGGTCACTTTTTAAAAACTCCACACCGATTTCCACAGTGGTTGCACTGGTGTATACTTCCTCCAAGAGTAGAGAATGGTTCCTTTTTCCCCACATCCCCACTAGCATTTGTTCTGAGGTTCCATCTCACTCTAGAAAGACTAGTTACCATCAAGAAATCAAAGAACCATTTTTTAAAAGCATGTTTAAATATGTTGTATCTGGATTTCTGGAACTTATTCACCTTATAACACAGAATTTCTATAACCATTAAAAACATTTATTTACTTGTTTGTTTGTTTATTTATTTATTTTTTGCTTTCCTCTCATAGCCAGCGTCTGGTAGAAACTTTTGTATTTTCTGTTCTTATACAACTATTTTAAATAATTCTGTAATTAGAACCATGAAGTGTGTTGTGGTTCTCTAACTGGCTTTATTCACTTAGCATATCTTCTACGTATACATAGGAATTTGTAAAGGGCAGGATTTCCTTCTTTTAAGGTTGGATGATAGTACACTGTGTAAATATATCATATTACCTGTCTTCATTAATTCACAAACTGAAATTTGGTCTGTTTTGGTGTCAAGCTTTTGTGAATAATGTTACAATAAGCATAGAGTAAGAAGTCCTTTGAGACATGAATTTTCCAAAGGTCAGTTTGCTTTACCATATGGTAGTTCTACTTCATTTTTTAAAATTTTAATTTATAACTGAAAACTTAATACATAAAATGGAACATTTTATGGGTTAGTATGTGATACTTCATTGCATGTACACATTTATAATGTTTATCCCTCATTCTACTGAGAAGGACCATTAACAGAATGACTAAAGGTTACATTAGCTGATAAGGAATGGAAGAAAAGAGAACTCTTAGAAACTCTTGGTGGGAATGTAACTTAGTTCAGTCACTGTGGAAAACATTGTGATGATTTCTCAGTATATTAAAACTAGAACATCTATACAGTCCAGCAATCTCATACTGTAGACATATTTACAGAAATGATGTCAATATATTGAAGACATTTTGTGTTTTAAAGTATTATCCATGTTTGTTAAAGCATTATCCATAATAGTCAAGAAATATAAACAATATTATTGTCATTAGCAAATGATTGGAAAAAGCGAACGTGTTATTTTTTCACAGTGCCATACTATTCAGCACTAAACCAATATGAAATCTTGTCATTTATGACAATGTGGATAGCAGGCAGGATTATTATGCTCAGTGAAATAAGGCAATCATAGAAAACAAAGGCAGCATGAGTAAGTTGGAAAGGAAGTATATAAATTTTCTCTCTTTGCAGATAACATGATCTTATGTACAGAAAAAACAATGAGATCACCAAAAATATGTCAGAACAAATAAACTAATTCATTTAAATTGCAAGGTAACAAGTTGGAATCAAATAGTTGTTACAATGTTTCACAGAGAAATGTTTGAAATTGAATGACTGATCTTTACTAGTACTTCAGAAATGTATTCATATATATATGCAAAATGATATGTAATAATTAATCATGCAATTACTTGACACTATACCATACTTTGAACACAGAAAACAAGCCATGTGTCGGGGGGGAACATCTGCATTCCCAGCTATTTGTGAGACTGCAATTGGAGGATCACATATTGGAGGACAGCCTGGGAAATTTAGTGAGACACTAATTGCAAATATAAGTTTAAAAAAGAATGCGGGTGTCAGTGTTAGACCATTTGCTCCTGTGCGTGAGTGTTCTGTGGGAGTACAAAAATACTCTGGAAATGTCTTCCTATGTGAAGAAGGTAAGGAGTTATGCAGCTACATAAATTAAAAAATCCTCTCTCCAGTTAGCTTGGATGGCAACAGTCTCCTTCCCAATGAAAATTTTACAATTTCTTTATTCCTCTCAATTTACAGATGAGTTGTTAATATTATACTCACTTATTTAATCAATTCTGTTTCCTGACAGCACACAATGACAGAATGAACTGTTGGTATTTGAAAACCTCTCCCAAATCAGAATACAAATAAGATATCATAAACCAAGACTTTTCTTATTTTATTTATTTTATGGACATTTTTACAATTTCTTTAATTTCATCTTTTTCACTGCAATAACTGGTTAAACTCAATATATGTTATCCAAGTTGTCCTTTGGGTAGTCTCTTGGCACTGGATTTTAATAAGGCTGTACAGAAGAAAGTAGGTAGGGGCAAATTGGTTGAAAACTTTCCTATATGCTATAGGTATCACTCATTTTATTGCATATATTGCATTTGTACATATACATGAAGGTTGGGGGTCTCTTTTTTTTTCTTTTAGTGTATCTGGATTAGATATCTTGCTTCAAAATAAGCACTTATATGTTATTTGTTTTATTATTCCAGTAACATCTCAGTATGACCCTGTGTCTTTGTCTCCATATATTTTTATGTTTTAACCACAGCAATAAATCAACACGATACTGCTGCTTAATGAGTTTGAAGCATGATTACTGTCATCTTGATCTCAATTTGCTGTGTTAACCACATAGAACAGCAGTGTATGACAATACAGAACTTTAAGGATTCCAATCTTCAAAGAAAAGAATTATCATCTGTAATATTTTATGATATTCTGCTGAAAGTGTAATAGAGAATGCCTAATGTATGGGGCCTTTTACGTCAATTTATCTTGAAAATGAGAGTAAAGGGATTGAAAAAACTGCCATCATTAACACCATTAAGGTGAGCAATTGGAAATTGGTTTTCAGGAAGAAATAATGTTAGCTGTCCCTGTCCCTTTGAACACGGACACACAGCTTTGTGATAAATAGGTATAAAGCTTTCACACATAAATGTGAGATGATTTTCAATGACCCAGGCAAAGAAAGACCAATACTTCAATTCAACAGCTGTACTGAGAACATGATATAAAATATACCATTGAGCTATTTAACCAGTTTTGTACACTTTTTATGATAAAGACATATTTATATATTATGCAGAATGTTTATTTCTAATATTCCCCTACCAAAGCTAATCCCTTTACAAACTGCAGAATAATCTCTTTCTAGCCTTTTAGATTTTATATTCTATTGATAAAATATTTTCCCAGTATTTTTAGGTACTTTTGTGAACAGTGCTTATGAGTGTTTTTGGTTCAAAGTTTTTAAAGATGTGGCATCTCACATTTCCCACAAATTAGGCAGCCTCTTCTATTTGTCTAAATTGTCTCTCCTTTACTGATAGTAACATTTTTTGATACACTAAATGCTATTCAGGGAAATGTCTATAAAAATTGCTGCACTGTGTATAACCACATTAAAGTGGATTTTCCCGCCTGACACAATGTAGCCAGAAAAATCCCCGTTATATATTAACCACCTGGGATCATTTGGAATATTCTAAAGGACATACAAAAATTTCCTATTCTCCCAATTAGGAATTAAAATCAGGACAGTCTCCATATGGGGTGGTTAATATATCTTAATCATCCCAGGAAAGAAGATAGTGACTATTTAAATGGTGGAGTTACAACTGTAAAATATGTATAAGGTGCCCAATCTGGTGGCCAAATATATACAAGATGACCAAATCTGTAAAGTTAGATTTACAAAACTAAGTATAAGTAGCTTTCCTAAACAGTAACAAATATTATGAATCATAGTACATTCTTGGAATACTGTGCAGAATTAATGCATAACATTATTTCAATGGATATTACTACAAATAGTTTCACTTTATAGTTGGATTTAATTTAATTTAATCTAATCAATAAGTGTGTATTAAATAGCTATTTTGGAATATTCTAAGATAAAGACGATGTAATTTTGTATTTAAACTATCTAATCTCTGCTCCAATTGGTATAATATGTAACATAAGAGGAAAGCAGAGGATTATTTGAGAGACCAAAGAGATTCCATCTGTTTGAGAATGCTGATAATAACTCCATGCAAAATGCTATATCTGAACTGTAATGTGAATCATGGGCAACACCCCAAAAGACAAACTACAGATTCAAATAGACTCCAAGATGTCTAACCACATAGGTAATGATTTAGTGCTTGAGATCACAGGGTCAGATAAAAATAGTGAATACTTAAATTCAAGTATAATACCCAGAGATAAAGAAAATCAATAGATTAAAGATACATAACTTAGGATTCTGTGAATGCTTTGGAAATGTTTTCTTAATGTGTTAGGAATTACGGAGTCACTAAATCAGTTTTAGTCAAAAGCATATGTGATAAGAATTTAAAAAAGGATTGGAAGAGCTGGATGCATTATTTAAGTAGAAGTTAATATTTTATTTACTCTCTTAATTTACCTGGTTTTAGTTTGCTTTGGATATAAGATCATGGAAGATATTGCTGTTTTGAAATTATTGTAAAGGCAGCCTAAAATCAGAAAGTTAGGAATAAAGTATTGCTGAGATATCACTAGTTGTAAAATTTTATTTACTATGATGTATTTATGCAATAATGCTTTGTTGCACACATGAATGGATTCCCACCTCTGAACTTCATAACCTGGTCCATATCGCCATGCTATAGCCAATCAAATGGCACATTTTCTGAAATTGCTCATCCGAGGGCTCTATAAAAGTAATAATAGACGCATGGATAAAGAACAAGATTTAAGGCTTCAAACATGGTTAAAGATCAAATGAATTTATTCATTTTAGTATATTGATAGCTTTAGTAATCTACTTTAAGTATTAAAATCAACTGTAAAAATATCTGATGACACTAATGAGTATGAAGATATTTTTGTATACTTTGTAGGTACTGTAAACATGAAATCATGCAACTTTAATTTAAATGAAGCTTTAAAGTTCTCTAAAACTTCAGCTTGCTTTTCAGCTTGCTTTTTTTTCCTCTGTTAGATTTTAGGCAAGCAAGCAGTCATTCATTTTATAGCCGTTGCTTCTTTCCGGAAAGTACAATTTCCTGTAAATCACATCGTGCATACATGATTTACTGGTTTCCTAATGGAAAATATAACTTCCAAATCTCCATTCTTTCAAAGACTAAAATTTCAATTAATAGAGAAATGTTCTAAGCATACAGTCAAAACAATCAAATTTTATCTTTTGAAAGGACTTGTGTGTGTGTGTGTGTATGTGTGTATATTTTAAATGGTCCATTTTAAGTAAAAGACAGTGCAAGCTGTATGTTTTGGATAGCATAATGTATCAACTCTGAAATTACATAGTCTAAAAATTTTTTTGTTTTGTTAATGCTTCGGTTAAACTCTCATTCTTCCCCCACCAAGATTTTTAGAGGTTGACATGGACTAGTGAACTTTGGTGTTCAGCCAGTGTTGTTCAAAGGTGTAGAAAATTTTCTCAGATAATTTGAGCAAATAAGCCTTTGCCAGTGAGATCTCTGTGTGCATTGTGACATGCCTTCAAAATTCACGCAGTTTGCACCTACATCAGCCTAACTTTCTGGCTGTGTAGGGTTCAGTGTCAGCAATCCATTGTCAAGTTTTGACTGTACACACATACAGCCCTCTCTAACTACAGGAATGTGCCAAAGCTTTTCAAATTCCTAGATCAGTATCTCTGTCTCCAAATTATCCTTTTAATTTTTCTTGGGTCTTTTTACACTCAGATTGCAAGCTTCTCTAAATGACTTCCACATTGAGGAAATGCTTCTGACCTTTTATTTTTGAAAAAATACTCTGAGGATAAGTTTTATTTTTCCCCTAAAGGAGGAGATTCACAGCTATATCAAATAAAGCTGGTATTTTGAAAAGGAAGGCTGATCCAAGGAGCTTTCGTACAGGTCAAAGAGTGATACTGGTCTCAGAATAGGAATTTGTGAAAGCTCCACACTCATTCTGCAGCACAGTGTCTGTGACACTTCTGATTTTTACAGCTATTTGTGAGTCTCCTGGATTTCACAGTACTCACAGAGCCTGGAATTGAGAGTAGTACAAGTCACAATGTTAGGAACCTTAGTGTTCTTCCAGCGCCCCTTGTTCATTTGAGTAATTTTCAGATTGTGCAAGACTTGGGTGAATTTCTAGTATTTTTCAAAACTGATATTTTGACAAATTTCTCAACAACTCATTTGCTTTGTGAAGTACTTTTAGAGTTCTTTTTCTCCCATTTTGTAAGTTCTACCTCTTACATTTAATCTTATAAAATGAATGAGCAATTGCTTTACAACTTTTGCTGTGGAGGACAATGCTGCCTTTATTATCCTTTAAGGAACAAAGGACATCGTAGAAATCAAATGTAATATACAAATATATATGAAAGCCCTAAATGCTTTGTATAGCAGTGCACTGGTTCTTTTTAAACAAAGTATTTAAAATTGAAAGTATGTATAACGAACGCTAATAATCAAATAGCTTAATAAAATGAACCATTGGACAGAAATATAACAGTTTTGATGGAATTACAAATTTACTATGAGCCTATGATCATGTTACCATTGTCATTAACCACTTTTAAAAATATATGAATAGCTCAAGTTTAATACAGAAAAAGACATGGCAAAGCAATGTACTCACGAGCCAACACTTCAAATTGCACTTTATAGGCTCAGAAGAGATGGTGACATGTGACTTGTTTCAAGCTTGCCTTTCTTGGTCCACATCAAGAGAATAATGCATGGGCCTGGATATAGATAGTGCTATACGAGTCTGAGTTTAAAAGAAAGAAGAAGAAATTATATTGTTCACTTTTTAATGCCATTAAAACAGGAGTAGATTTACATTAAGGAAATATAAACTTTAACCTTAGGCACCAGGTGCAATTATAAAGTATGCAAAATGCCTGAACATTATCTGGAAATGATAATTTAATCCCTTTTATGTTGATGTGCTGGAGTAGAATAATTCCAGTGAAGCCCTTGACTTGATAAAAACTGAATTATTGCACTTCCCTCAAGAAGATAAAAGCCCACAGTGTAGACAACTTGTCATAAGGCATCTCAGCAAGAACACTTTGGGTAAGGTGTAGGCTAACCATACTTACTGCTGTTTCAACATTACTTTTAATTTAGGAAATTAAAAAGAATGTCATTTGAAAAATTATTAAAGTGAAAGTGAGACAATGAATTGTTTTGACACATTTAAATTAAATAAAAATAAATTTTATATATAAAAGTAAACAACTACTTATGCAGTGGTAGCTACACAAACCATGTTAATATCTTCACATATTTTATCACAGGTCAAAAACATCCTCAGAATTGCTTCACTGCAATTAATGTAGGTGAAGAAACATATAATGTTGCATGGTCTGTCTATAAGTAAACCCTACTTCGTGATAAAATGAGGATTCAAACTGAAGTTGTGTAAAAGTAACTTAGTCTAGTTCAGGACAGGTCAAATTACGAAAATTTTATGGTAGCAAAGAAAAATACATTGCACTTCACATCACATGACTATCTAGAGTACTATTTTGCCAAACAAAGGTGGAAATTCTGAAAGACTCATTTGTATGACCCATATTCATACTTTTGTTCCCTGTCTTTGATTAGTTGGTCTAGAAAATTCAAACTCAAACTTTTTTAAAGAGAAAGAAATAAAATAAAACTTCAAAACAGACAATGAGAGGGTAACAATGGTTAATACATAGCATACTGTTATATTTAAATCAGTTCCTCAGAGTAGAAGATATCAGTAATTAATCTGCCAAACAATATTAGTACAAACTCTTCAAAGAAAAATTAGTAATATAACTATTTTAACTATCTTTTTAATATCTATCTATCTATTTATTATTTTATTTTTGTTTTTTTCCTTCCTTCTCTTTCCTATTCCCTCCTCAAACTTATTGTGGCGTGAAAAATATTTAAAATTTAAATTCCATACTGATTACCCTAAGAAAACGTAAAGAAAGTTACAACAGCATATGTTAAATAATCTGATCCTTATGTCAAGAATTTAGGAAAAGTATGGCAAGAAATTAAATCAGGTATGCCATAATATAATAAAAATACACATTTCAAATTGATGAAATTTTCCAGTATATTATTTTAATATAGTCTATCTTAAAATATTGAAAGTAGATGACTAGAGACATTGAACATACATACATATGAGAAAGAAAAACCGAAAAAGATGAAGAATAAACGTGTTTTAAGATATTTCAGAAAAATATTCTAAAATAATAATTATGGAAAATGAAAATTAACCCACAGTTCAAAATGCCTTAGTAAATTTGTTCCATTATGTCAATTTTGAGATATATTCTTGGAATATGTTTTCAGTTAAAATGTAAATGTTTTGGAAGATGAACAAAAATACAAAATAAACTGAAATATAAATCATTTATAAAGCATTTTTTAAAAAAGTTTTAGATATGTTTTTAAGAATTAATTATTTTCCTTAGATAATATCTTAACTTGTTACACTAAAGAGTGTCTATATGCATAGACAAAAGCCATTAACAATTAGTGTCTTATCATCGTATCATACAACATCAACATGAGGAAAAGTTACAAATTTTCATTAACACTAGAAGACAAATGCAGGCCAGATAGAGCTGATCATAAGACCAGCCCCAGGATTTTAAAATTGCCTAAGTTTGATATTTCTGTTGGTGTAGGAAATGAAATTGGCAATTTGAAAGTCAGCATAGAGATAATTGGTCAAATTGAGAAGCAGCTTTTATAACTAATAAAAAAAGAACAAAAATCTTCAACATTTCCATTTTTAGTTTAATGAGGGAAAAGAAGCAATAACAGAGTTAGAAAGAGACATCAGAGACTCTGAAAAAGGCTGGCCTGGCTTTGTGGCGAAGGGCTTGCTGGACTGCAAAAGGCTCTGTATCAATCCCAGCACTGGAATAAAGAATAGGAAAAGACAAGAAAAACATAACTAAGAATAAAGTGTTGCCAATATTAAATGAAGAACAGTAAATATATATCGCAGTGAGCATTAGAAAAACTGAAGGATAACCATGTGTGTTTCATAGCTGTTCTTTTTTTAAAAATAATTTAACATCTATTACTAGGGATTCAATTCTGTGAAAAGGTACAGGAAAATTGTGGGCAAAAATCATAGAAAATGAGAAACAACAGACAGAACAGGAGGATACCAAGATTCTAATGTTATTTCTATTTCTATTACACCGTGCTTCTGGGTTAATATTATGTCCAAATCAAATTGCTACCAGTTAAAGTGATTTTCATCTAAAACTAATAGGAAAATTTTTTTTATACAGTTACACTTCTATACAAGTGCAATTCTTCATTGCACTTCTCCATTTGCTAGGCTATTTAAGGAAGTCATTTCTGTGCTCTCAATCAATAACAATTCCAAAAATAACACATGATTAAAATTACAACGTGATATGCATTGAGATCTCAGTAAAACACTTTTCTCATTGAAAATTGCTGCTTACATGACAGATATTTTGACGATCACATATATTATCTCTGTGTGTAATCCTCTCTGTTCTTTTCCTTACTAGCATCCTCTGACAGGCAGTGATCAGTGTCAGCAAACAACTCCTCTGTTGCTGAGCACCTATCCAGCAAGCCTCCTGCTCAGAAAAAGACAAGGAACCCTTCATCACATAGCTGAATAATTAATTAAACATTAATAAGTCTCTCCTGGTGCTTTTACTGAAATTGAGAATAAACAAGGGCTGCATGTAGAGGAACATTAACAGTGTGGTGTAATATGCTCTGCCTGCCTCGTGGCCCAGTGTGCGTGTTATTGTTAGAAAAATATTGTCCTTTGAATTCTTATCATTGTCATGTATGATTTATTAAACACTGATACAATTTTATTGAGCTAGGTCTTCTCCAAGCAAGTTTTACAAGCCCTGATATTTAAGAGGTAAAAATTTCATCCAGCCAACGTTGATGAAGTTGATCGCAAACTGCTGATACTTGAGAAAGAGAAATTAAAAAAACTTGAGGAGGGAAATAAAGTAACAATAAGGGCAAAACAGGAACAAAGAATAACCTTTGCTTTTAGGTCTAGAAGAGATTAAGCTGAGGTGAAACAAGAAATACCTGTTAAAAGAAAAACATACTTCTACCCACTGAAATGTATCTTTGTTTGCTAAGAAATAAAAATAATTAAAAATCTAGTTTGAAGCCTAATGAATGAAGGTCAGAATGAAGCAATTCTTGCCTATGAAAGGAGTGATTTGACATAGGGGTTTCCTATGGAGTAAACATGTAGAACTATATGATGGAAAGGATTTTGAGGAGACTCTGAAGTCTTAACTGAAAGTGTTTTCCTTTGATCACCTGTGATTAGTAGTATTTTAATTGAGGTTTCAGTGGATTTTTCTTCCACAAGCAGCCAGCCCCATCTCTGAGGCATAATCCTTTTGAATGTCTTGATAAAGCAGAAAGTAAATGAAAATCTAAAGTAAAACTTGGTTGTATTCTAAATGCACTTGTAATTACATACAATTAAAGAATCATACCTTTTTCATATACCAGATTATTTAATAGAAATTATGAGAAGAGCAATTAACTGCTAACAGCTAAGATTTATTTCATCAAGAGGCCTATATACAAAGTACCCACTTTCTTTTCTTTTTCTCTCTATTCCTCCAGCACCCTGTTTAAGTGAGATGCCTTCAGTGAGTAAGTTTTAAAACTCCAAGAAAAGCCCCCATAACCTATTCTCTGAATATGTATATGGCTGCAATGAAACGTCTGTCAACCATGTGAAGATGAACCATGGGAACCGCTGTGTAATAATCTGGATAAAAACAAAGCATTTAGTAAATAGTTTATTTGCCTTTCTTGAAGTACACTAAGCTTCAGGGCTACTTCAAAATTGCTTCCCGCTTGAAAGATTTGGCATTAAATACTGAAGCAGTTGTGAGAGCGTCTTGATTTTACTTGCACTAAATAACAAAGGGAAATTTATGGGGCATTATTTCTTCATGAAACCGTTGCTGTTCACCCATCCAATGATCCTTTTCCTATGTACTGTGTCATCACAGGCAGAGGAGGCCCCCTATTACTAACACTCACAAAGATTATTTAAATCCTAATGCCAACACTGTCTTGTGTCTTGTAAATATTGTGAAAACAAATGGATGTTGAATTGCACTTTTTAATCACCACAAAGTGTATTTTTATTGGGTAAATATTTTATTTGGGGCCACAACCATCCAGTGTTAGCTCTTTCATGATATAAGGAAGAAGAGCAAATCAGAAAAGGTAATCAAGTTTTCCTAAGTTGTTTGTGATTAAATCTCATGAAGACATATAATTTATTAAAATGTCTTCTAGACTGGAATACTTACAAACCAACACCACAAAGCCTGTAAGATGCACTGCTTTTAATTTTCACGAATAAATTCCAAAATGATGATGTATTTAAGCTTTCTTTGTGAAAAGATGTTTCAAATAAAGCCTAAAATAGGGGATGTTTGGTACAAAGGAAATTCAATTTCTTTTGTACATATCCAATTTCATAAGGATAGGGGTAGGGACCATTAACTGTGATATGTAAACCTGAATGCATTAAGAAATGCCTCAAAAATTAGTAAAGCTCACTCCTGGGTGTGTCTGTCAGCCATTTCCAAAGATCACTGGAAGTTAAAGGGGGTAACCCACGGCAATTGCATATAGCACACCCAATAAATTTGTATCCTGGATGGAATAAAAGGGAAAGAAGGAAGAAGGTAATGCAGGTTTTGAGAGAACACTGAGTGAACATCTCTGCTTCTTTCCTGCTGTGGACATCAGACTTCAGAACTTTTTCAGATTTCTAACAAAAACTCAAAAAGCGTCTTCATGTAGCTTCCAGACCTTCAAGTCTGGGGCTGGCACTCCATCTTGATTCGTCTTGTTCTGTGCCTTCCAAGTTATTGAAGTTAGTAGCTACAGATTCTCATGCTTCTGATCTTACATGACTAACTGGTAAGTTGCCTTCCATAAGTATACATATGTGTGTTATCTACCCTGTTCCAATAAAGAGCCCAAACCATTACCGAGCTATGTACATAACTGCGACTCTTCACCTGGAATATGTTAGTAGATAACACTTTGCCTTAACTTAAATGAGTTAGAAATGTTTTCAGCCAAGACTAAGTCAGATTCACAGTATATGCTTCAACTTAATATGTTTTCAATCTGAAAGATACTATGAACATAAAACTGGACCTTAAAATTAAAATTCATGAGCAGTAGTGTGAGAGGGTTAATATAATGCAGGAAGATATTATAGGAGTAAAATTGTAAAGCTCAGTTCTCTGTGAGCAAAAGCAAGCAAGTGATCAAAGATGACCTAACATGTGAGACCCTGTGACTGAAAGACAGGTCATCATGTATTGATCATTACTTTTATATCTATACTTATTGTGACAACTTTTACTTATAGAGATAGCAATTGCAACATGAACGATCAAAGGTTCTTCTTGAAAACTTTGGAAATGAACAAGGAAATTTTTTTTTTAAATTTGATGATACCAAAACCCTGGAAAAATGTAGTAATGCTGGGCTTTATTTATTTATTTTTCTTTCTTTCCAGTTGGAGCTTTCACTATATGTTGTCCAGGGTGGTCTCCAACTTCTAGGCTTAAGCAATCTCCTTCAGTTCACATCCTGAGCAGCTGGGGTTGCAGGCATGTGCCACCACATCCATTAAAGATCCAGATTTTATTTTTATTTCTTTAAGACTCTAATTTATAGGAAGTTGATAAATATACTATAATCTAATGTAAAATTTTATGTTTTGTATTACATTATCTACACTTTTTATTTATAACAATGACAAAGATATAAATAAAATCAAATAATGTGTGAATTATTTGTCTTTTTTCTATTAGCAGCTGTAATATTGAACTTCTGAGACTTACTATGAGCAAAAATAAGGTTTAGATATGCTTTATTTCTGACTATAATGCAAGTGAAATCCAAAGCATGGCTTTGGTAACAGGTTTTGGCATGGGTAAGTCAAAAGAAACCAGGTCTCATACTGTAAGATATAGAAACAACTCCAGACATATTCAACCACTTTATGTTTGATAAAGGCACCAAACACACACATGGAGAAAGATAGCCTCTTTCATAAATACTTCTGGAAAAATTGGCTCTGCAGATGTTGAAAATTAAAATGGGACCCATATCTTTCAAAATGCACTAAACTAAATTCAAAATGGATCAAAGACCTAAATATTAAGCTAGAAACATTAAATATACTGGAAGATAGAACAGGTAAAACACTTGAAGACTTTGGTGCAGGCAAAGACTTTATAAATAAAATCCCAAACTCACAGGAATTGTCACAAAGAAACAACAACTGGCATCTCATATTATTAAAAAGGTTTTGCACTGTGAGAAAAGCCACCAACAGAGTGAGGAGGCTACCCACAATGTGAGAAAAAAATGTTGGTTGCATGTTAATCAGACAAAGGTTTACTATCTAGAATGTATAAAGAACTCAAAAAATCAGACCTCATAAGTTTAAAGACCCAATCCAAAAATGGGCATCAGAGATGAATACACAGATGAAGAAATCCAAACAGAAAATAAATATATAAAAAAAAATTCAACATCATGGTTATTGAAGAGATGCAAATTAAAACAACACTGAGATTCCATCTCACCCCTGAAAGAATGGCTATTAGTGAGAAATCAACCAAAGGAACATTTAATGATTACATTAATGACATTAATGACTACACTGAAATATGGTCTCATTACTTACTGAAAGGAACATTTAATGATTAATTATTTGGTCAATCTAGCAGGCCTGTATTTGTTTTCCTGAGAAACCACTTTGAAGATATCAGTATGTAATACAACAACCACTGTTAATTTCCTACCACTTTGTCTGTAATTCAGTGTTGCTTGTATTGTTCTTATGCTAATTTGTAGATGGATGTCTGTTTGTTAATGTTTTCCTCCCATTTTTAAAATAAATTAAAAAAAAAACAAATGCTGGCGGGGCTGTGGAGAAAGAGCAACACTTCTCCACTGGTGGTGGGAGTGCAGACTGGTGAAATCACTGGGATAATTAGTGTAGTGATTACTCAAATTACTTAAAAAAATTAGTGTAGTGATTACTCAAAAAAGTGTAGTGATTACTCAAATTAGTGTAGTGATTACTTGAGGTCCCATTTGACCCAGATATTCTCCTTCTGGGCACCTTCCCAGAAAAATTAAAAACATTGTACCATAGGGATATATGTGCACTCATGTATATGGCAACACAATTTGTAATAACTAAATATTGGAAATAACACAAATGCCCATCAATTAAGAAACTGATAAAAAAAATTGGTCTTTGTATATAATGGAGTATTGCTCAGCCATAAAGAAGGCTAAATTGGACAATTTTATAGGTAAAAGGATACAACTTGAGTCCATACTCAAAAGTAAAATAAACTGGATGCAAATGTGTAAACACAGTACTGTTTCCCTAGTATGAGAAGCTGAAAGAGTGAGTATGATCTGAAATGTACAATAGATATTGTAAAATGGGAAGAAAATTCAAGTAGAAAGAGAAACTAGTCTACAGGAATGGGAAAAAAGAAGGAAGAGAAAAACAAAAGGAAAAAAATTATATATATATTAGTTATGATAGTTTATACTGCTAATTTCTTTCAGTTGATTGAAAACATAAGTTTGTGCTAATATTGTTTGAACGAGTAAATGCTGATATCTCATACTCTGAGTAAGTAATTTAAGATAACAATATACAATGTCTTATCTATTATTACCCTCCTACTCTTCTATTATACTGTTTTGTTTTGGAATTCAGGTTTTGTTTCATTTTTGTGGGGGATTTTGTTTTTTGTTTCTTTTTCTTTAAAATAAACAAGACGAATAAGACTGATCTCCTGAAATATGTTTCAAAAATCTTTCTCTCTATAGTTACTGAAGTTGTAGACCCATACACCGTTGAATTTAGTCAGGGACACATTGGGACCTCGGTTTTATTCCTATCTTTTCATTTCCCCAGTAAATTATTAATCTGTCCTATAATTTTGAATTTCTTATTGTGCCACATCGCAGCTTTACAGCATTAATTGATTCTATATAGCTGGTTTTGGCTGTGTTGAATTTTTTGCTTTTTAAGCTGCTTGATACTTTGTATCACTTTGTTCGCCCAATTCTGTTCCTTTCTAATTTTCTTACTTACATCTCAATGCCTATTTGAGGAAATAGTTCTTGGAAAACCTACTGTAGCTCTTCATATTGTCCCAACTTCATTTATTATTTGTTGCTTGAAATCATCACTTCACTACATGTCTTCCCGTAATCACTTCTGTTAAGGCTGGACTCAATGTCAAGCTTCCTTACAGACCATACATTGGAATTTTTATTCTGTAAAACTTTAGCGTATCTTCTTTCGGCCTCATTCATGTGAACATAAAATTTTATTCAGTGTTATAGTTTATAAAGTTTATTTTATGTATCTTGTTTCTGCATTTGGAGTAGTTATAAAGGCCAAGATTGTAGGGTAAGAGAAAACAGCATACTTATATTTCCCCAGGATATAGGAGTGCAAGGGAGTTATATGCACATCCTAATTTTACTCACAGAACCCTTTCTGTGGAGGAAACATGTTTGGGCTGTTTTATGCGTTTGATATAGTGGAATGTTTTGGTGAAACAAAATCTGAAGAGTATTATAGATGAAGTAAAGCATAGCCACATAAAGTTTAACCTGCAACCACTTGCGTTTGTCTGGGTAGTATCTGATAATATGAATCCAATCTCCTCTCAAAGCACTAGAGGTAGAGCGCTGTCCAGTTTCTAGCCTAATGTGACTACACTGAAATACGGTGTCATTAGAGACTTGTCATTGCCTCTGCAGCAATGAGGGAATATTTTGATAGATCCATATAGCTGCCGATGCTTGACATCACTCAGCTTCGTCCAAAGCTTTGAAGGTGCCAAGTCATATACAGTTGCATGTGTGTTTGCATATACATAGGTAGGTATTTCTATATAGTTAGGTATGTCTGCATAGGTAGGTATATCTACGAAATTTTGTGGCACTAATATCACTTAGTCATTTGTGTCTGAGCTAGCTGCTTTGGCTTAAAATTCATATTGTGATATCATAGTGGATACTCACCCTTTGTTATATTTCAAAATGATATGTAGATTAGGCTTGAAAAATAAATACAACTGAAAGCAATTGAATTTTAATTATTTTACTCTAAAACCTGGAAATTTGCTTGTCAATTATAAATTATATGATAAAGCACACAAATATTAAGTATTTTATTAAAGATGTTTAAGATTGATAATTTACATACGAGTGAAATTTAGACCAGGTTACTCCTTCCAAAATCATATAAAGTCATTTTCTCTTGTCTTAAGGGATCTCATTCATTTCATATTCTTTTTGTATCTACACAGGAATATTAATTATTAAAAATTTCAGTTAATTTTTATAACATGCTTCCTGAAATCTATGATTTAAGGTATTTCACAATGAAACAATGTTTGATGCATAATTGGTTAAGAAAACAAACATTTCAACCTTTGAATTAAGTGATATATGTCCATAAATATAACAGGGAAAATTTTGTTTAAGACTCAGTATGTTAATAAAAATATAATTTAATAGGATATTAAAATTCTATGTTTTCCTGAGACATAGGTAGTATTTTTCCTTTCTCAAATGCATCCAGTTGATGGTTTCCCAGGAAGAATATATCCATAAAGCAATAACATATAGTGTTACTTACAGAGTAAACCTGCTCACTAGCTCTTGAGTTCCTGCCTCAGATTGTCTCCCAGGTATGAAGCCAGAAAAGCCCAAGGCATTGAGGTCCCATCTATGCCCAAATGAAGGGGCTACCCTGTTCTTAAAACTTTCTCTCATATTCACTGAAGAGGAAACCCCTGCCTAAACACACATATTCACAAAGACTGAAAGACAATGTAGATTTGACTGTATCTTTCAAAAGTTATTCAACTATTTGCTTGCACAGTTGGAATTTTAAACTTCTTTTAGGTAAGAATATCATTAATACTTTAAAACTGTTAATCATTCATTTTAAGGAATAGCACTAGAGTATTTAAATTTATGTCAGTGAGTCAAAGTACATAGGCTATTTATTATGGATTTAATTCTCTTTGTGGGAAATTTTGTGGTTAATATTAATAACAGTAAGTTTGTAATAGATTGATTTATGAAATATTTCTTTCACTGTTAACTTTGTTGAATTCTCCTAAAACCTTTGCATATGCAATGTACAAATGAGCAATCCTTTAAATATCTATTGTCTTTGTGCTATTGATTCATATGCTGATAATAGTCTACTGTGGGGTTTTCCTATATCATGTGTTCTTCACCTATAAAGCATCTCACCTCTAACTGATCAAATACACTGCTGTAAATTGCACTTTTATAATTCCTGTCATTTATTCTAAGTACAGTAGTTTATGCTATATTCCATTTCATGAAATTTAATACAATATTTAATAAACTATAGGTGTGGGAATTTACCACAAATGTTGATTTTATGAAAATCTATAGAATGACAATATTATACTCTCAGAATTTCCTTCCGATTAATTCTTAGAAGAATTTTGTATTAAAAGAAAATATTCTGAAAATGTTAAAAAACTGCAAGTTAACATAAGTTCAATCATGAAAAACTCATAGGAAAATAGACTCAGGAAAGTACAATGACGGAGAAATTTCCAGTCACACTTGCTTAACATAGCTGTTTCAAATCTCCCTGTATTTCTTTCAAATCTTCTTATCTAGGTTATTTTCAGTCTCATTAAACAACAGTTGTCACACTCCGTGTGTGTTTATGTACTATTTTGTAACCTCATTTTTCATACTATGGTTACTTAATGCATTCACAAGCTAATCACTGTTTCTCAAAATTATATTTAACTGTGTAATACATTATTTCCATACAAAACATATTTAAACATCAACTCTAAAATAGTTACAACTTTGCAAACAGTTATTGTCAAGAAGCAGATTTAAAATAACTATTCTTGTAGATATCTAATTGCTATAACGGAATTAGCATTATATATCGGCTACAGGTTTTCCGAGTCAATGTTTATCGTGTGTTTACATATTTTAAGAACTACCAAAAATACAGTAATAAAAGAATTTCAAATAATTTACATCATATTGGCGGATGATTTTCTTGCTATGTCAGCAATACAGATTACTAAATAATTTTCAAGTCTGTGTTTCATTTAAAGATGTGTAAATGGAGACTAATCAATAGCATTTGACTATTTAACAACTTGGTATGTTGATCTTTTATAATAACATTTTGGCACTGATTGATTATTTTTTGTCAATGTTCTAGACAATTTTAAATGGTTTACACACATGGAAATTTTGAAGAGAACTTTAAAATAAGTATTTTTACATAAATATGGGAAGTGTGAGTGAACCAGAGAAGGAGTCCAGAATCTGTGGACTAGTACAATCAGGAGCAGTCATAGTCAATGCTGATTTGAAGTGACCAAGAAAGAAACATGTCAAAAAATCCAAAGACATATCTTCTACATGCAGAGCACAACCTGAGGAAAGCTCTGACCCTAAACCAGCCTTCCTTGAACTTCATGAGGAGAAAAAGACTGAAGAATAATAACACATATTTGCTCTGTCCATCCATTGTTCATATTGGCTACCATTAATCTGAAGCAAGTAAGCAAATAAACTCAGAAAATAGTGGAGCTAGAGCAAGGGTGGATGTGCAGAATTAAGCAAATCTTATCTTGTAGCAGTAGAAGTTTCAGAGGCTCATAATTATGTTATCTTCCTCTAATTCTTTGTTGTAGTTATTTCTACTTCAAATTTAACAAACATTTGGAATATATGAAATATATATGTTTTTCCAAATGGATCACTTATTTCTTAGTTTTGAGGATTTCTCACATATCAAAATTACTCAATTTAAGTTAGCAACTGAAACATTTTTTGTGATATTTGACCTCTGTTTCACGAAAAAAATATACATACAAATACACAAATACATTATGCCTTCCTCAGTTATGAATTGGGGTTAATTTGCTTCCTACATGGTGGCTTTTAGCCACATCCCTGTCTATTTAGGAGAGCCAACCTAAACTAGAAATATTTTTCTAGAGCTTGTATTTAAAGACATAAGTAGTGTTGTCACGATATAAGGAAAATGTTTAAATTTAAATATTTTATATATTATAGTGAGCTCTGCAAATAATCCTTCTCAGAATACTCCCTCTTTCTTTGAATGTACTTACTCCATTGTTGTTACCCCTTTCTGAAGCAGTTCTGGAAATCCTTTTCATAAGTCTTTACAAGGTGTGATCAAACATACAATGAATACTGCTGCTGAGTGCCATCCCACAGAAAAGCAGCCTGGCAAAACATACAATGAACCCACATTATGTACTAGATCTGGCACCATGCTACTTCCAACTCTTCCCCTAAGCCAAAATGACCATGAATGCTCAACTTCTTCAATCAGCTCACAACATCAAGGAAGCCATGACAGCATAACTAAGGATTCTGAAAAGAGAAAACCTCAGCAGAAAGTCATAAGAATGATGAAATAAGTGTGTCTAAAGTCAGGGGGAGGGCCGGGGATATAGTTCAGAGGCACAAGCACCTGCCTAGCAAGCGCAGGATCCTGAGTTTGATTCCCAATACCAAAAGAAAAAAAAAGGGAGTATTTTGAGAAGGGTCAATGGCCAAGTGTCTTTTACTGTAGTAATTTTTAAAGTTTAAACATTCACTATATGTTTTGATTAGGTTGTGTAGGTCATAACAAATATAATTTATTTATGCTTCAACAGAGGTTCAGTGAATGATCATGGTACTTTATCCATCTACTTGAATAATTTATCTGTTTTGAAGAACATTGGGGTTCATTGAATTATTGTGTATCAAATATTTTGTGAGATTTTTAATAAAGTTTATTATATGTTCATAATTTAACCAAATGATTCTAGTTATTAGGACAGGAGAAGATAAACTTATTTTCATATAGACCTTGTGCATTATTATTTGTGGGAGTATTTAAATACTCTTTTACTGGTGAATTCATGAACAAATATGGGAAAACATGCAATGAAATCGTGCTCATCAATAGGAAGGTCTGAAGAGTGAAGGAAATGAATGAGGTTCAAATGGGTTGATCTCTGATGGATAGTGCTAAATGAAAGAAATTACAGTCGAGTGGATAAAAATAAAAATTCACCTTTACTGAGATTCTATAAAGGAAAACTATGGGGAAAGAAAGAGCAAATGTTTCTAAAGGTTAGGTTGATAGAAGCATATTCTATGGAAGAACACAATGGAGCTTTTTCAGTGACAGAAACTTTCCGTATTTGATTATGAGAGCAGCTACATGACCTTGTAATTTAAATAAAAAATAATGTAAGAGCCACCAAACACTATACAGTCTTTGACACAATGGAATACTATTTAAAACCTACAAATTCCTGTTTTTTGTGATAAATATGCATTAAATTGGAGATGATTATGCTAAGTGAAATAAACCAGGAACAGAAAGATAAGTACTACAGAATCTCACTAAAACCTGGAATCAAATATGTGGAACTCAGCGAAGTGTGGTGGTGCACACTTGTAATCTCAGCACTCAGGATGCTGAGGCAGGAAGATCACTGTGAGTTTGAGGCCAGCCTGGGCTACATAAGCAAGTTGCAGGCCAGCCTGAACTGCATAGTGAAACCGTGTCCTAAAAAAAAAAAAAAAAATATATATATATATATATATATATATATATATATGTATAAATGATAAAATAAAATGTGTAAATCATAGATATTATCAGTAGAGGGTGGTTACCAAAGGCTGGGGACCAGGACACAGAACAGCAGAGACAAGATGCGAAGAGGTTGATCTGTGGGTTCCATATTATAATTAAATAGTACTGAGAAGATCTAGGGTTCTGTTGCTAAGAAAAATACTGATAGATATTGATAATATGTTTCAAAATCTACAAAAATGACTTGAGTTTTTTTAAACAAGTAATAAATGTTTTAGGATTGAGGCATGGTTAATCACATTTCAATATAGCACAATGCACATGTGCAACACAATCCCTCAATTTTGTTCAGAATTCTAAAGTCATGAAAAAAAAAAAAAAAAAACACTTCAGGGGGCTGGGGATTTAGCTCAGCGGCACAGCGTTTGCTTGGCAAGTGTGAGGTTGTGAGTTCGATTCCCAGTACTGGAAAAAAACAAAAAACAAAAACAAACAAACAAACAAACAAACAAAAACACTTGAAAAGAATGTTTTTCTAAACATAAAGTCAATAAAATGCATTGTCATTTTTAAAATCGCCAAGTGTCAATTTTCAATACAAACTACGTAATTCCGGCTTGGGATACAGCTCAGTGGCACAGTGCCTGCCTGGCATAGGCAAGGTCCTGTGTTCAACTCCTAGTACAAAAAAAATTAATTAATTAAAAATTAAAAAATAATAATATGTAATTTTTGTGGCATCTTGGAAAAACAAGAGGCATAAAATTCTCTAGAAGTAATAAACATGATCCAAAATATGATACACATGGATTATTCTTTTTAAAACTTGCCGTGTAAATGACAGAAAAAATGAAAAACTTTTAAAAGTTAAAAAATCCTGAAGTATATTATTTAAGCGGCAAATACCTAATCCTTTGTGGACTGCAATGTATAAAGGGTACCTAATATACTTTTTCAAATAAGCAAAAAAACTTAAAATGTATGAATAAAATGTATAAACAAAACCTTACTATAGATGAGAGAAAGAAATAATGAATTTTCAAGTAACTTAAAAGGAAAAAAAAAAAGAGAAAATCATTATATTTTCTGTCTCATCTAACATTTTATTTTAGTTATTTACTATTTTTTTTGGTTCCAAAAATTGAACTCAGGACCTTGTGCTGGCCAGGCAGGCACTGTACCACTCAGCTATATCCCTGGTCCCTCGTCTAACATTTTAAAAACAAATGCTTGTCCAAAAACTGCCCTTACAAATGAAAATGTGTTTTGTTTTTTTTTTTTTTTTGGTTTTTCTCCGGTACCAGGAACTGAACTGATGACCTTGCGTTTGCCAGGCAGGCACTTTTGCAGCTGAGCTAAATCCCCAGCCGCTGAAAATGTGTTTTAAAAACTTACAAGAAATGGAAAAATCAAAGGATGTACACTAATAACTGACTAGCATAAGGAAACAATGTCAAACATAATCAAGATTGATATATTTGCACAGCACAATCCTTGTGATGATTAAGTATTTAAAACAGAAAGCCCAGTGTGACATACTTAGGAAATCTTAGTAGAGATTTTGTTGAAACTCTCATAAAAATACATTTATTTATATTTTTATAAACTTATGAAGCTTGTATTTTTTCATTTCTTTTTAAATGTTGTACTTCCTTATAGTAGTGTAATAATTTAAATAATTTAGAAACAATTAAATATTTACAGTAATCATCATATTTTCAGGAATAATCCTCTGATGTACATGATAATTCCATTTTATCATTCCAACAGAATGAATCATGTAAAACACTTAATATTTGTGACAAATGTTCAAGTATTAATATACTCTACTTCTGTTTAACTATGTGTGCATGAAAAATTTATGTCTTTAATTATCTACATTTGCAGTTGATGAGAAAGACAAATCACCAAGTAGTAGCTGAAATCAGTGTTGTTGGAAAAGAAGGCAAAGCTCTGTATCTTTTGCTATTTAATTTGCTGAGTTCTCTATCTATTTTTTCATACAGTAGTTCTTGATGTATTGTGTTTCTTGTACACTTACTCATAACAAACACATATGAGAAAAATTAAATATTGATGTTCACAGTAGGATAATTGCAATATTTCATGGCCTTTTACCAAATAAGCAGTGTTTCCACTTGCCAGGATATTTGCTGTTGATGAAAGATTATTTTTCTTCTCACTCCAAAAGAAATCCAAAAAGTCATTTTAAAATATATTTATCTGTTACAGAGCTATTTACTTCTCTTCAGTAGACATGAAATGGAATAGATTTGTTGACAGAATTTTCTGTTCCCTGTGACAAGGCCAATGATTTCACTGCTTTAAAAGAAATCATTCTGTATCTCAGAAATTTGGCTGCAACCTATGCAAAAAGTGCAGAATATTTTATGATAGAGTTGACTTTTTATCTAGTACTACTTTCCTTTACCCATATTAGTGTAAAATTCAAAATTTGGAGAATTGACATTGAGACTAGATCAACAAGTAGATAAATGTTTATATGATTACCTTAGTCACAAGTAAAATTTCTGATAATCTTTAATTTGGCAGGAAACACATTCATCAATTTTCTAGTTAATTCGTCTAAGCAGATGTTCTCTGAAGTATACTTTAGCATTTCCAGACAACTGAACTGAACACCCCAGTTCTCTTGAAGACTCTGTCACATTAAAAGCCACTATAAAAGAGAAATGGATGCAGACGCACAGGCCACTAATTAATTTTCTAACTAATTTACCTAGTAAACCTCAACAAAAGTTTTCCGTTAGACCCAAAAGAGTTTATTTAGAAGTAAATACTGAAAAAATGAATCAAAGTAAAAAAAAAAAAAAAAAAAAACAAAGGAACTAGGTGCCATGAAAATGTTACTGAATGTATTTCCAGTAACACTTCTCTCAAATGGAGCCATTTGAGAAAATTTGCCAATGAACAAAAAACCACTTATTGTCAGCAGTGGGAATGAACCTGTTTTGTGTATTGCAAGACAACATAGTAGTACTCGATCTTTCTTTAAACTTTTGAAGCTTCCTGACCACATAGACCAAATGAATTACATCCAAATCTTGAAGATCTAAAATATTGATGTGTACATGTTGCAAATAACTATGCAAAAAGTGAAAAGACTAGGTTTTAGAAAGATAAAGAGAGCTAACAAAAATATCAAGGAAAAACATCATGGAATTCTGATATCTGAGATACTCACTGAAATAAAATTAAAAAGGAAAATAAGAAAATGAAGAAGCAAAATTATGTAAACGATAACTGTGTTTAATAGGTAAAATGTGAAATCTGATATTATAAGAACTTTATATCCATTGAAAGATGTACGCTACTACTGTGTCTTTTTCAATGTAAGATAGAAGACTCATGGGACCAAATGGCCTATCCTATATCGCAGATCCTTTAATTGATAGATTCAGGATTTAAGTGCAGCCTAACACATAGTTTGCTTTCTAAACAGAGCACAATACTAATGTGACTCTGTATTGGGGGATAAAATAATGGGAATAGAGGCATCAAAGGCATATACTTTTGATTTTTAATATTTACATGAATAAGAATTAAAATATATGGCTAGGAGGAAGTCATAAGGTCAAATTCTGAACAGTCACATAAAAGGTGGTGCAAAATTAGAATTTAAGACCGCTATCAGTTGATAGTTTACTTCAAAAATAGATGAAGGAATAAATAAGAAGTACACTAATGACTGGTAGCAAATTACTTATATGTAATTTATCTATTTCTTCTGTTACTTAAAGGATTAAGATTTTTTGGTTTTTTTTTTTTTTTTGTTTTTTGGTACCAGGAATCAAACTCAGGACCTTGCGCTTTCCAGGGAGGCGATTGTGCTGCTGAGCTATATCCCTCTCTCAAGGATTGAGCAAGGATTGAGTTTTAAAAGTGTATGTATGTCTATAAAATGCTTATTATATACCACATACTATGTTGCACAGGAAGAACCTGATAATATTTAAAGTTATTTGTTGCTAAAGTAGTTCATGAAGATATTTGAATGGTAGGCAAAATTAAGTTTAATATGGCAATAAGAATTTTGGATATAGAACGTTGTGAATTTTTTATATAATATGTTGTGATTTTTATATTATATAATATATACAGTCTCAATATGTGAAAGATCTATACTTGTGTTAATTAGTGCATATGCATATATAATATGTGTATATACATATATTAGCATATGCTAAATATTCTCATACTTAATTTCAAAAATAAAATTTACACATAATTTTAAACGTGCTTTCACATTTTATTGCATAGTTAATTACTTTTTATATGACTACTTCTCTTTTTCTTATTCAGAAATTCTAAACTTCACCCCAGGTTAAAAAGTAGTTCTAATAATTACATGTCTTATGAAAACAGGCTTAACATTTAGTCATACGTGCAGGGCTGCGTAAGTCTGGCTGACACAGCAAGATAGGCTGCTTACATACCTGAAATTTTCATCTCGATTTTCTGGAGGGAGAAAGTCCAAGATCAGTGTGAGAGAAGATTATTTTCTCCTTAACCTTCTCTCCTTGGTTTGGAAGTGAATGCTTTCTTGGTAAGCTTACATCTGACTTTTGCTCTTTGCCTATGTAACTGTTCTTACAAGAGCTATTGTTTGGTTCAGGGCCCAAACTTATGACTTCATTTATCCTTAATTACTACTTTAAAGTTAGAAACTCTGCATGTACTATTGGGAGCAAGGGAATGAAAACTGGAATTTTAGGAGAACAAAGTTCAATACATAACAGTGTAAGAATAGGAACACAGTCCATTCAATAGTCACAGAAAAGCAGGCACGCATTCAAAAATAAACTGTCAATTCTTTTGAAATGAGCTGTTTGATACTCTTTCTTTTATTATCCTCCATTTGCTCCATCATACTTTGTATAAACTATTAAAAATCAGTTGGCAATGCCACTGGTGTAATTCATGCCTTAGAATTACTACCTAATAGTACACTGTATGGATTTATTCAATATAATGCCTTAGTGAATGACATGCAATGTCATATCTCCTTCTATCAAATCTCATCTTTGAAGCACTAAATTCCTTTATAAACATACTATTATGTATAAGACTTGTTAGGGTTTTATAACAAATTCTCAAAAAGTGTGATTACTGGATCAAAGGCCTTTTATTTTGAGTTTTAGAAGAACTTGCAAAATTGATTTTTACAAGCCAGTAAACTTGGCACTTCTACCAAATGTCATATATTAATCCTTTTATCAACACTCCATAGTGATAAGCCTTACTTCTTTTTTTAATTCTTTAAATCCTGACTTAGTTATTTAGATTTAACTTTTAGCATTAGTGAATTTAATAGTGAAAGTCACTGTTCTTTTCTAGATTTAAATTTGCTTCTCTGGAAACTGAAACACATACCCTTTATTTGGGCTTACATGATATTTCCTTGTCAGTTTACAATACTAACAATAATTTAAAGATGATGCATAACTCTGAAACTAACGCTTACTCTTAAATTATTTGTCAGGAATCTATCTCAATAAATTGCTGAGAAGGCAAGCAGTAATTTCTTGGAAAGAAGTTCATAATTTAGGAAGTTATTTTAGGATCAAACTTGGCACAGGATGAAAGCTGGTGACAATGAAAAAGTGCAAAATTCAGTAGTTTCATGGGATGGAAAAATCTGAAAAATAAAAAGACCTCAAGCATGTGGCTTTTTACCCCAAAAGACTTTTACTAAATTGTAGTGAATTACACAAAAAGGGAATCTAAAGAGTCCAGCTATAAGTTTTGTCATGCTGGCACGTAAGAGACAAAAACCCGACAGAGCTGAAGCCTTAACAAATGAATAAACAGTGTGGAAAGAAAGTCCTGCAAAGAGTGAGGTGTTTATGCTGAAGATCTGCAGCTGTTTCTCAAAGGGAACCATCGGTGATAATAGGTCCAGATAGTGCAAATATGCCTGTACAAACCGTAGCAGAGAAACCAATGGCAAACACGTGGAACTGAAGGGGAAAACTGTACATATTTCTACCTCAAAATATGGACGTTTTCGTGATGCACACATTTGGTAAATTTTAAAATAGCTCTCAATGAAAAGGAACACTCTGAAGGGCAGAATTACAACTTCTGAGTGTTGCAGAACAGTGAGGCAAAGGCGCTGCTAAATTTCAAATCTAACGCCCTGCCTTTCGTCACCCTAAGAGGTGTGGAAGTGCCGGTTCGCAGAAGGGAATTTTACCAGTTCTCTCAGCGCTCCAACCCCAGTAGGATTAAGCTGAGCATCTCCCCCAAACACATCTCCTCTCATTACAAGAGAAGTGAAGCACAAAAATCCATGATAAACTATAACTGAGAAAAGTGCATGTTTTTATATATAATGCCTGGCATAAGTAAAAATTATTATACATTTGAAGAGAAAAAATTATAACATATAAAATTACTACTAGAAGCAGACCTACAGGTAAAGCATCATTTGTGTCTAGTAAGACATATACTTAGAATAACTGTTTTGTCACATTTGCGAGAATACAGGAAATGTTTTAGAAAATATACAAGAAAATGCATACTATAGAAATTATCCCTGAAAGGCAATGCATAAATTACCCAAAACCTGGCAATTACATGAAAGTAGCAAATGGATGCTGTAAATTTGAAGCAAACAATACATATATCATAGATTAAACAAACAGGTTTAATAGTTAATTGAAAGAATCATGGAGTGGAAAGTTAGCTTTATAAACTATTCTTGGAGTCGCAGAGGGAAAGTAAAACTAAAAGGAATATACATACCATACTTATAATGGTCTAATACATCTTTAATTTGATTCTTAGGGGAGATGAAATATATAATGTGCTACAAGCAATATTTTAAGAGGTAAAGGTCAATGGAATATATATAGGGCCACAATGTCAGGAAAGTCAAGGGCTAGGGATGAAGACCCCTGATGTTGTAAGAATAAATTCATTGAAATTCGAAGTCTCAACAAAGCAAATTTTACTTCTGTAGAAGGGTGTACAACATCTCTAAGGCAAGGAGGCAAGCACACCTGACGAGAGATCCATCCAAACTTTTCTTCATAACACAAGGGAGGACTCTGTCCTTTTGCCTCACTGGCTGAAGCTTAGGCTCACAACCTTGTTCTAGATTAGCTCACAGAAGTAGAGCCGTGGGTGAGCAAGTAACTGCAGTATGAAGTTAAAAACTACCTGTAGGCTGTTTTTAGATCTTTCATAGCCTTCGAGAGGCAGAACCTAAGGTCTAAAGTGAAGGGAAGTTACAAAATGGAGGCACTTCGGTTTGACAGAAAAGACCTTGTTTCTTATGTCAATGAATTACCAGTGTAGTAAATCAAAAGGAAATAGAAACTGAGTACATATGTATTTTATTAAATAATTTAAAAAATATATACAGTTACTAATTTAATTTGTGTACCCATCTGCATTCATGAAAATCATAGCATAGTAAATATGGCACTGTCACTTAGAATGTAATAAGCATGCTATTCCACATAGGCTGTGTCAGTAAAGGCACAGCTAATATGGCTAATCATAAAGATAACAACTTGCTATATCCTTAAAAATATGAACATTGTTTAAAACTATTTGATAACATATTTAAGTACATGATTTCTGTATAACAGTAAAAAAAAAATCTGTTGTGCATGTTGTTTACTAGGGCTCTGAAGCCAGTGATAGGAATGTATCAGGAAGTTTTCCTCCAGGTTTTATCTGATATTAAAAGACCATGATAACAAGGTAGCCATACAAGCACACTAATAAGCATCTGAGAACTAAGTCAGCTATGGGCTACCATGTACTAAGTGGAAGTTGTACTCTGTGTGCATATTACAAAGGGGGCAGGGAGAGGGAGGTGGAGGGTGAAGGGAAGACAGAATCAAATCCATTGCTATATAACAAATAACACTGTTGTATATAAAATAGCCTACAAAAACCACTTTTATAAATATATACCACAGTTGAATAGATAAATATAAATATATGGCTAGTTCAAAATGAAGCAAATAAATAGAAAAACTGTAACACAAGAAATGTGAAATTAATATAAATAAAAAGTAAGATAGCCAATAAACTAAAACTAAGTTAGCAAACAATAACATCAAATGAATTTTTAAAAGCACACCTTCATATCACATCATATATCATATATCATGTCATAACTTATATATATAACTTATAAGAACACATTTAAGGATAAAAACTTCAAAATCTTAAAATCATGGAAACATATACCAAGAAATGATGTTTCAAAATTGAACTTATGTAATGTTTAGATATGAGTATAATTTAAAATATGGTTTATCAAATGTTTTTACTTTTTCTTTCTTTTGGGAATGGGTACCAGGAGCCAAATTCAGGACCTTGTGCTAGCCAGGAGGGTGTTTGTGCCACTGAGCCACATCCCCAGCCTCAAATTTATTTTCTTACACAATTATGTTACTTGGGGCTGGGGATGTAGCTCAGCGGCACAGCACCTGCCTGGCAAGCACAAGGTCGTGAGTTTGATTCCCAGTACCGGAAAAAAATCCAAAAAGAAAAAAAAAAAAAAAAACCCAATTATGTTACTCATTGTGGACATAGGGGATTAACTGCAATAAAATCTTCAAGATACCATAGCAGACAAAGACGCAAATTTTTCAATAGTTTTAAAAACATTGCCTAATAAAAGTAACTCAAATTGAAATTAAAGAAGAAAAAAAACTCAAACTAGGAAACAAAATATAATACAGAAAGTAGATTAGTTTTGGGAGGATATCATATGGTCTAAGTTAGGGGTACTTAGTATTTTTGTAAAAGAGGGACAGAAAAGGCATTAGAAATATTGAAAGAGAGAATAACTGAGAATTTTCCAAAAATAAGCCTAGCGTGGTGGTGCACGACTGTAATTCCAGCACTGGGGAGTCTGAGGCAGGAGGATCGTTGCAAATTCGAGACCAGCCTGGGCTACAAAGTGAGCTGAAGGCCAGCCTGAACTGCATAGCAAGACCCTCTCTCAAAATAACCAAAAAAAAAAAAAGGAAGAATTTCGCAAAAATAATGTGCAAATGATATGCACATAGGCAATAATCTCAGAGAATCCAAACAAAATGTTATTCTAAGAAACTATAACTAAAACATTAAGATATATTTTATATTATCAGAGACTCCTGCAGTGAATTCCAGTCTCTCTTGAAAAAACAGGAGATGAAATAGCAGTGCAGCAGGGATCTGGAATGACCAGTTGTTCACTGGGAACAAAAGGCCCGAAGGCAGCCAGAACTTTAGTACCTATTGATTACATCAGAGTCAAGGACAGTGGGTGAAAGGCCATGAGTGTTTCCAGAAGCAGTAACGGAAACTAGTAGAAAGAACAAAGCATTCTTGCCAGGATGAGACAGGGGACAATAAGAACACTGTAGTTTCCCCAGCTGTGTTATCATCTTCGGCAGGTCTTAGGTGTCCTGTAAGCCCCACAACAGTCACTAGTCCTCGGGCTTCCAGCTGTGACCAGAAAAGAACAGAGTTTCACATTCGAATCTGGCTCAAAGGGCAGGACGTGGATGGCCTCAGACATCCTCTAGAATCAGTTTATAAAGTGTGGTCCCCAACAGTGTCTAATTACTAAATATCAACAATAAATGCAAACATATGTCATAAATATGAGCTAAGAAGAATAGTAACAAGAAGAATGTCAGTGGGGGGAGGGGATTTAGAAAGTGAGTGGGGGCAGGTGGGAAGGGAAAGGCATAAACTAAAAGGAGGAAGCTGTGTAATCAGGCGCCTGCTCTCCAAGAAGAACGTAAAAGTCATGTACTGCAAACAAGTACTAATAAAGTGAAATCAAAGTTGGAGAGAACACATTAATTCCTCATTTTCCAAAGAATGAACATAGAAAATCTTGAAGATAACCAGAAAAAAATGAAACATGATATACAGAAAGATAAAGATAGCTTTAGACTTACCACGTACATAACTGCACATGTACAGAGATGCATACAATAATACATGTTAAAAAATTATCACAGTGGTGTTGATTAAATTATCATTTGGTACAATGAACATAAACGTTACATATGCTTTTTAGTCATATACGTCATACTGAAATGTGTTTTATATTTTGGGTAAGATAAGATAACGTGGCACAGGAAGCCTTTTTCACTATATCACATAGCTTAAAAATGGATATAGAATTCTACTCATGATTGAAACTCTAATTATTTTATGAAAACGACTAAGTTCATTTTAACCTATCATTACAAAGACATATTTGTACTGATTATTAATATACACTTATGTATTTATTCAAGATACTAAATTACAGCTATCAGGTAGATTTAAGAAGTGTCTCAACAAGCCTTAGATATCTCCTACGCATATAAAACAATTTTTAGATAGTAATATTACTGTTATAAGTAAAATAGTTACTTACCTGTCTTCCATCATAGTCAAAATGTTATGAATAATTAGGAAACTTAGAATTTGCTACTCAGTGCTGTTGAGTAGACCACAAATCAAGTAATGAATCAAATTGTTTCATTACTAGCATGTTCAATTAAACCATTTTATAAATAACTTTTTATATGAAATTTTAAAATATCTTAGTTACATTTCATTATTAACGATTTTACTGTGCATATCATTGATTAGCTTAATAATTAGTCTGTAAGCACTGCATAAAATAACATACATGTCTGATGTTTAAAAACTATGTTCATTTAATGTTAACATATTACATAAAATTAGTCTCCACCTTGGAAAAAAACTTGGATTGAACAAAATGTTGGTGTAACTTTTATTATATTTATCTTCAGGATCTCCTAATGCTGTCAGGATACTGAAATTTAAAATGTATGTAATATGGTTTTTCCTGTGTTCTGCTTAAGAACAAAGTCACAGTGACTTCTTTTTTTTTAAATAAAATCCACTTTGGGGTGTGATGGGAAATTGAATTTTAAAGAACAAAGACTGAATGTAATAAAATAAGCAGGTTAGTAAACCAAACATCTTACAAATAATAGGCAAATTAGAGTTTACAATAATTAAATTTTTTCCTCACTGTCAATCCATTTTATTTGCTTGTTTAATTTTGATTTCCACAATAGATTTCATTGATTTAAATGCCAAATAATCCACCTTTAAAATAATTTTCTCTATATATGTAAAAATAGATATTTTAATGTAATTGCTAAAATATTTTTTAAATAATTTTCTGTGAAGAGGCTCCACACTGTCTTTTAACTACTTAATTAGTCTTTTTAAATATTGTATTATTATCCAAACTTTGGTGTGACTTTTCTCTAAAAATACATAGCAGCACTATCAAAAGCAAAACATTAACAAACCTGGCAGTGGAAGTACATTCTCTCTATATATATAAATACATGAGAAAATCTCTTTACCTACCGCTTAATATTGTTTTTGCTGAACTCAGAACTATTTTAAGTGATATTTTTATTATGTGAAGTTAACTTTTGGTAGTACTAAATTAAAACCTAACACAGTATTTTTATAACATTAATCTCCAGGTGAATTATGTACAAAAATACTTGTATTCATCACTGATCAAAGGGTTTTAAACTGTAAATTTGAGCCATTAACAGTTTATAAAAATTGGAGGAAAATTTGGCAGCATATTAATTAATTATATTTTATCTCAAATCTTGATTTAATGCCTTTCATTATAAAATAAACTCCTCATGCACATTCATTAAAGAAAGAGAATTATACTGTTCTGCAATGAGAAGGAAGAAGAATTTTTATGTATTCCATCTCATTTTGGCTTTTCCTTGGCAAAGAACCAGCGATGAAAAGATATTTCTTATCATGACCAAAAAAGAATTCCTCAAAATAAAACAAATAGAAGAATTTGGAATCAGATTGCAATGTATGCTGCCGAATTATTTGTACAATGTGAAAAAAGTGTCTCCTGCTTTTATAATAAAAAATGATAGAATGGTGGAAAAACTCACCAGTTGTGAAGTTTTTTTTTACAAAATCTTAGAAAACGAAAAGAGGTTTCTCTGGACACTTGAAGCAACCTGAGAAGACAACAGATGAGTTAAAAATTGCTTAACAATGTATTAAATCTCGGCTCTGTACATAATTAGTTTTTTTCCATGTCTACCCTTATTTAGTTTAACAATTTCTATGTGTAATGGTGCCTTTTAAAATTTCACTTATGGTTTGATGAAAAAGATAAAAAAGAAAACACTTGACCTTAGATTATCGTTTTTCTGTCAAATAGTGTAAAACTGTTTATCTCTAAACTATTGTGTTCTTTTCATAGATCTGTAATAATTATCCTTTCTCAAACGCAAAATTATTTGAAACCTGATCTTATTATTTATTAATGATTATTTTTACATACACTGCCTTATTTTTAAAAAGTTAAAAATAAGGTATAGAATAAAGTGAACTGGAAAGAATTCTTACTGCTTTGTCCAAAACTACAAAGTACCCAGCATATTGTATATTAGGTTTTACTTTAATAATTAATTTATTTAAAATGTTAATGTACAAAACACTATAAATATTAAACTTTCACATATACTTTTAAACTATTCTAATGAATATTTCATTAGTGTGTGGCTACATATTAGATGAGTTAAAAATCACCTCTTTATATATGATTTATCTGTCAACTATAAGCGTGTTATTTTAGTACATTTTATTCATTCATATTTTAGGTTTCAGTCATCACAATTTCACTTTAAAATATTTTTGAAGGGGCTAGGGATTTAGGTCAGTGGCAAAGCAGCTGCCTGGCAAGCACAAGGTGGTAAGTTCGATTCCTAGTACTGGAGGAAAACACGAAAAAAAAATTTTTTTTTTTTGAAAATATCTTGCTTTTGCTATTTGGAAACTTTATAATTATCTAGAGCCTGTTAAAGTATGTTAATACTATTTATTAAATGGTAGGCTAAACAGAAATATTTTATATAATGCCATCTAATAAAAAATTTGTATATTTATTATGTTTTTGAACATTATCACTCCTTTTATCCATCGTTTTTTGTTGCTCATCTACTATTCTTTTTTTTTGTTTTTTTTTTGGTTTTTCTCCGGTACCGGGAACCGAACTCACCACCTTGCGCTTGCCAGGCAGGCGCTTTGCCACTGAGCTAAATCCCCAGCCCTCATCTACTATTTAAACCATATATATTTTAGATTTTATAAAATTTAAATATTAATACTACATGTGTGAACATTCTAGAGTAATACTAGCCTAAGTTTAACTGAAAATTTAAATTTATGAAACCTATGCATGGTGTACTATGCATTCTAAAACGTAAACATCACTTCATGTGTAGTGGATAGAAATTCTACATCTAAACTACTACTGTTAAAATATTGTCTATGCAAAAATTTATACTAATCATCACTCAGACAATTTAAGTCTACATATATTGATTATAGTATCTATAACAGGTTTTACTGGGATACTGGGAATCAAATTCAGGAATTTATATAATGTTTCTAACAAAATAGTTTTTGACTTTTAAATAGGGCTACTGTTTAAAAATTTAGTCAACAAGTACATGATTATTGTGTAACCTTAAAATTGTAATGATTATAAGTATGGTCTCTCAATATTCACCCTCTAAGACATGAATTATCCAAAGTTAGGATCCTTCACATAGTCATATGTGTTTTCCTCATTACCTTTTTTATTGAGATTACCTTGGAAACATGATACCTGCTTGTTTTAGTTAGATCTAAGGTGAAAATCAAGAGTAAAAGGTACAGTTTAATGATTTGAAAAGAAGCACCTGCAAATTTGAGACAGAGAAGAGCTTGATTATGGAAAACTTTAGCATTAGAATGAAGGCAAGTAATTTGTATAGTGACAAGAAGAAAGATGCCTTGAAGGCATCTCAGAAATTAGAAGTTATAGTTATAGTTCCCAACTGTAACTGACCCCTGTTATGTGAACAGCTTTGATCTACTCAGTTGTGTACGTCTGCCATTTCTAGCTTGGGAATACAGCCATGGACTGACTCCAATGAAACCATGAGCCAAAATAAATGTCTCCTCTGTTAAAATATAGATATAGACATTTTGTCTCAGTGATGGCAAAGCCCACTTATATAATTCATGATTACATTTTGCCGGAGAATCATCGTGATGAAGTACTTATTTCAAACTACTCTTCAATCATGATCTGTTTTAGTTATATCAAATGAAATTTAAATGATGTATGAAAGACATTTTTCCATTTTCCATACAAAATTTTTGATTTTAGCAGTTATCTTAATGGTCGCAATGTACAATGTTAATTAATCTGACCTTGAATCTTATACCACTGTGTGCAGCATAACAGCATTCAAATAGTGTATTTTAATTTCTTCCTATAATTTATGCTATTTTGAAACAATTTTTATTGTATAGAAACAATTAACCTATACTATACTGCTATTAAGCTTGTTTTAGTGAGTAGGTACTTTTATGAGGAAAATTTCTGCACTCAATTTATTCAGTTTTCAAGTTTTTAATCCTTTTTCAAACAATTATTTTCCTGCCTGGCCAAGAGGCTTATAAAAAATGTATGCTATCACTTCTGAGATTATGTTGATCTCAGGTATTTGTCTTTTGTTAAAAGTAAATGATAATATTCATCTATAAAATTGGAAAAAATTTTCCTCTGTAACTGAAATGTTAGAAAGCTTTGAAAAGATTCTAATTCATAATAAGGCCAAATGAATATTGATTAATAATGGTAGTTATTATTATGCAGGCAAACTTTTTGAAAGGAAGCATGAAAAATTATTGAGAGTTTTTAAATCATGAATATTTGGTTAAAGACATTTTCATAAATTAATTCATGTACATAAAACATATTTCATAAATACCATTTTAAATATTTCAACTATATAATCATTTGTCAAAAAACAAGAGAAAACTTTCAAAATTATAACATTAAAGTCTGACATTTTACTTACTTTACTGGGAGTATAAAATCATTTTTGAAACCAAAACTAATTTAGGATAGTATTTGAATCTGTAAAATTGCAATGAATATTTGCAATTTTGTTTAAAACTTGAACTTATTTTTTTTCATTTACTTTATTTTTACCAAGAAACAGTTGTTTTCTCTTCTAAATCAGTTTTGAGAAAAAAGAAAAGTGAGCACAGTACAAAATGGCTTAATTTTAATCTGTGTAATTTTACTCTCTTTTTAACAAACTCTGAATTTATTTAGACATCATCTTGCTATTGAAGATTTTTAGTAAGTAGTTGACTGAGCTCATGAGAACTCTTATGGTACTTAGCAAGTAAAGCTCAAGAGTTATCATAACTCACTTTGTTAATTTCTTGGGTCAGCAGCAACTGTCCTGTGTGTCCACTGCCAAATATACTTAGATTGAATGCATAAATAAATCAATAAAATGTATTCATTCAAGCTGATTGTTAGTTTTTATTAAATTGAGAAATTTATCACTTTTCCTTTCTTATTTTATATTTTTGTAGTGATAATCATTATTATTATTATTTTATGTCAAAGTAATTATGCAATTAAGAAACAAATGATTAAAATTATAGACCACTGTAAAAACCTTTGAAAGTATTTACCTCCAAAGAAAATTCACAGTAACACAATCACTAATCAAAAATGTGCCCTTGAGTTCTATTATTGCCTGTAACATTTTTAATAGTTTGAAAGACTAGTTATATTAACATCTTTATTATGTGATTTTCAAAGAATTATAAAAGTTAACCACAGATGTGAATTTCATGGAGTTTTCAAAGTTATCTTTTTTTGTTTTGTTTTGTTTTTCTCCGGTACCGGGAACCGAACTCACGACTTTGCGCTTGCCAGGCAGGCGCTTTTGCCGCTGAGCTAAATCCCCAGCCCCTTCAAAGTTATCTTGCATGCAAATATTTAATTGTACATACAGAGTGGATATAATTGTATGATAAATTTTGACAAAATTCAAATAATGCTAGGTTCAGTGAGTGTTTTAAATATCAAAAGATAAAAATGTATGTTACCTATTTACATTTAATGGGTGCTTTTAATTTTCACATCTTGCTCTCTCTATATGTGTGTAAGTACATATATCAACAATGAATTAAATATTATTCAGCTATATGCATAATTTTCAATAAAAGTTTAATACTATTCAAGAATATTATCTCTATTTTAGTTAGACAAACTCATTTTCCTACTATGATTTGAATTAACAAAATAGCTAATTTTCAATAAGTTAATATATAAATTTCTCTAGTTCTATCATGAATAATTAGACATCATTTATGTTATTCATTCTTTGACATTGTAAGTGTACTCAAAGCATTTTGAAGTTGCTGAAAGCAGTACTCTGTGCCCTCTTTATGTGTTGTTATTGCTATATTATAATAGGTTTCTAGTAGTAATAATAATCATCATCATAATATACAAAATATGGTACAAAAACAATTTTACCTTTCACTCAAATGGTACACTGTGTTTTAAGTAAGAAAGTGACAATTTTTATTTCAAACGTTCCACAATCTTTCCTAAATGTATTGCTCAGATATGTAAGAGATATTTTAAATAAAACAAATAGAATTGGTTCTCCCACATGCATTTTAATGTTTTAGCTCCTCTACATAGAAGATGAGTGTGCAGTGTGTAATCATAGGGAGGGACACCTTCATTTACGTTGAGTAAATGTGGTACAGCTTTTTAATTCTTTTCATTCACCCATGGAAGTTTTGCAAATAAAATCTTTCCTAACAAAACTTTTGTCCAACAGAGACATTATACCTAGGAATAAATTAGAAACTAACGTGAAATTATGCATAATAAAGGCAGTGACTGATTTTCTGGACAAAGATTTCTTGAGTAAATTTTAAATCTTTGAATTCTAAGTCTGTTACATTTCAGTTATTTGTGAAATGTATTCCTTATTTATTTTATTCTGGATGATAAGTGATTGAGCCAGGATTGCACTCAGTTCACTCTAATGATTACCTATGCTGTTTTATTACTATTTGTGAAAACACATTATTTTTCTTTTATGAAGTTTCTAGGTAATGAATTTAAAAAGGGTTAGGGTTACCAAAAATCATTCTTTTAACATCTTCTTTTATAAGCATTTGTAAATTACCATTTGGGAAGTACAAATTAGAAGAATAATTTATGCCATCACTAACAATGTTCATGAGACCTTATGATATTAGACTTCCTCTGTAATAATTACTATTTTATGATAAATATATATGCTTGTAATGAGTTATACTGCATAATGAAAGGAAATAAACACATTTTGTAGCTTTCCAAAATATATCTTAATAAATAGACTCTGTAGATAAATGTTTTTATTACCACTGGGTTTTGAAATGAGTTACATTAATTCAAATCTCATGCTTTTTATTATATGATGCTCTACTACACTCTCAAGTATGCATAGCTTCATAGTTGAAATAATGTTTTACTATCAAATATGATTCTCTTAGTGTACCTGTAGTACCAGTAATTTTTGTATACTCTGTGTTTATTCTAGAAAACATATAGAGAATTTCAATTTTGAAGCTATTATTTGCAAATATTAGATTTGTGTAGTGTTCATGTTGTATTCTTTCCATGACTTTTTGTCTTGGTTACTTTCCTATCATTGCTGAGACAAAATACTCAATGCCCAAATTTAAGAAAGAAAAGGTTTATTTAGCTTCCAATTTGTGGAGGTTTCAGTCCATACTTGGCTGGCTCCAAGGCAGAGTGGCACAGGGCAGAGGACAACAGTTCATGGTGCTAAAGACAGAAAAAGCAAGGAGAGCACAAGGGAGAAGGAGTGGTGGCAAGCAGCCTCTTTCTCTCCTTTACATATGCAAAGTATCTGGCCCAGGGCAGAAGTGGCACTCACACCCATAATCCCAGCATGGGATCATGGATGAATCATAAACTCCAAAAGCCTGCCCCATGACTACATGAGGCTTTGGGGGGACATCCAGACACAAACCTTAACAGTTTTGTAATACAATCCTTTTAAAACAATAAAGCTATAATAACAAGAAGTCCTGTAGCAAGTGCTATGAAATCTGAACTTTATATTATGTTTACAATTCTCAAGACTGTTTAGAAACTAATTATAAATTTATGAATAAGTTTTCTGTAAAATTTACTCCAAATAATTTTATTTACTTTTAAATAGTACTTCTCACTAAGAAAGGAGTCATGTCTACCATTTTCATAGTGTACCACAATGAAAATACATAAATAGAAAGAACAAAGAGTAAAAAGAAACATTGCTATAAACTGGTAAAATACTTTTAAATGCTTTGGCATATGTATCAGGTGACATCATTTTAAATTTAAAAATAAAGAGCAATTAAGGACAGTAAATTCTCCAACTTCATGTATATTGTAAAGGAAAGAAATTAAATCAGAAAATTTACAAAACTTTACATTTAAAAAAGTTTCCCTTTACTGCTTTCACCCCAAAATGCTATTTACTTTTATTTTCCAATTTTTCTGTATGAAGCACTCATCATATTCACAGGAGAACTGAGGGCAGATGAAGATAATGCTTAGATAATTATGTATAGATTGAATGCAGAGAGCATTTATCAAGGAAACATTAGACATGATTACTGAAAATTAACAGACATATTTATTCCACATGTGTTTGTTGTCACAGTTGCTTTGACTCTACATGACATTTGTCAGTAATGTCATTTTTCTAAGAAGCACATTGTTTTTCAGCTTTCTGTTAAGAACCACCATGTATTATTTAGCAGAAAATGGGTTTGATTTTTTTCCCAGGAAGTAAATAAAAGCGATATAAACATTCAATACCAGTATGATTGGCTTACAAAGTTTCAAAAAGAGTCCATATTGGGAGTTGTAATTATTATTCTCAGAAAAAATATAATACACATCAGCGTTTCGTGGGCCAAGACAATTAAGATCTGTTCAATTTGTCCTTGCCTCAATATGTGATTAAAGCTAGATTTACTTGCTTTCAGCTGGTCACATTTTTTAGTCAAATGCAGTCGTGCTAATGAATAATACATCAACCTAAATTAGTTACATTTAAGGAAGTCATTTCAGGAATGCAAACTAAATATCACCTTAAATTCATGGTCTTAGAATACTATGGAATACATATCAAAATCAAAATGCAGAAGGGTTCTTACATGTAAATTTACCAAAGTGCATTTTAGAAAATTTTGGTACTCCTCGTAACTAGAGGGGTTGAGTTTGAACAGGTTCATGCAGGTGTTTGTTTTGTGTTCTTCCAATGTAGTATTTTGTTAAATTAACATTTCCCTAGGGAAAACACTTTTCAAATGACCTCATAATGTCTCATAATATTGAGTTTCTATTCTTAAATCCAGTCATGCACCTTCAGTTTTCCTTACCTAGTCTGTATATCTCCTTCAGCTTATGGACTTATGTTTTAATACACTAATTTAACATCAGTATTTTGTCATGAAGAGAGCAGTAGCAGACATGCTAGGTGTTTCTGTGCTTTGCTCTAACCGTGCCATAATTTAGATTTGCCTTTGTGAATCTGTTGCTGTATGGCAGAGGGAATTAAAGGCATTACAGTGAGTGTACTGGACATGAGTAGTTTCATATTTTCCAAGCATACACTTAGGGAATGGTCTTCCTTTCTAGATGTGCTAGTAATTGTATAAAGCAAATAGCTGAAGCTATTAAATCTCCAAACCATTCTTTAGGATCTGGCAAATATATTCAATTTGAAAATTCCAAATTCCAAACTTACTATCTCATTTCTACTGAAAAGTCTATACATAAATATTTAGATGGGATATCTTCACTATTTCTGATTATGAGAAGAATTTATAAGAAAATTGATATGAACAGCAAGAATATTAGACAGCTATTAACTTGCAGAAGAAATAATTAAATATGCACATCTAACTGAAGAAAGTAATGAAGAGGCTAGGTTAGATTTTCTAAGAAATATATGACAATTTATTCTTCATAAGATTTAAAGTACTTTGAATAGGATTATATCTACATTAGGTATTATTTTCAGAATAAAATGATTCTTCATTCTGACAAAGCAAACGCATGTAAAAGCGATGAGAATATATTTTATTCCCTTTCAGCTGAGTGCAATAATTTTCTTATTCTCTGGAGGAATAAACTAAATTAAGTTTGGACTATTTGAATAATTATCATTGCTGTAAGATTTGTAAGATGTTCTGAACCATTGGGAAGGCACTTTAAGACTTCTGATTCAATTAATGTAATAGGATATTTCAGCCACCAGGCTCTAGAAGATATGCATCCTGCTAGGAGAATCTTGCAAGTTAGCATTAATATTTTCTTGATTTTAGTCAAAAATGGGACTGGTGAGTTTGTCTTTGTTAGATTAATTATTACTTCAGATATATTAAAGAACTACCATAGCAGAATAATAATTAACTTAGTACAAAATAAAACTAGCAAAAGGGTTAGAGAATCAGTCCAAAGGAATATGTTGATCTTCCTGTCCTTAACAGTGTAGTCTCCTCAAACATACATTTCCAGGTATTGCAAAATGAATTCTACAGTGCAGAAGCAAAAGCCCTTCCCCGAAGCATGAGGGCAAACCTGAAGCAATTTCAGGTCTGACATTTCCTGCGGCGGGATCTGATGAGAAACAGATCAAAGTCAAGGTGGATGCATTTCCTCACTTTCCCCTGAGAAGCACAGCTCGATGATGTAGCAAGCAATTGGTACAAAAACCTGCCCGCAGCAACAGTACTGAAAACTCTTCTGAGATAATGTAAGGTCATCAAGAATCATCTAAAACTGTTGCAGTTTCTTCACAATTTTAATTTTACCACTATGTTCTTTAGTACTGATGAAAATGAGTGGCGTTGGATTATTGCAATGTATTAGGTCATCCATATACTTGTGTTTCATTTTTATGGATGCAATCTTCAATGATTTGAAAATATGTGGAAAAAATTGTAACTTCTATACTGACTCTAAACAATGCAATATATCAACTATTTACCCAACATTTACTTTTAATAGTTGTTAAAATAATGTAGACATGATTTAAATTATACTGAAGTATGTGCATAGGTTCTATTAATACTAGTCTAGCTAGGAATTTGATTCTCTGTTCTCTTTGGTATTCACACAGGTCCTGTAGCTAATTTCCTACAGATATGAAGGGACAGCTGTATTCAGTTTTAAGTAACTTCTATTTAATTTTCCTGCTATGGAGAAATTATATTTTAGTACTTGGATATACATTTTAATGGAGAAAAAGTCATGAATTTTAAGTGTGAGTGCAATGACATAAGGAAAATAATGATTATCAGATGCAGTAAGTCTTTCAAAATTCATTTTCATATACTATATAAAGTTATTTGCCAGTAGACCACAGCATCTTAAATTGTAGACAGATTAGTTTAAACGGGAGGACTATATAAGAGAAACATATAATCTTAGATTCTGATATACTAATTGACTAGTTATTTTAAGTCTGAAGCTTAATTTCACCTGAGAGGTGATTTCTGTTGTAGCTGATGCATGCACCCTGTTTGCAGAAAAGCTAGGACGAATGCTCACCCCATGAACAGAAGTCCAGAAGACAAAAATGAAGAAGGAACATGGAGAGAGCTTTGTAGAGAGCAATGACTTAATTCCTAGCCCTTTCTGAGTCACTACCTTTCTGAAATACCTTCTGGAGCTGCTCTTTCTCTATTGAAGATTTTTAATAAGTAGTTGACTGAGTTCATATGAAGTTTTATGGTACTTGGCAAGGAAAACTCAAGAGTTATCATAACTCAGTTTATTAATTTCTTGGGTCAACAGCAACTATCCTGTGTATCCACTGCCTGTGTTCAAACTTTCCCAGAGGGAAAGCATCAGAAATGAGATGCTGTGATAGAAGGAGCCCATAGTAACTTTTGAAATTCAGAGGGGCCCTGATGTTGAAGGGTATATTCTTGTTCCCAACTCCTCCTTTCTCTCTCTCAGTTTCCTGCTGCTGCACGTTGAGCTCCTTCACCATCCTTATGCCCCTCTACCATCCAGATTTCTCTCAGTGCCTGCCAATCATGGACTTCTAAACAAGACCTCTCCCTTTATTTCCTGTCAAATTTGTGGGCACTTATCCTTAATCAAATTTTAAGTTTATAAGCCTATAGAGTATTTTCAAGGAGTAACAAGTAATAACAATTCAATATCCTAAATAAAGTTTTGACCTTTCAAAACCAACACTGTGAAATAGCAATGGAAAATTTCATTTTAGTGTACATATAATGAATTACATGTATTCATGGTTTAGCTTTGCTATTACAATCATGGGAAGAATCTAATTTTGTTTTGATCCCAAAATAAATACTGCACTGTTCTCCTACTGTTACTATTTATTCTGGCCTCAGTGTGAAACTATCTATATTACTACTCTTTTTTAACAAAGACCTGGATTCACTGGTATTATTTTACCCCACTTGGGAGCCAGCCACAGAGGAGACCTAAATTCTTACTCAGCACACATTGATATAATTACCCTTGTTGAACATAAGACTCAACTGTCATTTTGAAAATAATGAATCTGCTCTTTAAGATGTGAATGGAAAACATGTTTGTCTACAATGATCATCTTAATTCACATTTGCATTCATTAGGAGAAAAAAGTTAAATTAAAACAAATCTCAAACTTTATTAATTCAAGGATTGATGTCAGATTTATAAATTAAGAGATTTGACCATGTTTTGGATTTCATGACTTTGAAATAATGTCATTATTTTAATATCTAATTGTATAAAGAGGAATAACCCTGAATTTATTCACCATGTTAGTGTTTAAAGTAGCAATATATTTTGAATTAAATAACAATGGCAGAGGTGTTATAAACCTAGAAATGAATCACTTTAATATTAACAAGTTAGGCACATTACAGAAATAGTATAAATACAATAAGTTTGAATTGAATATTTAATTCACAACCACATACTCAGAAAGGAAAAAATATCAAATAGTTAAATAAACACAGTCTTGTCCTCCACAGAAAACAATTCCATTGTGAACAGTGTGTTGCTAATTTTTGAACACATGATGCATGATCTAAGGCTAAGTATAAAATGAGACTCCTGCTTTTTGTAGAATGAGAGTATTACTTGGACTTTCACAGAATCTTGGCAGTTTGTGTTCCAATTGCTGATGTACCTGCTGCCTGCGAATGCATTCTGGCTTGGATATAAAATGTTTCCCCAGATTTTTTCATGTTTGTAAAGTGACTGGGTCTTGGGGTGCTATACCTGGCTTGCAGTGAGAAGGCGGGGTCTCGTTGCAGGTAGGTCCCTGCAGGCATGACCTGGAAGTGTGTATGTGTTCTTGTTTCCAAGCCCTCTTTCTCTCTCTGCTTTTCTTTTTGTTTGTTTGTTTGTTTTTGTTTTTTTTTTGGTTTTTCTCCGGTACCGGGAACCGAACTCACGACCTTGCGCTTGCCAGGAAGGCGCTTTGCCGCTGAGCTAAATCCCCAGCCCCTCTCTCTGCTTCTTGCCTGCCATGAATTGAACACTTTTGCCTCCCACATGCCCCTCTGCCTTCTTGTTTTTGCCTTGGAGCCTGCTGATTATGGACTGAAAGTGTGAGGCCAAATAAATCTATCCTCCTTTAGTTTTGGGTTTCAGGTATTTTTTCTCAGTGATAGTAAAGTCACCAAGACAGAGTGATAAACAATATGCCATTAATGTGGGTACTATATTCGCCATATGACATGTCTTTAGGCAAAGAATAAGAAAAGCATGAAAAATATCCAGATATTTACAAAAATCTAGGCATGTAAACACATAATGCTAATATTATTCATTTTACAACAGTTATAAATGAACTGTATACTAATGAAATAATAGTTTGCAAGTAGTTAAAAATAAAGTATCATTCTCTATTTTAATCTCACCATTCCCATTATCAAAACTTAGACATTATTATTTTTTAAAAGTTTGGTGTCTGTAGTGAGCACGGTGGCACAAGCCTGCAACCCCAGCACTTAGCAGGCTCAGGCCTGAAGAATGCCTTCAGGTCAAGACTGGACTGGGCTACCACCTTAACTCAAAGCCTGACTGAATTACAGATCAAGACACTGACTCAGAACAACAAACAAAAAATTAGGATCCCTTTTATTCATGGGGGTCCTGAAAAAGTAAAAGTGATACTTTGCTTGGTCATAGAAGATAACAGAGCTTCTAAATGGATCTCTTCATTTTCTAGCTGATCAAGTGCACTGCCGGACAGTACACACCACACGGAAGCCACATCTAAGTGATCTATTTGACATCCCCGTCTGACAGCCAGCAACAACCAACAGTCATGTGAATGAATGAAACTTTAGGTAAAGTTATCCTTTACTAAGTCCCTTCTGGGGTCCAACTAGAATCTAAGAGAAACAATTATCCAATGCATTCAAATGTCACTAATTTCAAGTACATTATTCTCAATATCAAATTTGTACAGTAATGACACCTATATTGTGGAAGCCTCTGGCTTTTATGAGAGATAGGTCACTAATTTGGCCCACATTTTGGCCATCCTTTTAATGCTTAACATTGAGAATGGCAGAAGCCTTTTCAACCACCTTTGACAACTGTGCCCCTCGCAGTGTCGGCTGACCTGCCCCAAAGAGACACATCTCCGCTTCTGCCCCAGGCACAGCGCTCCCTGTCGATGATCATTAGAGTGTGGTTATGTGCGACAAGCGTGACTCACAGAACAGTGAAGTGAAACTCAGAAGTGGTACGGACAAATAAATGAAAGAAAATTCAGACAACATGGAGGTGGGCCTTCCTCTGCAGCCAACAGCTGAGATGAGAGTGGGAATCACCGATTTCATTTTGAAAACAACTTGTAATGAGAGCAACTAATCTGGGACTGTCATATCTCTGCACTCCATGTGAAGAGGGGCATTGATTACATTTTCTGAATTATCCTTATAAGTATGTTCATAGGGCAAAGTGCCTGGAAAGTTAAAAGTAATATTTTCCTCTGAGAGAAAAGGGATGTTTGCGTACCTTTTGCTTTAAAATATTTATGTTCCTTAATTTCACTGGAACCCATTTGTTCATGCTCATATAATGAGACCAAATCCACCTTATTCTTGTGGAAGCTGAGACAAGAATTGAAAGGATTTTTCCAGTTTTATTTCTGTTTAAAGTACTGTGAATAATGCGCTCAATTTCTCTCATCCAGCACTCTACTTAACTGTGGCAAGGCTACCTGCTTGGCTTGAAAATAGAAGGAAATCTCTAATCCTTTGTTGTTTTTGACAACTTGTAGTTCAAGATTGAAGAAAATATTGGCATCTGTGATACGGTTAATAGGTTTTCTTTAATCAGGCTAATATTGTCTTCTTTAAAACATATTCTTTAGACTGCAATTTTCGAGCTGATTGGTCTGTATTTCAAGTATTAGGAGGATACCCTTCTCAAAGTTCTCTTATCTCTGAACTGTATCTTTCATGACAATGTCTAATAAGGCCTTGTTATATGCAATTAAATAACATTAAAATTAAAAATAACCTGCCCTACTAGGACTTTATTGCCCAGGTAAAGCCAATTATTATCAATGAGCCTAATTTAATTTCCATTAAGAATGTATTTGTTTATTGTAGGTTTTAATCACACTTCCAGTCTATTTCACTTTATTTAAAGTATGCTTTCCATCAATGTTTGTGTATCATTTAAAGCTGCACATTTTAAAACATCTGTTTCAATTATGCTTTCTCTTCTCCCCACATTGGCTGCAGCTGTTTCTGTCACTGACTGTCTGATACCAGAAGTTTATTTTGCTTGATTTTTCAATCTCGTTTACTTGTTTTAGAAAGAAATGCTGCTTTATAAAATTTAGATTAGGACAGCCATTTTCTTATTATTTTCTTTGCCTGTGTGTATACTAGTTTATTATTTAATCCAAAGCAACTAAACTGCACTACCATAAATTGACAGTAAATACCAACTCTAAGCAGAACCCCAGGAAAATATGTTCACACTTGCTGGATTCTGAGCTGTGCACATGGTCACATTTCCTGCCTCTGGTCAATATTCTGACACGCAGGACTCTGCAAGCAGAGCAAAGGAGCTGAGAGCAGAAAAAGCAGAGATGATGTGCTTCCTCATTAAAGCATCCCCAGTAGACTTTCTGAAAAGCTTTTTCTTCCACATTCCATACAATATTTATGTCTTCTGTAAAAATGTGTTAGAGGAAAGTTGAACATATAGTACTTTAATAAGTTTGCATTAAGACACATTCTTTTTCACTGTGTTAACCTACCATCAGAAATACACACTCCTACAGGATATGTAGCTTAATTCTTTATAATTGTTAAGACATAATTAGGAAACATACAAATAAGTGCTGCCATTTTAAGACACAGCTTATTTATTATTTTGAATAATTGTGTCCATGTAGACCTAAAGGCAAAGAAACACTTAGGGGTCTTGTAGGGTCAGATACATCTGAATGGCGATAATTACTGTATACATTGTGCCAGTATTTTGAGCATTATACGTATTTGTCTTGTATATCACTGCTTAAGCCATATGAAATAAAAATACCTTGAATTAAAAGAGACCATTACCTGTTATTTTTTCATATTTTATCTTTCTATTAGAAATATCCTCAACAAGAGACACTGTTCATGATTCATGCCTGATGCTGCTAAAGAGGCTAAACCAGCTAAAGAATTTAATGTACTGCCATATAACTTTAATGTGATGTCATAGAAGTATTAGAGCTAAATTTTACCCTCTCCTAAGAAAATGTTTATGCTATATACTTTCTGGAAGAGAACAAATTACAAAATTTTAAGTGATCTATCTACTCAATAACACACGCACACTAACTAACAAAAGGGAATGAAGTACCTTGTGTTTATGTGGAAGATTTAATTTTAACTTCCTTCATTTTTATGTGGAAGCAATATAAATGTCACTTGTCAGAATGTCTGTGCTTATTCATTAGAATGATTACATCCATTTCTAACAGATTCTCAATTAAGGACCATATACATATCAACGAACACCTTGTTTTGAATTTCAGACAGTTTTAGTTTATGTGCAGACACAATAGGGGAAGTTTGGACGAGTGATTTCTAGATTGTTTCAATTTTCCAGGGCTTCTTATTTGTACATTATTTCAGGTAATTCTAGCTTTCCAAAATATTTTCAGAAGAATGGGAGGTGAACATTATAGGAAATATAATGTTCATATATATTTGTATATATGTCAGTATATTAATATGTTAAATATAAAACAGACTCTTGCTCATGTTTGTTATTTCCCACCTTTGTAAAGAAGTAACAAAATTTAAAGTTAAATATTTTCTATCATAGTCCATATTATCAAAACTAATTTTATTTTTATCTATCATATAAAGTTAGGTTCCCCTATTTTCTGTTTTAAAATAAAGCCATTTATGAACCATTAAATATTTACTTATGAATTAGGCATTTAATATTATAATGATCAATATTTTATGAATATAATTGTTGTAAAACTATCTAGTGAGTGTTGAAATATATTTTTCTATTTAACCAGCTGTTATGGTTTATGTCTGTGTGTCCCCCTAAAGCCTCCTGCGGCCCTGGGGCAGGCTATTAGAGTTTGAATATGGGTGTGAGACCTGCACCCATCCGGGAGTGGATAGTTTGCATATGTAAGGGACAGGAAAAGAGTGCTTGGGGCATTCCTCCCCCATTCCGCCCTGGTGTGTGTGTCCTAGTAGCTGCTTTGCTGTGTGCTGCCACCCTGAGATGCAGCTCTCTGCAATGTGCCACTCTGCTTTATAATCCTGCCAAGTACGGATTAAAACTTCCACGAACTGTAAGCGAAATAAACCTTTCCTTCCTTAATTTTGGGCATCAGGTATTTTGTCCCAGCAGCGAGAAAAAAGTAACCAAGACACCAGCAGAGATAGTGATAGCGATAATTTTAGACATAATGATTTTGTTTTTAATACTTTTACCTCATCCTTAAAAATTATCAGTATATTACTTGCTATAACAGTGATGTCATTAAAATAAAATTCACTAAATTAAAAGTTTTGATTATTGGACTAGAAATGAGGAGAACTAGAAAAAAAATGCCTTGCAAGTAATTTGGAGTTGGTCATTTATTAAAGAAAAAGAAAATTAATTTGGTACATATAATTTTCCATCTGTCTTAAATATTTAGGAATTCTTTTTTATTTTATTTTAAAAATAAAAGAATGAAAACATATTAATAAGCACACATCCATTTACAAACTGACTTTCAGACAGGGTGATAGGAAGTTAACAATAGTTGCTGTATTACATATTGATATCTTCGGAGTGGTTACTCAGAAAAATAAATATAGACATGCAAGATTGATTAAATAATTAATCATTAACTGTTCCTTTCAATAAAGTGATAGAAGTCAGTAGTACAACTATGTTAACTATCCTGTATATACCTATATACATAATTTTCCCCTTCTTTCTTTTCTCTTTTCCCTCATCCCAGTTGCTCTTTACTTTGGAGCAGTTTCCTTTCGTTTCACAGTGTCTATCATAACTTCTAATTTTAACTCACACTTTCAGGTTTTTACACTAGGGAGACAATAAGGAATTCTTTTCTGAATGTGGCAATTGTTCTTTTTAGATAGTTTACCATTTGTATGAAAATATTTTTAAGGTTTTTATTTATGAAATATGAATTAAAATTTCCTCTTATAAATGTGAGAAAGGGAATAAAGGGAATTCATCATACTAAGAAATTAAAATGATAGGTGAAAAATTTTATATGAATAGCTAAACTGATTGCTGGGGCCCTTCCTCACTCACATAGCTATTAATCAAAGACAGAATGATATATATAACCTATGCTTTTATAAATTCTTTTGAAAATATTAAAATAAATGATGTATGTTGTACACAGGTAACTAAAAGCATGGGTACTGTTTTACGCATTCAGATTTGTTTTTCTTTTATAAATTTAATAGAGTTTCAGTGAAGTAAAGATGCACAATAGCTTTAAATGAATTATTAGAATTATTAAGTTTGGGAAGCCTTTATGAAGTATAAAAATCACAAGAAGCTATCATCATAGATTGCAGTAGGGAGCATTACACTAAGCTTAAATGTGTAATTTATAAACTTATGTAATTTATTTGTAGGAGATTATAATTCAATAGTAGGAGAAGTAACAAATGCTGACAGTGGACAATAAGAGCATTGTGTTTCCTCTGCATCGCACAAGCTCTGTGCCTCTAAAGTGGTTGCTGCTATCAACATGAAGGCTTTTGAATCACTTTAATCCTTTTCATTTCTAACCTGGTGAAGTGCACCAGTCTAAGAGTGCTTAGAACATAATACTTCATTCTTTGTTTTGTTTATTTATTTGTTGTAGGGTCTTGCTAGGCCGTCTAGGCTTGCCTTAATTAGTTACTTTCTGGAATTATTGCAATATAATGGAAAGAAATAACTAGTGAAAAAGATAATGTCCAGTATTCATACGCTAATTCAAGTATCCATACAAATCCTCAAAATCTTGAAATTTGTTCTGAGAAGAATTATTTGCCTCCTTTTCTTAACCTACATCATAGAAATTTCCACCATTGCTGTGCAAGGTAGTACGGTTTTATATTTAATAAAGATGTATGTTTCTTTATATTTCATTCATTAAAGTAGAAGTCAGAAAATATTTTCTGTCAATGATCATATGGTCAATATTTTGTGCAGTCTGGGCCAAACAGTATTTGAAGGATGTCAAAGGCATTGTCAAAAAGATAATGCTGAATTACAGTAAAACTGTATATACAAAGACAGGAAGTGGCCAAATTTAGTTCATAGACCGTAGTTTGCTTTTTTGTTATAAATAAAATGTAAAAGAAAGTTCTTGTGTAATCCTACAGTTTGAACATGACAAGGATAAACAATTTCCAAAGAATGTTCTGAGTGATTCACCACTGATTAATCCTTTTAACAGAAAATAGTCAGAGAAATCTACTTATACATTTGGACATAAGAATCAGGAAGACATATGGTTAGAATTTCTAGAAAAGTTGAGAGGGTTCAAAAGATACAAACTGCTTCTGAATTATATGGGAAATTTCCTCACTGTGATGGCCTTTTTCTGTACTTTGGCAATGTCAGTGCATCAGAGCACCTTCTTGTGGATTTGAGAGAGACAGGATGACTGGTCTTTGTGTGGAAAGAATGATGACAAATATTTTGTTTTAGTGACCTGTCAATATGTATTAAGATTTGTCCTTGTGCAAAAAGGATCATAAATAACTTGTGTATTTGCACGCTCTTTTGCTTCTTATGGTATCGCAGGTAACTGGATATCTGAATAATAAAGTCTTTCTGTAAATATTTCTTCTGGGCAGGGTTTGAACTCAGACTAATTGAAAAACATTTCAGCTATTCTCTGAAGCTGCACATTAGGTTAAGTTTAAGCTAGCAAGAGAATTAAGCTTTGTATACACTCCATGTATATCTTTCCCATAGTAAATTATCAAGTCAGTGCAAAATAAAGCACATAAATAATGTATTTAGTAAATCAATTAACTTTTATGTCACTTAATTGAGATTTTCCTTATTTATAAACAGACTAGAGGAAGGATTAAACTGATCAGACAACAATAACAATGAACACATACACCGCTGATTTAAATAGGCCAGCCATAGCTGATCTCATTGAACACATATTTTGGTGGAATGGTGTCTCTTTTAAAATAAAACCTTGATGTGTCTTTAGAAGAAAGGGTAATGGTTCACTCCTCCCAGTCATTTTCTTGCCTGATAATGATTGTCATTGTATTATTATTTGAGGTCAGATGAAAGTTGTGATCAGCAAAATCTGACAATATTCGTGTTTACAGAATTTACAAGTTTTATTTTTCTGATATCAAAATACTTTCTAGTAGCAAATATGAGACTGTTTGAGGACACTTTAAAAATAAGTTTTCACTGACAGGTGTAATTACTTCTATGCTATGGTGCATGGTAGTATTTAAAATCAGATGGGCAACATCAGTCCTACTGAAACATCCTAGTATGTTAGTTGCTTACTATTTCCTTGAAGAGACCATTTATTTAACAAATAGTCAAATATTTTCCTTTAGTTGTATAATTATGCCTTATTGTGTGACTGAATGTTAAGAGGCTAATGATATCCATATATATGTCTATGCATATATAGACATAGATAGATGTTTTACATATACTTTATTCAGACATATGTTTGACTATTTCTTATTCATTTAATTTGCACATGCTTTTCTGACTCTTCTAGTTATTAGGAACTATCATGTCCAGAATTACTGAAAATCTTTACCATTTTTAAGAAAACTATCTATAATTTTATTATCCTTATAAATGTAAACAAAAGTTATGTAGAAGATATTATGATTAGCATGTTGTAACCATGTTATTGAAACAGAAGTTTATCAACTAAAAGGAAAATGTAGAGTAAGTTAAAATTACTCTTTAGCTGGTAGGTAAAATTACTCTTTAGCTGATTTTCACAAATTCTTGTGAATTATTAGTTGATTTTTTTTTAATTAATAAAGAAACCAGAACATAAACACACTATTCCACAAAGAATCCCTTAAAAAAACAAAACCTGTGGTTTTTGTAACATTGATTGAAAGAGAAACAAAAGAAAATAAAATTCTAAGTAGTTTGAAAAATAACTAAGGATTAAACATTACACCTCCTGTAGTTTTACTATGGATTCTGTGCCCCACAAGAAATCTTTTTAACTATGGAATATCAGAGTTGAAAAGTTTTCACTTCATTTTATCTTCACTGTATGCTTTCTTTGTTTCCCTTTCTCTACTGAGTAAATGGTTTTGGTAAGTCCCTATATTCATGTGTTGACTTCTTTAGCAGGCATTTATTTTATTTTGTTCCAAGTGGCCAACCTAATTCTGGTTTCTGTTCTTTTCCATCACAGCTCATTGTATCCCATACATTCTCTCCTATTCCCTATCTCCCAGATTCCCCTAAACAAACTCATGGGTTAGTGTATTACTTTTCCACCATGCAGCCAAGAATAGCAGGGAAATTTTTGTTCCATGAGAGTGAAGAAAAGGGCAAGAAGAAACAAAGTTTGGGGAAAGAAAACAACAGCAACAAAATTAAAAAAAAAACAAAACAGCTTTTATTACATTATCAAACTGGTAAATATGCTCTCGGATGCACAAAGACAATGAAAAATACATAAGTTGGAAAGAAGAATTAACTCTCATTTTCCCTTTGAGGGTATGGCTACTCCTGTAAAACTGAATATTCTGAAATGGTAGGTACATAGGCATAAAAAAAAGAAAAATCCACTAATTAGTACAATGTTTGGAATACAATAGAGAATCCCACATATAGCACTGGCACCAAAAGATTACTTTCATAGGTGGGAAAATGTTAAAAAGTAAACCTGGCTACACAGATAATGGCAGGAAGAAAATTACTTGAAAATGGACAAAAAAATATCTCCCCAACACACACACAGTTATACTCATATGCAAGAAATTAACACTTGAATAGATAGCATGAATAAATCCATGCCTATAAATATACAATTATAGATAAAAATATATTTTTAAAAAATTAATTATAAAATTTGACTGAGGAAGAAATATAACAAATGAATGGCTTCAATTCCATAAATGCAACCTAATGAGAAATTAAAGCAACACTTTAAGTCAGGTATACTTATTGCAGAGAATGTCGTACAGATGACTTCTATCGACTGTTGGAGAAACACCTATTTCTAATATTAAGAAAACCCAATAGATAGAAGAAGTAGATAGTTTACATGGATAAATTTGATACAAAAACAGATTGAAAAGGTTCAAAGAAATAAAAATATACATCAATGCTACTAAATATACATTTGGAAGTATCTTAAATTAGTTACTGAGCATTATATAAAAATATTAACACAAGAGTTTGTTCCATGAATAAACTGAATGTTTAAGATAATTACATTTAATATGTAACTCTCCCATTGCAATATCAAACAAAACATTTTTTTGTGTATAGAAACTTACATAATTTTTCAAAATCACCTAACGTTTAAAATTATCAAGCTTCAATAGAAAACATTTCTTTCCTATGAAAAGCAAGAAAAACAATTCGAAAAATTAGCAAAAGGTATTCTACAATTTCTATTTCTGGTATTGAAAAAATAGTAGTTTTTAAATAAATTCATTTCAAAATTATCTAACACATAGTCTGCTTATATCCAATATTAGCCTATGGAATTACTAACCCCTTTGAGAAAATTGTAATCTTCTTAGAGCCATGCTGATGTAAATAGGTTTTGCTTTTGAGAGAGAACATGAAGAAACTCTTCACTGTTGCAGTAGAAGGTAAGTAGGATGAAAATATTAACTTTGATTGAATTAACTTTGTCAGTAAGCTTAAGGTTTTGCAGTTTGATCCCCAAATTACTTACATCTCTATTCTTCTGCCATGAACTTTTTTTTTGTTTGTTCGTTTTTTGTTCTTTTCCGGTACCGGGATTCTAACTCACTACCTCGTGCTTGCCAGGCAAGCGCTGTGCCGCTAAGCTAAATCCCCAGCCCCCGAACATTTTTTCTCTATTAAATAACTCAAATACAAGTAGTACAGAGCTTTCTAAATTTTAATATCATTAAAGAATAGTTCCCTAAATTTGAGCAAGAACCACATCCTGTACACATTGTTCTATTGTGAAAAAAAAATAGAAAATTTAATATAACCCAGAATTAAATTGTTACTATTTATAATTCATTTATAATTAGGTGTCTGAATACTCACCATACCCCACAAATAAAATTGGGTGAAACAGTGATGATCAGTGAGGAAATTTAGTTTTAATGTACTACATTTTAGGCTGCATGTGGTGGCATATGCCTTTAATCCCAGCATTAGGAAGGCTGAAGCAGGAAGATCACAGCAAGTTTGAGGTCAGCCTGGGCTATGAAATGAGTTCAAGGCCAACCTGAACTGCATAGTGAAGCTCTTCCTCAAACAGACAAAATAATACTGCATTTTAGAGCATTAAAAGTATTAATTTAGAGTGTAAATATAATGTGATAAAAACTGTGCTATCATTACAGAATGTTCATAAATACTCAAAATGTGTTAAATAACTTCTAAAAAGGAATATTTAAAATACATAAGGTAAGCAGAGAGTTCATGAATAAAAATCAAACTGCACAGGAAATACTTCAAATAATCAACAACTGGGATCTCATTTTATAGAAAAGCTTTTGCAAATCAAAAGAAATCACCAACAAAATAAAAAGAAAGCCCATGATCTGGGAAAAAATTTAGCTAACTGTCCCTATCTAGAACATACAAAGAATTTTAAAAAATCAGGCCCCCCAAAATTCAGCAACCCAATCCAAAAATTGGCATCTAAGATGAATACATACTTCTCAGATGAAGAAATACACACGGCAAATAAATACAGGAAAAAATGTTCAACATCATTGGTCATTCAAGAAATGCAAATTAAAACAACACTGAGAATCCATCTCTTCCCAGAAAGAATGGCTATCATCAAGAAATCAACCAATAACAAATGCTGGCCAGGCTGTGAGGAAAAAGAAACTTTCTCCATTGTTAGTGGGAGTATAGACTGGTACAATCACTGTGAAAATCAGTGTGGAAATACCTCAAAAAGCTAGGATGGGAGGTCCCTTTCAACCCAGCTATTCCCTTTTTGGGTAATGTTTCAGAAGAATTGAAAACATCCTACCACAGTGATATATGTGCATCCATGTTTAAAGCAGCACAATTTGTCATAGCTAAATCTTGCAAACAACCCAAATGCTAATCAACTGAGGAATGGATTAAAAAGTTGTGATATTTTTATACAACGGAGTATTACTCAGTTATAAAGAAAGATAAACTCGATGCTTTTGTAGGTAAATGGATGCAACTGGAGACCATACTCATAAGTGAAATAAATCAGAGCCGCATTTGTAAGCACCATATGGTCTCTCTAGTGTAAGGACCTGAAAGAGTAAACTTCTATTGCTTTGTTGAAAGGAACACTTAAGTTGAATTGTCTTATCAATCTTATAGGCCTATATTTGTTTATCTGAGTAACCAATTTGAAGATAACAATGTGTAATAAAAAAACCATTGTTAATTTCCTCTCACCTTGTTTGAAATTCTATATATTTTCTATTGTTTTTTCTATTTTTTATAGCTTTCTTTACATCTCTGTGCTTATAAATTTGTTTCTGTTCTTTTCTTTTTAAAATAAAATTTAAAAAGTAGATAAAAGAAAAAAAAGAGCAAAGTGAAAAAGAATCTATGGAAAAATTAAAATTTATATTTAGCACTTTCAAAATTATTCAGATTGAATAAAAATCTATTGATACTTAGGATTTCAAAATATGGAGCCATGATACATTTTCATGATAACCATAGTGAATGAGTAACATACAATTGTGTTGTTTTCTGGAATTTTTCCTTTTCTGTATCTTTTTTTAATTCCAATAATAAGAATTGGTATATAGATGTGTTTATTCATGTTTTTCTGGAATGCTACCTACTGGAATTCAAAGAAAATTTTTCTTAATGTAAGCAATAAACATAGTTCTAAAATTTTATTTTTATTAGATTGTTTTATTATACTTTATTTCTCTGTTTCACAATGAAAATATTCAAAATATACATGAAAAATACTGTTGTTTCATTGTTGTTAACTTGCAGCACATTTTAAATGCTTGGGTTGTTGTAATAATTTTAACACTAGTCAACAGCAAGACATCCTATTCAAGGGAAGTTACAGATTAAATTTAAACACAACTGATAGCAACTTATTTTAATAGTTCATTGAAATCAATTTAGTGGATATATACAGGCAAACGCTAGCTTGCTACGACTGTTTACAGGAACATTTCTGAGAAGCCTGTCTATCCATATTGATTTAATACAGTGGCACGGAATGTAAATGAACTAGAAAATAGTGCGTCAGAAGTTCCACATATCTAAATTAAGATGGATACATTAATACTGTCATTTTTAATAACTGCCAGCATTTTCAACTAGGTAATTACCTATGTGTTTATATTTTTAAATAAACCAAAATTCTATAAAATTTAAATAAGAGAGAATATACAAGATGTGAAGTTCAGCAAAAACAGAAAAATGTCCAGTATCCTTAGGAATATTAAGTGTTTCTTGAAAGAAAACATATTTCAAATAATTAATATCCATATTTTCCATTGTGTCATGATTTAAAAGCCTTTTAAAATCATGGCTGAGAATGTTTCTCAGTGATAGAATTATCACGCAGCATGCCTGAGCATCTGGATTCAACCCTCTGTGTTCCAGCACAACCAAACAAATTTTAAAAGGTTTATGAAACCAAATGTTTTTCCCTTCCAAGTTTTCCTGATTTCTTTGAATCCTTGAGTTATTGTTACTCTCCTACAAGCATGGTCTGATAATCTGTTTTATTGTAATTTTTATTTTTTCTTTTTAACATAAAAAAACTCTTTTTAATACAATGATCTTTTTAGTGTTCCACATATTTCTTTGGTCACTAGCACATGCTCTACTACATAGAATTATTCTTTTGCAATGTTGAACCAAACTACCTTCTTCTATGTATTTTTATTGAATAATGGATGATTATTATTTACTTAAATAAGGAATTTTTAGTCTGATTTATCTTATCCATTTTAATTACTCTTTCTATAACCTTCATGTTTTAATTGATTACTTCTTAAAGTATATGGTAGATTCCGTTCCCTGCATTTCAAACCAAGTAACTTCTTGCTCCTTTCAATTGTTCTTTGTAGTTGGAAGAGACAGAAACATAAATTACACGTGAAACATTATGAAATTAAGGAAGTACTTACCTTAATTTAGGTAATAAATGCTGGGCTGATGTAGTATTTCAAGTACTACTTGTGAGATTTCTGACATACTTAAAATCCTGAATGGTCATGAACAGACCTTTAAAATATGCAGTGATATAATGAACTATAACAATAATTTAACATAAAGCAGAAAATGATGTACTGTACTCACATAAAGAGGAAATGTCTTGAGAAGAAAAATTAAGTAGATGAGAAACTGGGTATCGATGTCTGTTTGTGTGCTACATCACAATATAAATTAATTTCAAACTATCAGAGCAAGGTAAGAACATTCCAAAAAGCACTGAGATATTGCTGGCACTCTGTTAGAGTATTAACAGATATACAAAAGTATTAACAGTAAGATAGCCAGAGGTGGTGGCTCACGCCTGTAATCCCAGCACTTGTGAGGCTGAGGCAAGAAGATCATTGTGAGTTCGAGGCCAGCCTGGGTTAAAAAGTGAGCTCAGGGCCAGCCTGAACTGCATAGCGAGACCTTGTCTCAAAACTACAAAAAGAAAAAAAAAAGTAAGATAGCAGATATTGAGTAAGTGCCATATTCTAGACTCAATTCACTGTTTGTCCTTTAAACCTCACCACATTAGTATTAGATTATATTAATATTATTCTCTTTTTACACAGTAAAATATTGATGTACAAGCTGGTTATTATTTTGATAAAGTAATATGCAGAAAGATCAGTAAAATTAATGTATCCATGAATAGTACATAATTCTCTTGAAAGTAGAGGCCTTTGATTGCATAACCAGAGTGTGATTAATGTAGAGACCTGGCTCTTTTTGTGCTGTTGTTCTTTCTTCTGTTCTGTGCATTAACTTTCCATCTCCACCATTATTCAGATTAACAATTTAGATGTCTACACAAGGACCCTGTAAACTTCTGTGAATTCCATGAATTAAATTCTTTTGCCGTTTTGTCCTATTTCCTATAGGAAAGTAGGTTTCATTGTTGTTTGCTATTTGGGAGTTTTGATGGTTGTGTTTCAGTTTTTCCCTTATATAGAAAAAAAGGTTAAACAAACAGCTAGAGAGGTAAGATATTGGATGTAACCGCTGATTGCCACACACAGAGGTCAAGTACAGTGACCATTACCTTTTTCTCTTTTTTTTTTTTTTGGTTTTTCTCCGGTACCAGGAACCGAACTCACGACCTTGCGCTTGCCAGGCAGGCGCTTTGCCACTGAGCTAAATCCCCAGCCCCTACTTTTTTCTCTTAAAAATAAAAAGAAGGACCCATATAATACATTTCAACACAGAAAGTTGAAGTGAGTAAAGCTTTTTCCCTACAATTTTGGGTCCCTCTGACCTGAAAGTTATCTGGTTTAAGGGCTATTGTGTTGTGATTGGATGCAAATTATTTATAATTTTGAGAAATGAAATAATTCTTTCAAGATCACTTAAATAACATAAATCTGCAAGGTGCTGAGATGCCATGAGACGGGTGGAAATGTACAGTGTTGGAGCACATGTTGAGCCATGTAACACTCTGCAATAGACATAGGGGAAGTCACATAAATTTGGGAGCCCAGGGATGAAAGTTCAAGTTTTGTGGACATTTAATTGTCTAGGAGAGTAATTCCCAGTTTTAAGTAATTAATTAGGTTGGTGCAGAAAGTTGGGATTGTCTGACATGGTAAACATTAACTCTAGAAGTTATCAAAGAATGCTTGGTTTGGATGGGCTCAACTAGACAGATTTGTAGCACAGGATGGCAATCTGGGGCTGTAGATATCAGAGCTAATATGGATTTAAATTCCCCAAACAATAACACATAGCTGACATTAGCTCAGCACTTTTTTGGAAGTCCATTTGTGTGGCTTATATGAGTGATACATATGGCCTTTTCTAAAGCCTGGTCTTTTCAAAACATGGTGGCAGGGATCCAAAACAAAGAAAATAGAAGGTGCCAAACCTTTCAAAGCTTGGCAAAGTCCCACAACACCACTTTTGCTCTCTTGTAATAAACTGACTCCCTGAATAGAAAGTGACATAAACAGACAAGGAGAGAAGAAATTGTACTATCTACAGGGACTTTGTATCACAAAAACATTTTCATTAGCCACATATTTACCATACTCACCTACTGTCATTTTATTTTAGTTAAATAATTTATCAATCTGCTTTCAAATGCACTGATGCTTCATTTGGCTGTATACCACATATACTTATATTTAACCAAACCTATACAGTAAATTTGTTATTTCAGAGAGTGCTGTTTTAATGTCCTGAATTTTGATTTGATTCTTTTTTGTCCTTTAAAATCTTCCGCTTAGATTCTTTATGTTTTCAATTCGTATTTGTTTCTCACTTGAATTGCTTAAAATTTTTGTAATGTTACTTTTATAGTTCTCACTTACTAATTTCAGTTTTTGAATTTCTTGTTTTTATCACGTGATATTGGTACTTGCAAAAATTTTCATAAACACATTTATTGTTTTGGAGAATTGTCAATCAAGACACTGACATGGCATCCTGTGATGAATTCATGGTGTCCTCGGGGATGCTTTCAGTTTTAGGGTTCTTAGGGAATAATGTTTCCACGTATTTTCTATTTTCCAGAGGCTGCTCTAATTATTGGCTAGGATCTCTCTCCTTTCTACTTCAAAACCAGAAATACCAAGTTGAATCTCATTTTTCTATCACTTATATTCTTGCTTTGTCTCCTTATTCCAATTTATGAGGATGCTTATGATTATTTTGGGCCAATGTAGTTGACAATTCAGGAAAAATCTTTTTAAAATAGGCAGTTGAAAAATTTTAATTTTATTTGTAAATGTATTTACTCAGTGGTATATAAAATAATATTAATAGTCATATATTCTGGATATTAGCATACAGTCTTTTTATATGTGGGAAAAAGAATGTGATGTTACTCTTTTGCTTACCACACTCTGTAAAATTTTAATTTCAGGCCTGATACTTTTCAATTTACACCTCACATTTTTCTCTCCTATATTATTTCTTTTTTTCTGTCTAGATTAAACACTATTTATCTTATTATGTTAGTTATTTGCTATAAGTCCTTAAATTATTTCTGTTAGTAGTGTGGAAATATCAATTATTAATTTCAGTTATTTAAATTATTATTTTTATATAACACAAGATACTCATAACCCATATGATATTTTATTTATGAATTCTATTTTGAGGTTGCTTGTAAGAGATTTTGATTAATGCCAACAAGTACCTTTTTATTATTTTGCATTAATTATCCTTTATATTTTTAGAGCCTAGCACAGAATAACATTTGTTGGAAAAACTAATAATTAATTTAGCATAAAAATGGGAACAAATTTGATTTGGAGTATGTGTGTATGTATGTCTGTATGTTTGTGTGAGTGGTGTCATGAAAGGGTAAACTCTGAAAATATTCAACTTATCCCTTACATTTTTTTACAAACTAGGATATGCGAAGAGTAATTTCATTACATTTACTACATTACAACTCGGAGTATGTCAACATGAATTTGACATGCACCTTTTTGCATCTCATCAAATCCTATCCCTCTGTAGTAAACATTACTGACCAGGTGAATGTTAAAACTTAAACAGAAACACTGAACAGCACAGTATTTCTACTGGAGATATTACAAGCATGCTTGTTTTGCTTCTTTTGCTATTCTAAAAAGCATATTTTCATTTCACCTGCAGTGCACATTTCCGTGATTCATTTCTATCACCTCTGAAAATGAGTATCTTTGTTATGTGGCCTCTTATTATGGTCAAAGAGCAGTGGTGTGTAAACAAAAACCTAGGTTGATCTCAGGTGAAACAAAAATGTGAAATAGGTCATCCAGGCAAAGGAAAATGGCCTGTGTTTAGAAATTGAACCTAGAATTATTTAGAAGCTATATTAAGCAATTTTGCTGCATGAATAGTATTATGTAGATAAGGTTACAAAATATTAAAAACAGATCTTAGTACACTTTCAGGTGGCCCATTATCAGGTGATTCTTTTTCATTTTCATAATTCAACTCATTTAAACAGCTGCTTTTGTGACTCTTAAAACAATTTTTTGCCATCCTCCTGCCATCCCATTTAATTTCCTTCTTGTCACAGGATGAATGTATTTTCATGGTTGCCAGCAACTCAGAAAAATAAACAGTGTTTCACCTCAGGTGATCTGGTCAATATCTTTCCAAATAATGACCATTCATTTTGATAATTTTCATTCTGTTGTTCATCACAAACAATTTAGGCACCAGAGTAGGAGCAGCATCTAGGCAGCAGGGAGTTACATAAATAAGAGGCTTGGAGTTGGAAGCCAGCAGTGAGCAAACTAGTATAGAGGGAATTGAATTTGAGTTAACTACCACGCCACCTCAATTACCATGGCACATGGAGGATATATCAGGAGGAGAATATTTCTCCTGAGATTGTAAAGCAGCATTAGACAAATATATTAAACCTTCCTTTCTAAGGTTTACATGATTTTCAGTGAAATCTTTGTTCTTCAGGTATTTTTTTTTTTTTTTTTTTTTTTTTTTTTTTTTTTT
>NW_004955407.1:23614588-23657016 GCF_000276665.1 Chinchilla lanigera
TTTTTTTGGTTTTTCTCCGGTACCGGGAACCGAACTCACGACCTTGCGCTTGCCAGACAGGCGCTTTGCCGCTGAGCTAAATCCCCAGCCCCTGTTCTTCAGGTATTGCCCATTTTAATATCAAAACATTAAATTTCATGTACACTGTGTTAGAAAATTTGCAAATATTTGCTTTAACTTTTTAATAATTCAAGTAGTAAATATCAGTAATATTGTTTTTTTCTTATAAAGGTTTAGGTTTAAACAATTTAAGAAATTTGTAGAAATGTAAACAAAACAGCCATTGGCAAAACTAGCAAAGAAGAATTTTCCCTGGGACCTGTCATGTAATTAAGAAAGTTTATAATGCTATATATCTGAGAAATACAATCAGTAACCATTTCCTTTTTCTGTCTTTTAAGGTCACTGTTCCTCTCTGTATACCATATTCAAACATTGCTATTTTTTAACATGGAGAAAAACAAGGCAGTCAGAAGTCCTGGATTCGAATTTTGTAGGCTTTTGATTATACTATAAGGGATTATTCTGTACATTCTAATTTAAATAAACCCAAGAAGGAACTTGAATTGACATTTGGTTGAGGTTAAATACCCCAAAGGAACTATGACTGTCAAAGTCAAATCATGTGTGTAGCAATCATGAATTGGGTGACAATCCAAACACTGTCCTCAAGGGGGCAGAGCCATGAAAAAAGAGAGTATTTGTATTAGCTTTCTAGAGGTGCAGTAACAAAGCACAATGGGTGGCTGAAGCAACAAAAACACACACCCTACAGTTATAGAAGTTAGTAGTTCAAAATCAAAATGTTGACAGAGATGGTCTTTCTAAAGACCGTACATTAAGGATTTATTTTTCAGGCCTTTTCCTTGTGTTTGAGCATGTGAAATTGTCCCCGTGTCCATGTCTCTGTCCATGCTTTCCCTTCTGCAAGGACCAGTGCAATTTTAACTTGATCACACTCTACTGCGTGTTTCTCTAGGAGTAAGGTCACATGATGAATTATTGTTGTTTAGGACTTCAAAATGTGATTCTTTGATGGGGCAAGGAAGACACTTCAATCTACAATAATGCTTGTCATCCGGACAACATAGTGGAAGTTTCTCAAAATAACAAAAAATAAATCCCCAAATACAAATTACATTATTTCTTGTGAATGAACTAAGAAGCAGATGAACACTCAGCTGCTCTAGCCAAATATTATGTAAAGAGGAAGGTCTACATAACTCGTGTTCTGCAAATTTGGGGCTGTTTCATAATTTCTGCCTATCATCACTTATTTTTATCTCATTTCAGATGATTTAACTTCTCTCAAGTTTTATGATATCAGAATATATTATACTAACTTTAACAAAATTTTGAATACTACCAACAAGTGTTAACGTGATTTTGTTCACAGGATACTGAAATTTTACCTACACCAATGTTGTTATACCTGTATTACTTAGTGTATTATTTATATTATACAACAAAGAAGGTACCTGCACATAAGGGTGTTCCAATAGCACTTAATTGATTTAACGACTGAGCATAGGTTTTGGATGGGTGACCAAGTTAAATGAGTCTGGTCTTACCAACCAGCACGAAAGGAACAGATCATTAGGCTTGTAATTTTCCCAGGTAATAAAGATCTGAAAATAATCACTAAATGTTCTGGCCCAATCTATAATTATACATTTAACTCACAAGGATAGAAACTGAAATCATGAAGCTAAGAAAAATTGTGAGAGATAAGGACATAATATGCTTCAGATATATTCTAAGCTTTCACTTAAATCTGATAGCTGCATTATTGAAATAACCAGTTTCAATTTAATGGTGAAATTAGTCTTTTCAGTGTTTCTCCATTGGGAACATATTTGTGATTAAATGACAAAGAAAGATTGGCAACACAAATTGATATGGAAGCAATTTGCCAATATTAAATAACACTAACTAATGAATAATTGAAAAACAGTGTTGCAGAAAATATGATGAAAGCAAATGGAAAGCCTAACGGTAGATGACTGATTTGCAGGCATGTTCTAATAATTACCTAAAATACCCCCTAAAACAAAGCCGTGCTTACAGGACTGGGGGGAACCAGTAGAATGTCTCTGCCTGATTTTCATCCTGATTTAAGTCACTCTTTATCAAAAGCATTAATATCAGGCTTTGCAAATACCATCTACAGAAAGACATTAGGAAATTGAGAATGCATGTCAGCATGATCATATGCTCTCACTCCCTGAAACTTGTAGGAAAACATCTTTCTACTCTCCCTTATAGCTTCTGGTAGCTGCTAGCAGTTAGCATTTTTGGGATTGTATTTTCATCATTCTAATCCTTGCCTTTTCCTTACAGAATATATTCTGTGTGTGTAAGTTTCCCTCCTACTATAATACCAAAACTTGAACTAGGACCAAAGCTAATCGACTATGATCTCGTCATAATTTCATTATCTATGGATGAATGACACAATGTGTCTATTCAGGTGTGGGACAATCTAAAATGACTGTGAGCCACTGATCCAGTTGCATAACTTGAAAATAGAACAGAACCATCTGATCTTGCTGAACTCTGCATGTACAAAACCTGAAATATTTTATTTTTCACTGCTATCCGATGTTGATTCTGTACTAATATATACAGGCCCTAATAATATAGAAACTGGACCCGGAGTCTAATGCTGCTTCTCAAATAAGCATACAGAATAAACCCCTATTTGCAGAGTGTTAACATCATAGTTAATTTAAGGAAGGCAAGGAAAGCAACATTCAAGCATGCAGAGACAGAGATCGACAATACCAATAGGTAAGCTGTAGTAAACTGTTGACAAAAAAATTCCATTTGCGCTCATCCATGCCTGACTCTGACAGGCAACTATTGTAAGCCAATCTTGTAAATTCTTTTATATTTGTATATCATGCATTAAATCGTTTCAGCTAGTAAATACTGACAGATGCAGATTTAATCTATGAGATTATTAATTCATTTAGAGACTGAACATCTCTAAATTAGAATCCCACCCAGGCAGAGTGACCTCACAGTGCCTGAGGGGAGAAATCACCCAAACCCTTTGGAGTTCACATCTTGTCACAGATTGCCCCAGATGCTCAATGTGGAATTACCAGACTTAACGTTCGACCTGATGGAATTTGGACTTGCTTTGCTCTCATTCTTTTCTATCCCCATTTGTACCGTTTGAAAGGGAAATGTTCATGTTGTGCCACTGTATTTTGGAAATGTTTCACTTTCTTTGCACAAGCCTTCACAGCTAAGAGTTTGCCTTAAATCTCAGAGATTTTAAATTTGGACTTTCCAGGAATGTTCAAACTATTATGAGACTTCGGCAAATCTTAGAGATGGACTACATGTCTTTTAAATACAGGGATGTACATGAGTCTTTGGAGGGTCAGAGGTGGAATTTTATGGCTTATAACTAGATGTTTTATTAAAGCCTCATACGGTCATAGGTGGGGCTTCTCCGAGGTGGCTGGATCTAGGGTATGTAATGCAGGGATTAGGTATGTGATGCTAGGATTAAAGATGCCCACTCAAAAGATGAGTAGCATGGAAAAGATAAAAGGGAGACATCAAAGGCAGGCCTGCTGCTTCCTCTGCTGGCTGCTGTGTTACTTCTTGTCTGCTCTGTTTCTTCCCTGACTTGTCCCTGTACTGGGCTGCTCTGCCCTGGAGCCAGCCAACTCTGGACTCAGCCCTTCATAAACTGTGAGCTAAAATTAACCTTTCCTCCTTTGACTTTGGGCATCGGCTATTTTGTCTCAGTGACAAAAAAAGTAAGACAATTGTGTGCAATGTGTGGGGAAGGGATTAAAAGGTCACACAGTAAGTAGATGTGTGGATTATCTGCCTTTTCTATATATGTTTTTCTCTAATTTAGAAGCCTGAACAGCATGCTCTGAAGACAGTTTATGTACACAAGTGCATAAGCTACACAATATATCCAAGAATGAGTAATATAACATTATTTGTTAATCTACTCACATAGTTTTAAAATGTTCTCTTGATTCTGTGATATGGCTGTGATTGATACACCACATAACACTGTTATAACTTCTAAATCCAATTTATCCCATGTTTTTCTGATATCTCTTTATAAACTGACATGCAGCAAGTACATCCATGTAATGTGGATGGATATATCCATTCTTGTTATTTTCATCCTAAGTAACATATGTTGCTCTCATTCAAAAAAGGTCATTTTATAGTACTTCAAAAATATTAATCATAAAAAAATAAAAAATATTAATCATTCATCCTCATTATCCTCACAACTGCATAATAAGCTGATTTTACAGAGATTTAAGGAAGATATTCCATTTTTAAAGTAACATATAAATGTTTTCTTGAACATTACCAACACCAATTGTAAGCTGTTTAGTTTTTTGGCAAATATTTTTAACTTTTTAAACTCCAAATAAACAGTAATTATACTAATGTAGGATGGCTATCAGAATTAAAGTTATAAAAAATTTAATATTTGTTACTACAATAAATATGCCACTCATGTGAATTTTGGTGTTCACAAAAAGTGATTATTCATGTATTGCAAACAAGTACTAAAACAAAATGAAAAAAGAAAATGTGTAAACATTGCAGGAAGGTGCTACTATTTATCATTTATTAATTAATAATTTTGTTATATTGACATTCATGTAATCTAATAACAATACTTTTTCAGTATTTTAACGCATTGTTTCTTTTTCTTATCTTACATTGTTGACCAAAACTAATGGTGAATAGTACTTGTATTAGTATCAGTCCTATTTCTGAATTTTGGTATTACACCTTTCAACATCTTTCTTGCTGAAAGTGGTGTGAATTTATAGCTTGTGAGGCTCTGTACTTTAAAAATTACGAATAAATATTGAATTTTATTCAAAGATAAAAGCTGATTTTTTTGTACCATCCAACGCCTTTCAAATCAGAAACAACACTTTAATGAGTTATCCATATGATTTTTTACACATACAAAAATTTGGAAGACAAAGCCATTTTCTGTAGAATCCATACTTGCTCTTTGACATTACTGCGAAAGAAATAAGTGATAATGACTCTGATCCTACATCAGTGTATCATAGGTAATTGTGTAACATGAAAAACATAATCATGAAACTTCAATGAAATGAGCAGTGTTTTCCTCCACCCCCTTTCAGTTCTCATGAAGATCTTAACATATGTTTATTCCTTTCCCATTGACACCTTTTTTTTTTTTTTTTTTGGTTTTTCTCCGGTACCGGGAACCGAACTCACGACCGTGCGCTTGTCAGGCAGGCGCTTTGCCGCTGAGCTAAATCCCCAGCCCCTGCCACCTTTTATAGAAATACACTACATAGTAATTTGAAGTTCTTGATTACTAACATCTCATTTGTAATGTTTAATTTTAGACTGGAAGATAGCCCTGAAAAAGGACTTACAGACTCAGATTAGGTGTAAAATAGTGCTATATCTTATATCTGGATGCCCCCCGATAGCCTTATGGACTTGTAGGGGAAGCTTTAGGAGACAATTGGATTTAGCGGCCTAGAATTAGCTTGCTGTTTGTGGTGGATTACAAATGGTTGGTCAACTAATAAACCCAGCTGAACTGAGTAAGCATGGAGCTGAGTGTGGGAGACCCACCTAAGGATTGTTGCTAGCAGCTTAAGAGGCAGAACTGAAGAAGAAGTTAGGCTGTTGGGAGCTGGGAGAAGGTGTTGGGAGCCTGTTGGAAGCAGAGAGAAGCTGTAAGGAGCTGTTGGTTTTCCTGGAAGAGGTTGTCATGCTGGCATTCCTGATGAACTTAGCTGTTTTCACTCTCCAACGAGCTGGCGGCCTTCTTGTTGCTGAGAATGGCTTTGACTCACTTTGAGGGAGTTGTGGTCCTCACTCAGAGCATGGCTTCCTAGCTTTGGAAGGGAATAAGGTGCACTGCCAGTCTCCTGAATACCTTGCTTCATTAACTTTCCTGATGGGAATTCAGCTGTCTTGATCATCGGAGGAGCTCAAAACCTCACTGTTGCTGAGGATGGCTGTGATAATTTTTAGGGGAGCTCTGGTTCTTACTTTGCATGTTGCTTCCTGGCTCCAGTGCAGATCCCTCAGCCTGCTAGCACAGATCCTTCATCCCACTGGCACAGACTTCTTAGATTCCACCACTGATCTTTTGGGTTTTCCCAGCACATATCTGTGAAACACACCTGTATGAGATATTGTTATGGGCTCTAGGCTTCCAGTTTGACTCATGTGAGGCACTGTTATGAGCTGTAGGTCTTCAGCTGCATTCATGTAGGACATTTCCATGGGATCCAGACCTTCATCTAGATTTCTTGGTCTTAGTGTGTGGACAGATTTCCTGCACTTTTTTTTTATATCATTCTTTGAATGACTATTATAAATAACTTATAGAATATGTGTCTTGTATTATATTGTTCTCCCTTGCAAATAAGCCACAAAACACAACACTGTTTGTCCCTGCAGTCTGGTCTGAAGAGCCTTTCCCGATGGGTATGACCTGGAAGGGTTTATTTTCCTTTCCAGCTCCTGCCTTCACTCTCTCTGCTTTCTGTCTACCATGCCCCTCTGCCACGCCATCCTGTATTGGAGTCAGTGGACTGTGTACCAAATTGTGAGCCAAAATTAACCTCTCATCCTTAAAGTGGTCGTGGGCATTGTGTTTTATAGATAAGAAAATGACCAATACAATACAGGAGGTATTGTTCTTTTACACTTCCTACGTAGGATACACAGGAAAGAATGGGGTGATATGTGTGTTATACTACCGGAATATGTTTGGTACACTCTTCTACCCATCCCATTATTTTCTTTAATCTTTTATTCAGAGAAATCTAAAATTTTCGTCTATATGGAAACAATGATGATAGACTTTGTGGAGATGGGAAGGGGACCTGGGATGAGGAAGAAGGGACAAAAGGAAAGGGAAGGGGAAGTAAAAAGTTCAAGATGAGATATGTACATGTACCAATTCCCCATGGTGGATCTATTCATTACATATTGTAAACATATACAAATAACATATTGTACAAAAATATATCTAAAGAAAACTTCTAAAAGCTGTTTATAGAAGGTAATTAGGAATTTGCACAGATACAAATTCACTGAACTAGAAAATATACTCCCCTTGCCACTCAAGCTTGAAAACTCCAAAACATCAGTTTGCAGAACCTGAAAAGATCCATACAGAGCAATAAGAGATGAAAATCACTACTCTGAGTGCACGACAGAAGTTAGCCCTGAGATATCCCTTTCCTTCTAATACTCGTTTGTACCTTAGGTATAGTCCTAAAATTGATGTATAGATGGATGCTTTCTTAGAAACCTAAGTAAAAAAGAAAAAAAATGCATATTATTTTATGCAAAGAAATTTCACTTTATTTTGAGAAGCACATTCCTTTTGAGACACCCGCTTTAAATTAAGCAAAAATGTCATTCTACTTCATCTTTAATGTATTTTTTGAGAGATAATGAGCCATATTTTCCCACAGCACAAACTACACCATAGGGACTAAGAAGCACTTTTCAGAGTTGTGCAAACTCTTGCAGGTCACAGGGATATCACTCAGGAAATTAGCATTCATTATAGTGAATGAATCTACAGGGGATTGGAAAGGTCAACAGAGCTTTCAAAAAGTTATCACTTCCTGAATGTTATCGCTCGACCGTGATGATATTTTCATGGCATTTGTCTAGATATTGGTAAATGAAGATATGTTTGTGTGTTGTGAGAGAATATTTTTCTGTTTAGGAAAGAAGGCTCAACTAAATAAAATGTTAAATAACCTATGTATGTCAATTGCATACATCAGAAATAGCCGATCTTTTATATAACATATAAGATATTGTTATATAAAATATTTTTATATGTTATATAAATATCACACTTTAGAGTTCCATGATATCCTAATTCTGTGGTTAATTCATAAGCACAGATAGTTAATGATTATATGTGTATATAGAATGACATCATGGAATTTATAACTGCTATATAAAGACATTAAGGTATGATTCATGCACATGATGTCTATTATAAAAATATTTCGTACATTTTAATGACTAAACCTATGAAGTAAATTATATAATAGTGTGAATAAAGTTCACTGAGATAGCAATATGTGCTAGGTACTTTTCCGGGAAATCTGCTATTAATTGTTCTTAGTTTTATGTGTAGGTGTAGATTCTATTATGTATTTGGACATTAAAATGCAGAGAATAATACATGTTTACACAGAAAATTAAATTTTTAATTTCCAAACCCAACCTTAAAATTCATTTGGATTTTTCTACACTGTACAACAGCAGACTGGATAATCCTGTTTTGAGGAGTGTTTGGTATTCACAAAGTATTTTTCAGTGCTTTGAAATGTCTTGCGCAGGGGCCATGCGAATCTTCTCTGTAGCATTCCAATTTTAGAGTATGTGCTGCTGAAGCGAGCACTGAAACTTCTGAAAATTACACTGAACTACAGTGCTTTGTAGTGTCTTATTCTCTCTTCATTGTTTGGATGTTCTGTATAATTCTTTTCACTTCAATACAAATGAGCTAGTCTATGGGGCTGGGGATTTAGCTCAGCGGCAAAGCGCCTGCCTGGCAAGCACAAGGTCTTGAGTTCGGTTCCCGGTACCGGAGAAAAAAAAAAAAAAAAAAAAAAAAAAAAAAAAGACAAATGAGCTAGTCTGACTCAGTAAGCCCCAAAGCAGGGCAATGGTCATTCCCACAGCTTGGCAACTGCTATAATTGTCCCTATGAAGAGAACAGTTTACTTCCTTATTTCTGTATCTTGGCATGTTTAAAGTCAGTATGGTACTTTTAAATGATACTACTCTTTTTTGTTGTTGTTGTTTTTATGGCACCAGGAATCAAACTCAGGACTTCGAGCTTGTTAGACAGGCGATGTACTGCGGAGCTGTATCCCCTGTTATCGACATTACTGTTAACTTATTCAAGACATTAACATCTCTTGTGTGGATCACAATAATTTCTCAGCTGAACTGTCACTTCTCTTACTCTCCCACCACTCCATATCTTAATCTAGAAGGTAATTGCAGAACTAAACCACAGTATTTTATTCCTTTTGAGGAATATCAGAGGAAACCTAGGCTAAACCTAAACAAGGTCTAACACTCTTTCACTATTTTAAAGTCCTTTCTTATTTCAAAACTATGATTTTCTGTTGAGCCAAACTACCAGTGAATTAAGACAGTAGAATAATTACACTAACAATTTTTAGGTTATCAAAAAATATAACTTTGAGACCTAATTAAGAATTTCTACCCCCACAAAAAAAAAAAAAAAAAAGAATTTCTAGAGGATATGTGCATCTAAAATAAAAACGTACGGGGGGCTGGGGATTTAGCTCAGCGACACAGCACCTGCCTGGCAAGTGCAAGGTCATGAGTTCGATTCCTGGTACCAGAAAAAAAAAAAGAAAAAATAAATGAAGACGTACAATAAAGGAAAGAGAGACATAAGTTATAATAAACATAGTCATTTACCCAGTAATACAGACAAAGGCAACCTCAGCACAGTGAACAAGGGATTTAGGATGACAACTTTATATAATGTACACCGTATACACATCAGCACTGGAGCAGGACATGACATTTGAGAAATTTCCATTAGGAAGACAATATTTATAAAATACATATGAATTTCAACATAATAGAGGAATGTGAAGCAGCTGGTTGGAGAGCTTGGAATGAAACGGTGATGATGACATGTAAAGCTCAATAAATTAGACAATTATCAATGACAAGACCACAAAGACTTTTTCAGGAATATGAATCAAAGCATAGATTTCTACATATATAAATTTGTATAACATTATATACCTAACTATAATAGGAATCTTGAATTTTTTCATAAAACTTCTTTTGTGAAAACAGGTGGACTGGAGAAATGCATTTTTTCATAAATAAATGACAAATTCTTAAGTGATAGGAGGTGAAGTCTGATATTCATGTTCTAATGTCACAATCTGATGAATCAAAGTAGAAAGCAATAATGGATTTATATAAGAACCCGGTATTTCTTACCTATCACTAATCTAGCTTACAATGGAAAAAGCAGGAGATTCCCTTCAATAGAAGTATGTAACTCTGTCTCTAGTTTCCACATTTAAAATGAAATGAGAACTATTCTCATTCCTCAGATTCATTAATTTGACCTCAAATTAGGTCAATCTTCTGAAATATCTTCCAGACTTGATCATGGATCTATTAAGCATCACTGATTTTTATCTCTTAATTATTATATGATTAATTTGTCTGTTATTCCTCCATTATCATTTTATTACAAAAAGATGATACCTCATCATTTTCTTAGTAAAATTTATATATAGAAATTTATTTAAAGTTTGGTCTTTGCCATATTTTGATTAAACATTTAAGAAGATATGTCATCCAGTTTAGTATGTTGCTGAGAAAGTCTAGACTCCGTGTAGTGGCAAAGTTCTACACTTAACTCACATTTGTCCGTTCCCTTACACAGTACTGTAGCAGAATCAGAATTTCCCATTTCTGGGTCCTCCATGAGAAAGGAAAGAAAAAGCCAATACCTCTACCCAGAATTCTGGCACTTAAGAAACTGATTTCTATCTCACATGATGCAGACCAGTGAAAGGCTGGAGGACACAATATGGGCAGCAGATTGAAAGCCTGCAGTTCCATGGAGTATCGGGGCAGCAAGAATTCAATACCTTGTTTAGGTATTGGGGGATGGGATGTGGATTTCACAAAGTATTACAAACAAAAGAATAAAGTACAAACCTACACTGAAAGGTCATAAGGGAAAGTATAAGAAATAGGTAAAAGTATTTATATACATTAGAATAAAAACAAACTCACGAGGTCAGTAATGAAACATGCAAGAAATATTTTGAGAGATGGTAGAACCTCTAGAAAGGCTTATTGGTACAGGTGTTTTTGGGGATGCAGCCATTCTAACTCTACTAGAAAAGATAGATTTTTGCCCAAATACATAAACAGGGAAATATACTTCAATGAAAGGAAACCCATTTTCTCCAGAAGCTAATTAACAAAAGACAAAGACCTATCTGGGTGTTGAGGCACCAGCCTATAATGCCAGCTACCCAGGATGCTGAGGCAGAAGAATCTTGAATTGAAATCCAGCCTGCACAACTCAGTAACATACTGAGGCCTGTCTCAAAATAAAAATAAATTAATAAAAAGTGCAAACCAGCATGAGAATGTAGCTCAGTGTAAAGTCCCTGGGTTAAATCACCACCACTGGAAAAAATTCAGTATTACTTGAGAAAACAATTTAAATAACTTTCTCAATGTGGCCAATAATATTAAAAAGAACAAATATAGATAACTAATGAAATCAGGGAACATCTATGGAAACAAAATAAAATTATTAAAATATAGTTACTATTTCAAAAGAGCAAATAGAAATTTGGAGGTTTAAATAATCAATGAGCAGGAAAATTGACTAGAGAGGTGGACAAAAATAGGTCAGCATCTGTATCTCAAAGCTATGAGGGTGATTAAGGTATGTTTTGAAGGGCATTAAGCAAAACTGATAGATCCCAAGAGAGAAATAAAAAATGCACACAATAGACATAATCTTTGGAAATGATAGCTGAAGATTTCATTTTTCTTAATAATTTATACAAGGACTAGGGAGAAAATCAGAAATTGAGTAGAAGAACTGAGCAACACAATCCAATAACAGAATCTCACTGCCATTTATAGATCACTCCACCCAATACCAGAATTACCATTTTTGAAGCAAGCATGTAACATTAAGAGACTGAGGTAAGAGATTAGGGCATGGCAAAGAGGCTGGACAATAGGATGTGACCTGTCACTCATGGAGAAATGTCAAATCACAGCCAGGTTCTGAAGTCAAAAGAAGATATGAAAGACACGCTCATTGTCTTCATGGGGACTTCTGTCCTCCCATTCTTTCGGTTGCCCATCTTCAGAGTAAGACATATCTTTACTTTTCTTCTTTTTTAAACTTCATTTTTCTTCATTTCTTTTCCTTTAAACAAACATCACATTTCCAAGTTCATCAATTGTCTTATTGAATTTTTTGAAATAGACATCAAGAGCCTGGCACCACAGGACATCTTACCATCCCATAATAACCCCATACCCTAAACCACAAAACAACCCTCACCAATTGAAAAGAACTGAAATTATGCAGAGTTTGTATTTTCTGCTGACACTGAGATGAATGCAGAAATCAATACCAGAAAGACATAAGGTAAATTTCTGAGTATTTTCAGGTTAACAGTATATATTTTAAATAATTTATAGTCAAATTGAAAATTTACAGGACAATAGATATGTATTAAACTGAAGAAAAATGAAAATTGAACATAATATATGGGAAGCACATAAATCTTAAAAGGAAAATTCATGTCACTAAATGCTTTCATTAGAAAAGAGGAAAGATTTCATTTAATAATACGATTTCCTACATCAAGGAAACAGAATAAAAGGAATATAATGAGCTAAAAGCAACTGAGAGAATAAACATCAAAGCAGAAATGTATGAAACTGAAAACAGGAAAACACTAGAGAAAGTCAATGAAAAACAATAAATGTGACAAAAATCTGTTTGGAATAGTTACCAACAGCTTCTGTAGAATTGCCATAGCCCTTCTATTCATGCCCACCAAGAAACACCAACAACAAAATAATGTATTCTCCTTAGCACCAAGAACCTGTAGAGTCCGGATAGAATGGTGCTTCCACATTTGGGTGAAGGAATATAGGAAACTGAAGTGCAATTGTCCACTGGCATAAGAAGGAAAACAGCAGAAGTTAGAAAACATGAATAAAGATGCTAAATAGTGCTCAGAGCATTTTTATTCCCCATTCTTGCTGGGAGGAAAAAAGAAACAACCAAAACAACATTCTGAACACATTGGTTTGCAGAGGTTTACTGCCTATGCCACAGGCTGTCACGCACATACTGTTGTTAACATTATAATTTTATAGCATTATTGAATAGTAAATAGCGAAAATCTTGGGAAGGAAATATGCTCAAATCACAAGCAATAGGATTCAGAAGCTTGCTACGTAGACTCATAATTAAGTGGGAAACACTTAGAATCATTGCCTTCTTCACTTGTTTTAGCACCATAATGTTTTAAATGTTACATTTTAAGGCATTTCTTAATTTAGTACTGTAAGTGAACATCTTGGTCCAGCAGTTAGAGAAGAATTATTTATGACATTTATTAGCAATATGAAGCAAATAAATTTTATAGATGCATGTTGCTCGTGATTAAATAAAATAGAAAATGCAAACTATGTAATCTTGTATACCTAATTCACTTTTTCTCAATTTGTGTTTCATTTTCAAAATTATACTACTAAAGCAAAGTGGACATAATTAACCATGTATGGGATATTAATGTATGCTTATAATAGGGATAACAGCTTTTATAGAGTAGGATGATTATTTTTACAACCCAATTAAAATTTAAAAGTTAGTGTTCCTTCATTATTTAGATTGAATTTTCTTTAGTACAGAAGTTTCATGTATTTTGTTTTAGAGTTTATACATATGAAAGGCACATTTGGAAAACAGAGGCAAAGTACTACTCCTTTAATTGCCGTGTAATCAGATACAATTTAACATTGTCCATCCCATTTGTTTTAATCATACAAAAATGTAATATTTCCCTGATCATTATTTGCTTCTTAATAGAAAGTGAGAAAATAAAATTTGCATGGCTCAAGGCCATATCTGTGTACAGATAGGTTCATTAGCTTGGCTGTTTGTCAAAATAGATTCTTTAGCATGATTCTGCAACCTGATGAGGAATTTATAAACTTTGCCATTTGTTATTGATCGTGAATATTAAAGTAGTAGAACTTGTTTTTCTGAATGTGTATTGACGACCTTTAACCTTAACTAATCTCATTTCTTGTGAAATTTTCCTTGGCATTTGTTCTTAAATACTTAAAAGTACTTTGTATTTTGTCTCTTTGGAAAAATTAAATAAACTGCACTGTTCTATAAAGTAGAGATTAATAATCCAGGTAAAACATAGATTAATATACTCACTTGAAAAACATCAACACTTGACAGAAAGATATTTGTAAAGAATGAGAGATTCCTTTTCTAAGGGATGAGTAGTTGGTCACTGTATATTTAGTCACAATAATTATAAAATAGTATGTGTGTAAAACTTGCACCTGTGCACATAATCACACACGAAGAATATGTAAGTGTTATATGAGTTCATCTGTGCTCCTATAGCAGGCTTTCTGAAACTGCATAATTTATAAAAAATTGAAAATTTTTTCTTTCTTTATTTAGACTGGCAATCAAACTCTGGACCTTGTGTTTGCCAGGAATATTATTTCATACAGTCCTAGAAATTTGAAAGCGCAAAATCAAAGTTAGAAATTTTGAAAAACTAAAATTGAGCATGTTTCTTTCAACATTATTTTGAAAAACAGTACCTTTCTGAACAATACCTTTCTGAATAGTACCTTTCATAAAACACAGAACAAACTATTTGAAAAACTACGACACATAAAGCTGAGAAACTATGACAAATTTTTAGAAATAATATTATTTTATTCTTCAAAAATGGACTACCTTGGGGGCTGGGGATTTAGCTCAGTGGCACAGCGCCTGCCTGGCAAGAGCGAGGTCATGAGTTCGATTCCTGGTACCGGAAAAAAAAAAAAAAAGGACTACCTTGAATTAATCCTCTTTATTTCTGCCCCTATGTTTCTTATTCATTATTATTTGGAGTGATATCCTCAGACATATTATTAAGTTTACATATTCTTGAAAAACATGTTTTATTTACCAAGTATTTGAGTTCTTCTCTATATTCTTTTTAAACAGGCAAACCATTAAGTCTATGATGACATTATTATTCCCTTTCTAATTTGTTCTCTTTAAATATAACTTTTCGTTTTAAATGTTTTGTCTCATCCATACCACTAGATTCCTTCATCTCTCAGTTGGTGATTGTTAAAAACAAATTGATTAGTGAAACCAGTTTTTGAAATGATAAAGTATTTCATGTAAAAGAGAGTGATATATATGTTTTAAATTGAATATATGTTATAGAGGCAAATGATAAACATTTATTCATAAGTTCTAGTCAGATATCAACACACCTATAGGTTTATTTGGTAGAACTTCAAAGTTTACATTGAAATTTCTATTTTAGAGGTCACTATAAAATGATTAATGTATCCTAATCTAAATTTTCTCTGACAGACACAATAATTATCATTACAATAATGATTTTGTTTCTGTATTGTTAGGGCTGTTCATAAAGTGTTAACTTTTGAATCACTAAACTTTGAGAATTTTCAGATTTCCTTCTTGAGATTAGTGATTTCATGGGTGGGCATATGTACCTAGAGAAAGGTTTTCAGAGATCTGTCAAAAACACAATCTCAGGAATATTTATTTTCATTTATGTTAGCATTAGTCTAGAAATTTTGGTTATCAGTGATAACATAACTATTTTCTGACCTATGAAATTAACTTTACAAAGACTCACTGGTGGCAGTAGATAAAATAATCATTAATTTAATGATCTATTTTTTATTCTGCTGGAAATTCATCTAAATACTATATATTACTATAAACATTAAAATCTCCCAATAAAAGTGTCTCCTCAAGAAATATAAACGATAACACCTAAAATTGCAAAGTGTATTCTTCTTTATCACAGTTATTTTTTGATTTACTTCCGGCCTTCTCTAGAGGCTGGTAAAGAATGCATACATTTTTGCTGATATTTTATCATAGCAATAAAACAAGATGGGAATCCATACTCAAAAGGCCACTAAAATCAGTCAGCATGTTTACTGCAGGAAACAACTGCTTGCCAAACACTCTACAAAACATCAGCAAAAGATGACCAGATTTATGTTCGTGTATTTTTACGCAAAACTCTCAATTTGTAGTATGTTTTAAATGGTTATAAACAAATGATAATTATGAAAGATGACCTGAATTAATATTATTCTGCTTATGCTTATCTTAGTGTATGATAATTGTCTACTGAACACTGGCAGAAATTAAACCGACTTTAAAAATTTTGGTTATCAAAGTACACATAATACCTTGGCATGAATGAACTTCCTTACTTAGGTGCTTCCTGTTTATGCAGTCCCAGGTTTTCATTGGTAATGGTCGTTATACCTGGTGATGATAGTGTGGATTTGCATATGATTACTTAGAAGTAATTGTTTTAATAAACAATTGTCTAGTAGTTCAATTGTTTTAGTAAACAACTGCATTTATTTTTAATCTTATTTAACTAAAAGCACCCACTATAGGAAAAATATCCTTTTGAAACATAAATTCATAAAAACTTTGTGTACAGAGCTGAAGTTCTTATAAAAAAAGATGTTTGTATATTTTAGCCAAATGAGAATTAGAAACTACAATTAAGTGAAATGTTTCCATTATAATTTCTAAAAACGTTCTAATGATGAGTAGAAGTGAAAGGCAATCTGTAAATAAAAATTAATTCATTGTATTTCCAATAGCAAACGTCCAATATAGTGCTCATGTACATAATGGGGCAATCACTGGTATCATCACTCTTCCCTAATGGAAACACAGGTAGGAAAACTGAATATACTTTATTTAAAAGCAATATAATGGCAAAGCACTAATTCAGATTAAGACTACCTTTCTTCCCTGTTGTGACAATGGAAAAAGACATGAGTTCCAAAGTTACACAAGGTCAGGAATTTTCATTGTTATTATTGTGTTTATTATTATGGTACTTCTGTTTTTACTGTGTCGCTGTCTGTGTGTGTGTGTGTGTGTGTGTGTGTGTGTGTGTGTGTGTGTGTGCATGTGTGTGAAAATACTCAGCTGTAGAAATCTGAATGGTAAAAAGCAAATTTGGGGATAGCACAGAAAAATGATGATCGCAAGCATCCTATGCTAACAAAGTGGAGTTAGGTCCATGTGAAGACTGAAGATAAAATGATACATGCTCATAAACAGAAACATGAAATGACCTCTCAGAGATTTGGAAATTTGATTTTTTTTTTCCTATATCATACTCGCCTATGATATTTTTTGATATCTCCATTGGAATTCTGTTTCAAGGATACACAGAAAATATCATAAAGAGGTGTTATATCAGACTCTTTGGCACCATAGCCCTCATATAACTGGGAGATAATCTTTCATAATAAGGGTAAATAAATTAATTAAAGTTGTCATGTTGTAGCAGAAAACGTCCCCCACCAGGCAGTATACTTCAGTTTCTGTTAGTTACCCTGGTAACCTCGTTTACTTTAGTTCCTGTTACAGTTCCTGTTACATCTGTTTCTTAGGAAAGACTCATCACTGTGATGCATAGTTGGTCACTGTGATGCATATTGTAAGAACCAAGTAATAACTGCCACATGCTCTGCTTCTTGTTGCAAACTCCATAAAAACTTCCCTCCCTGAGCCTTAGAGGCTGATGTTTTGTTTTTTTTTTTTTTTTTTTTTTTTTTCTCCGGTACCGGGAACCGAACTCACGACCTTGCGCTTGCCAGGCAGGCGCTTTTGCCGCTGAGCTAAATCCCCAGCCCGAGGCTGATGTTTTTTAGAGGTCAGTGCCTGTAGACATAAATACATTCACCTCCAAATCCTGGATGACGTTTGGGTGTTTCTGTTCCCTGCTGCTATGTCAGCTGATGACAAGTGTCAGGCTTATACCACAGGAAATCTCTAGCACACTTACCATGCCACAGAGAAAGCACTGCCTCAGTTTAAAGGAACAGGTAACACTTTCATTGGTGACAGCAACAGAAATGGAGAATGATTATGCCAGTTGGTTAAGAAAACACTGGAAAATGTTTTTACCAAACACATCCATCCCTCCACCCCCACAGTTTAAATTATTTCACATGAAAATTGTGAAACATTTAGTAACTGGCTTAAACTCACCAATATGTTATTTGACTACAATTTCTGGAAAAATTACAATAGAATGGTTAATGAAATGAATAAGGTCCTATTGTTAATCTTGATTTACAGTCAATATCTGATAATTACAGTCTTCATTGTCCATTATCCACTGTTAGTTCACCTCTTATTTAGTCGATATTTTTGCTGATGAAAAATAAAATGAACCTCGGTTGATGTAGGACTTACTGAAATCTTGTTTGCCATATTTTCACTAGGCTTTACTTGTTAGTTCTTGCTTGTTATAGGCGACACTGTGCTTGGGAATGCCAACTTATTCTGATGAACTGTAATAGATTCCTCTCTATACCCATTAACAGCAACTGTTCTGAACACACATAATAGCTAAAACCAGTCATTCTTGTCCGCAGGGTAATGTTTTCAATTTCTGCCAGCAGCCTGAGTTAATCCAAATCATCAGGTGCCAGACCAAGATTTAAGTTTCCGCAGTGTAATTCCTGATCTTGCTATTCACTGTTTTAGATTCCAGGTCTGAAGACCTAATTATCTGGATCACAGATATAACTGCTTCAATTGCTGCATTTTCTCTTGATTTTTTTTTCCTGTTCATAATAAGAAACTGTCAATTGCATGAGGTATTCTGCATTTGAAAAATTTAAACCAAGCTTGGTGGTCCGTTGCTGTTCCCCTAACACTCTTGGAGGATGAAGGAGGAGGATTTCAAGTTTGAACCCAGCCTCAGCACTTGGAGACTTAAAGACACAGTTTTTTAAAAGAAAGAGAAAAAGAAAAGAAAAGAAAAAATAGAAAGGCTGGATATGTAGCTTAGCATGAAAATTTGGGTTCAATCCCTAGTATCACCAAAATCAAACAAGCACATAAACAAGACCTAGATGGAAAGAAGAAAAAAAGCTAAAAAGCTCTAGAGACTTTTATTCCCTTTGGGGGAAGAATTTGCTTGCTCTTCGTTGGAACGTAAAGAAAGCATATTACTTTGTCTCAACAAAGAACTTAGATTGTTTTGTGCCTCTGTTGTGGACTCATCTTCTCTTCTGGTTCACATTTTACTTTCAGGGCAAAACCTTTTAGAATCTCAACTGAATTCATGGTGTGTTTATTGTTGTCCTTTCTCCTCTCTTGTCCTGCAGTCCAATTTTGTTTCCTTTGCTACAAAAGATTACCCAAAGCTCTTAGCTTTTTAGTCACTTAGCAATTGCTTTTTGATTGATTTCTTGGCTTCTCACTCGCGGGTTTTTTAGGATTTCCCAATGACCTAGAGAATTAAAGCATTCAGAATTCTGGATTCACTCCTCTGAGTTATTTTTCTCCAGGATTACTTTAAGATGCCCTTTACATCTTATATGCCTTCTTACTTCTGAAAATAAATTTTTACCTTCCCCTTAATAATATATCAAACTCAGTTTCTGCTTTCTGCTGGAGCTTTATGCCTGATCCTGAGATTTAAAGAGACAATCCTCAGCATAAAAACCAGTATAATTCTGGTCTCTTGTAATTTGTTCATTTTCTCTTCACCCTCTTGCTGCCTCAAGTTTTGCTCATGTGGTCATTTTTATACTGAGTACCAGATGTGTCTCACATTTCTTCTGTCTTATAGATACATTTTTCTAATTCATGTTCCCTGGAATTCACCTGTTGTCCAATGCCACTTTATAATTTCAGTTATATAATTTACCTAATGGGCCCATTTAACATTTTATTTTATTATTTTTTACTAAATGTATACTTGAAAATATACAGGAAAAGGCCACATTCTATAATTACCAAAGCTGTTTTTCAAGTAATTAAACCTTATTCACTTTCTACATATTAACATAGTGGAATAAACTTTATTGCTTTAATCAGTATTTTAATAATACAAATCATAGATATTAGATTTAAATGTAATACTAGATGATTGAAAAATTTCACAATAACTTCGTTTAGTGCCATAAAAATGGTGATTTTATTATATCTCTTTGGTTTTCCAAAAGTCAGGCTGTTCACAATAGCTTTCAAGTATTCAAATCATCAATTTATGTTGTATCAGATTATGTACCCAGTTAGGCATATGCAATTTATATGGCCCTTGAATTAGGACTGGAATTTTAACCACTATGAATGTGAAATGTGAAGAAAATGCCTTTCATTATCCAATTACATTTAAATATATAATGAGTATTTCAAGTATCAGAGGTTTTAATAATGAATCAAATATATCCCTCTATTTTAAAAAGTCACTACAGTGATTCGTTGTATTCCTACCTCATGTCCACATTCCTAGATGGTCAGGATTATTAGTCAGGAAAATAGAACTAAGGAATTTTCTAGCAAATGAAATAAGTGAGTGATATCACAAAGTTCAGAAGGAGATTCGTATTTGGAAGCAATTTTGTAGAGACAAGACTGTCAACAAATGGGATGAGATGGAAGGTTATTTATTGTGACCCTGGAACACTGCAGAGGACATAGCATGCCCTGATGAACATTATGAGACACTCAAGATCATTCTTCATTCTAGATGAAGAGGAAAATTCATAGTTTGCTGCAGTCTCATTACTCGATTATTACCAAGTTCCTGATTTTCAAATACTGGAAAACCACTGATCTTTTACTGTTTCATTCAATTTATTGGAAGTTGAGAGATTAGAGAATAATACTTGTACACACTAGTAGTAGTAGAATATAATAAACTGGATTATATTAAGTCTGAGTGAAGAATGCCTGTCAAAGTATGTTAATATTTCTGATGAAGGGAATGGTTAATAGAGCATATCAATATATTCCTTAAATAGGAATTCTAAAATAAAAGGAAAGATAAAAATAAATCAATACAGGGGCTTGGGGTGTAGCTCAGTGGTAAAGTGCCTGCCTGGCATGTGCAAGGTCCCAAGTTTGATTCCTGCCAACAAAATCAATCAATCAATCAATACAAAAGTGCAATGAGGTCACAAACTGGGGCAAAAGAAAATGGTACATTTTCTACCCAGTAAACAGTGTACAGTAAAAATAACAGTGTGAAGGAAGATTTTTGAAAGAAAATGACCCACATAAATTTTATTGAATTATCAGTCCACATGATTTTAATTTTTCATAACTAGTATCTCCAAAAGAAAATTACAGTAATATAGTTGGTTTTTCACGTACTTAAGTGATCATGATTAAATTTTAAATCCACCAAAGTTATTTACCACTGATAAAGTACTGGACACTCTCATTCTGAATTTGCACTTGTTGAAATATGTATTCAAAGGCTGTTAGGCAAATGAACACATTAATATACATCTTCCCCTTACAAATAAAGTTTATAGATATTTTAAAGTTTACCCTTTTAAAATTGTAGCAATTACACATATGGTATTTCAATCGTATCTCAGTAAAATTATTCCAATGATATGTGCTTCATACATAGAAAAATGAAGATTCATTTACAAATCATTTTGCTTTCTCAGATATACATCTAAAATGGTAACGATAATTCTTCAGTCTTTTGATGATACCAAGGTAATTTTATCTCAATAGGCAATCAAGTATGGAACAATTAACTTAATCATGAAATCAAGTGATGTTATTAGATGTATCAAAATATATTTCTAATTTTATGCTTTAAAAATTATAAGGCAATTACATTATTATTTTCCTAAATTATACACAACTAACAACATTATCTTCAGCATTTTCTTCTATTTAAATTAAAATGTTCTACTACTTTACATTAACATGAAGGAGATAAAAGGACAAAGCTATAAATTTGATTTCAGGTGTATCTTTCTTCAGTTTTTGAGTAGAAAACTAGTAAATGTATGTAGTCATGGGGCACTATATTTTACATTTCGTGGAGAAATTCAATATCATTTCTGCCAATTTTCATAGAAGAATGATTATCTAATTCTTTTCATTTTATTATCATTTCAAATTTTTAAAGTTCAAGTTTTTTTTTAATTTTTGTAACCTACTTTCACTATTGTTATTTTTTTCTTTTATTTACTTATTTATTCATTTTTCTAGTTATTTTCAGTATTTATTTTACAGTATTGTAGATTAAATTCAAGCCTTTTGCACTTAGTACATCCCTAGCAGTTATTTGTGTTTTACTGTTTTAAAATTTTGAGACAGTGTCTCACTGTGCTGCTGATATTCATAGGTGTGGCTCGCACTTGTGGTCTTCCTGACTGAGTGACACACACCGCTAGGGTTATGGACATGAGCCTGCACTGTCTACTTATTATACCTTAATCATACAATTGCTTTTACTTTGTGTTATACTGTAGACTTTCTCAAAAATGGAACATAGCATCTACATAGTAAGAACTATGTAGCATATAATTTGTCTTATCAAAATAGACAGAAGGAGTTTTATTTAACCCAAGAATTTCTCAGTACCTTTTTAACTAAAAAAGATGTTCATATTGTGCAGTGCATTTCCATGAGAAATTTATATTTTAGAAATAATAATGGAACAATATATCTATTTCTACTAACTATAGATCTTCCCTGAGTCAGTGTTTATATCTTTAAAACGGTATTAAAACACAAACACTCCATCTTTAATGATCTTTTAAGTTTCCAATTAAATGCATTACATAAACTTTTTATGCTCCTAATTTCTTATTCAGTTTACTTGATAATTGACAAATTGCTTAACATTTTCATCTATAAGTAATGATTTATTTTATACATTAATAAAGTGGTTCTGAGAGAATGATATCTTTAATATTTACAATGCAAATACACCTAATAAACTTTCCCAACAAATACCAATTAACTATATAAACATCATGAAATTTATAATTTCTATCCTCGTTGAAAATCATGACAGGAATTTTCAATAATTTCAGTAGTTATTGCTTGATATTTAAAATAAGTTCTGCATGTCTAACTGGCTAAAATGTACACAATTAATTTATTGGTGAACCTCTTTCTTGCAATTTGAACACAAACATGACAACACCTTCAGAAGAAACTTCATTCTTTTCTACTTTGCTATAATTACTGTCTTTTCGAAATTGCTAGGTCGTTTTTCCCATCCTACATTTTTTGTCAAATTATTTCATTAAAATAAATGTAACCCTATGTTATCAGGTAAGAACTGAGCTTCATGTTGCTTTATAGCAACTGCATATTTTGCCATGTTTTCCGATATTCTTGAATAGTTCCAAGAATTGGATACATAAGACCTTTGGCATTCTTTAGGTGGTATATTAGTAAGGGTTTCACTAGAGAAAGTTTTATCCTGCAGTAGATCAAAGAGATAGATATAAAGTAAATGTTAGATTTAGTATTCTTTTAGATTCATAAGAAAAACCAAATAAATACAAAGTGCCTGGCAATTTGGGATAAAAAATAACTTTAAAAAAAAATAAATGGGAATGTGAGAATGAAGGAATCAAGCACTATGTTGAAGAGTATGAAGGTTTCATATTTTGTAACAACAGGAAATGTAAAAGCCACAGACAGCATGGTTGTATGATTGACAGTGAGAAGATGAAGACTGCATTTAATTATTTTTGCATTCTCAGTATGACAAATGGTTTATGATCAGATGCCAATTAGAATGAAGTGGGAATAGGAGTTATGAGATTCAAAAAAATAGAGAAATGTAAAATACCTATTCTGTAAGTGAAATCACATTTAATTATAAAAATCATGTCTAGGATAAGTTTATTATATTTTCTTTTGGTACACATTAGTAACAGTTTAATTTAATACACACGAAGCACAAAAGTATTGCAGGATATGGGACTCATATCTGATCGTTTTAACTGTAATCATATATTTTATTTCTTGATTATTGAATGTTATTTCTAAAAGTTTTGACATTTAATATCACCTCTCTCTTGAAACAGTCTGTTTTTAACCTGCTTAATTCCTAGTAAATTTTTGCCCCACTACCTTCATTCTCACAGCTATGCAGTGGTAGATTTGCTACTAAAGCAAATGTACTATTTACCTGGCAAGTATTTTCCCTTTACAATATTGTGTTCTTCATAAAATTATTTTACCTGAAAAATGAAAAGTACACATCTGTTAAATCCATTAAAAGCAATATTAACTAAAAAAGAGAATGATACAATATGGAAAAAGAGCTTTAGAACATATGAATTTCTATATAAATGAGTATACTTGTATTTATTTTTGCACTTAGTGCTAGTCCCATCTAGACTGTATTTATATTCTCCTTGTATGCCTGTATGTGGTCTTTTCTAACCTTACCCTGTGAGTCTCTTGGGCAACTAATATGAACCTAAAAAATAACTGTAGAATAAAAAGAATGGAAATGTAAGGTGAGTAAATGCATGAATGTTTCAGATTACAAGGATAAAAGGGAACAGAGTTTACAGGAAGAGTGGCATATAAGTCTAATTATATATAAATGTTGAGTATTGATCCAGGATCATTCATCTGCATGTTACCTACTTAATCCCTTCAAAGAACTATAATGAAGTTTGTATTTCTAAATATGCTTGTGTATAATGTATAATAATTTAGATAGATGTATATAGATATCAAAGTATATATCTAAATATCATATTAATATATTAAACTATATTAGATATGCATATCTAATAAATATATAAATATTTATTAAAAACATATATCTAAATATCATACATATTAATATATATTAATTATATCTGCATATATATGTATCTCTATGATATGTTACAATCATTACTAATATTATCATATACTTGTGGTGTTAATCTGCTTTTTTGACCCAGGAAAATATACACGACACCAGGTACTTAAATATTTAGCTCATATTTTGGGGGGATTCAGTCCGTGACTGTAGATACCAAGGCAGACACAAGGCAAAAAGGAATGGTGCAGCAAAGCTGCTTAAATCATGGCAGCCTGTGAAGCAGAGCCCAGGGGACAGCCGCAACCAAGAGATACACCCTCCAAACACACCAGTGACCCACCCTCTCTGACTGAGCTCCTCACAGGACACGCATTTATGAACATCAGCGGGTTAACCCACTGGTTACTGTAATACCCTGTGATAGTTGCTGACTGTGTCAGCTGAGTAAGAGCTGCCTAACTAAATGAACAGCATAGTTCTGGGTGTGGAAAACCCATCCTATAGAGGACTGTTGCCAGAATAAAAAGGAAAATGAGAGGGAAGGATTGCTTTAGTTTCCTCACAGGGCCCCAATCTTCACTTTGACCTTAAATGTCCTCTCCTGGCATCCAGTGCAGACTCTTCAGCCTTCTACTGCAGAGCCTTTGGCATCCTGAAGCAGAGTCCTATGGGGAAGTGTAATAAGCTCCAGACCTTCGACTGGAGCCTTCAGATCTCAGTGAGCAGGCAGAGCTTTTACATTTTTCCATACTTGAATCTACTGTAAACCAATCTTGTAAATTTTTATACATTTGTATAAATTATGTTAAATCTGTTTCACTAATAAGCAATGAAAATTTTAACACCACGATGATATAGTAACCTCTCCAGGAGATTCTCAATCCAGGCCAGTTGACAATTACATTTACTGCCTCAGTTTCTAACTCTCCCACTTGAATAACTATTGTTCAAATTTAATTGATATGGAAAAAGTAGGACCATGGTACTGTATCCATGTTTCAAAACCTTTAATGTCAATGTTCTCTGATTTTTTCTATATTTGGGCAATTTACATGTTGGGAATTTTTTCCTAGTAAACCTCCCTTTTATAAGAACATATCACATATCTATCCATTTATGACCATTAAACCAGCAACAGAATTGTAATACATTCTGAGTAAATATTTGAGAGTGGACTACAGGGTCCAATTTGCTCTTGGTCAGCATTTTAAAAATAGAATTTAAAAATAGCAATAAAACAGTTTCAATACAGACTAATAGGACACTAACTATAATTAGTACATCGTGTATTGTTTTGTACATAGCACTTCTTCAGAGTACAAGATATAGGCATGAAACATTGTCAAAACAATATTACCACAGACTTTCTTTTCAATGAAATAAAAGAAACTGGTTGTATTACTCTCTTAACTATCTTCCATGTGTATGGAGATATATTTGTGTATATATATATATATATATATATATATATATATATATATATTCTTTTCCTTTTCCCTTATTTCCTTTCCCTTTTCCTCCATGACAGTTTTTCTCTTTATTTTTTTAAAGTTAGCAATTGCACTTCTGGGTATCTTCCCAGAAAACTAAAAACATCATACCAAAGTGATATATGTGCACCCGTGTTTATAGCAGCACAATTTGTAATAGCTAAATCTTGGAAACAACCCAAATGCCTACCAACCAAGGAATAGAAAAAAAACCAGGATGTGTTTTGTTAATATAATGGATTACTACTCAGCCATAAAGAACTATAAACTCAAAACTTTTACAGGTAAATGTTTGCAACTTGAGACCATATTTATAAGTGAAATAAATCAGACCTGTATGTGTAAACATTACATTGTCTCACTAGTGTGAGAAGCTGAATGAGTAAATAAGATACAAAATGTAAAATAGATATTTTGAATTGGGAAGAAACTGTTGAACAGAAAAGAGCAACTAATGGGGGAAATGGAAAGGAGGGAAGAGAGTCAAAATGAAAGGGTGAGGTAAATGTTTGGAATCCGTTCAGGACAGCTAGAGCCACCACATGCAATCAAAGACATTCACAAGAAGGGACTCCCAGAACTGCTGGGAAAGTAACAAGAACATTAGGATAAGTGTATTTCATGTGAACAGGTACATTCTGAGGAGGACTGATGGCAGTGTATCTCTTAATATATTTTTAAACATTTAAACATTCACTCTATGTATTCATCATGTTTAACAATCCCAGCTGACAAGTGTATATAGTACACAAGTAGAAATATTGACATTCTAGAAAGGTAAAACTATGAAGAGAGCAAAGAATATTGCTGGTTACCAGGAAATGCTCCTGGTAATGCTCCTGTGGGGTGAAGGAAGGAGGGAGGAATAGTTTGGGTACAGGGAGTATTTATTGTACTAAGAGTAATCTCTATGAGTGTGGATAGGCATCACTGTGCAATTTTCAGAAATCAAAGGTGATACAGCACAAAGAGTGTACCGTGATGCACAGGATGACATTTCATTCATAATAATGTGTGGATATTATTTCACTTGTTGGAAACAATATGCAGACTAGTGCAAGCTGTTTATTCTAGGAAAAACTTAAAGTATTATTTTATACAAGGAAATGCTCCTTTGTACTCCACATTTTAAAAATTAAATAGGCTTAAAAACAATGTTAATTAAAAAGACAACACAAGGCTATAACTACTAGCATACTTACTGTATTTAAAATCAGTGGCTTAAGTTAATTGTACAAAAACAGCACATGTTTTATATCTTTTCTTCAGTTGGTGGACAGTTAGGTTATTTCCAAGATTTAGCTTCTACAAATTATGCTGCAATAAACATAGGTGCGCATATTTCTATACAGTGGAGTATTACTCAACTATAAAGAAAGTTAAACTCAAGGCTTTTATAGGTAAATGGATGCAACAAGAGACCATACTCATAAGTGAAATAAACCAGACTTGCATGTGTAAACATCATCTGTTTCCCTAATGTAAGACACTGAAAGTGTAAATAAGATCCAAAAGGAACAATAGATATAGTGAAAGGGAATGAAACTGCTCAAAAGGAAAGAACTGGGATGAGGGAAATGAGAAAAGAAGGAAGGGGGAAAAAAAGAAAAGATATGTATATATACACAAGACAGCTAAGATAATTGTAGTACTAATTTCTATTTGTTCATTAAAATGAATAGTTACTGCTTATATTGTTTATCAATTTTGCATGCCAGTATCTCATAATCTGAGAAACTACTTTGATGATAACAATATGCAATATAATAACAATCAATAATTTCTTATCATCTTGTTTTGAAATTCTGTATCATTTTAATTGATTTTTCTCCCTTTAAAATAAACACAAATTAATTATAGAAAACATTAAATATAATTTTTATGTATTACAGCACATGTTAGCACCACACAAAAACATGTTTGAAAATGTCTAGCGAGCAAGAACATTGAGTATATTTTGAACATGTAAAATGATAACACAGAGAGATTGAATGACAAACAAAATAGAAATGCTACAAGTTAACAATGACAAGTTGGCTTGAAATCATCAAATAAAAGAACTTTGATTTATTAGAATATTGTTTGGGGGCTGGGGATATAGCTCAGCAGCACAAATGCCTAGTGGGCAAGCACAAGTTCCTGAGCTCCATTCCCAGTACCTAAAAAAAAAAATATATATAGTTTCTTATATAATTTTCCTGCATTTGATGAAATTTGTTCTTTCCTAAAAATAATCTTATTTGATTAAAATAGGCTACATTCAAGTGATAAAGTCATGCATTTTACTCATTTTCTTTATAGTATTTTTTGGTGCTTCACATTAATCATGGTATCTAGAACTTAGTATTGACTAAGGGTCAATAGCTGCCTTCGCTGCACTTTGTATAAATGGACCTTACCTGAGGGTCCTAATTGCAATATCTATTGCAATATTTTTTACAGAATAGATATAGAACATACTTTAAGTCTAAAAGGAATGGTTAGTTCAGATTGAAAATGGAAAAGATATGTATTATGATATTTAATATCTGTAAGTAATATAGACCATTCTATACCATGAACTTTCAATTTTCAAAGTCCTGTGTTGGTCATTATCCTTCTCAGAAGGCAGGAAAGGACAGCAAAGTACACTGACATCTAGGTCATTCCAACAGTCAAGAGTAAAAGCATACGATGGATGAGAAGAGATGCTAGTGAATTGTTTTACACTCGAGCTTAGCCAAAAGGCTGAGATGCAGTAGTGAATGGTTTTATCACTTTAGAGATAAATGAAAACCTCTGCATATTTCACAATATACCTGTGTCTTTTATTCAAAGATAAAAGCATAAAGACACTTTATGTAATACTACTTTTAATAAGTATGTATAAATCCTTATAATTTTTGATAACCAGTAGAATGTGTACGCTAGAAATAGGATTTGTTAGAACAAAATATACTAATTTGGTTAACTACTTTCACTAAAAGATGAATTTTGAAGATTGTTTTGTTCTTTAAAAAAACCCTCCAGTTGTATGTATTCATTTCATTCTTAATAAGTAGACTTTTATATAAAACTTCAGTGATTTAGCATAAATTCAGATTTAGCATAAATTCCTCTACGTGGCTAATCAATTATTAATTACTAAATGAGAGAGTTAATGAATCATGGCTATTAGTAAGCGACAATAATATTCAATGTCGATTTTGCATTTGATGGGACATACCACTGATATGATCTGAGACATAATGCCGTGGTGACTCTACATGTCCTCAGTCCTAAAGGATATTTTTGTGATAAAATGCGGTATACAGATACAGAAGCTTCCTATGCTCTAACTGTACATTTTACTTGCTCAGTTTATAGCATTTTAGTTTACTTCAGGATGCTCCTCTACTCCATGACCTATTAGAGCTAAATTTGTAGTGCTGGCCAATAATTTAATACTTATAACACAAAACACTGCTCTCTGTGCACTGCTCTCAGTTATATTAACCACTACTAAAGCTAATTCTATTGTAAAGACTCCAATCCCTTTTGAAAAATTCCAATTACAGCTGGAATAGAATACAATAGAAATTTAAACAATTATATACTATATAGCATTGCCATATGCACAAAAATTAATTGAATAATAAATTCACTGGTTATTCATCTGTAGTAAATGATGCTTCTTTGTGCTTTTAAGGAACCACAGCTTGTTCATGAAGGCAAATTACTGCCAAATGAAAGTCTGGGATTGCTTTAATATTATATTGGTCAACATTTTGTCCACTATGTATGTACCTTTCTTCAATACTCACAGGTTTATTTCCTCACCGTGTGTCCTTGCTCGTTCTTAACGCACTTCCTCTGTAACTCAGCCAAAGTAAAATTCGAGTCCTATTTTGTTCACTGTGGTATATTTTCCACCATCTTTCTTTACTTTCTGTCTTCCTTATTTTTCCTTAATGATTTTCTTTATTCAGTCTTTCATGGTTTATTTTGTTTTGTTTTTGTGTAATCCACAGCCATGAGATATTTAAGATCTTCATATTTTCATTTTGATAACCTTATGTTTATTTGCTGAGATATACTCCTGTTTTGCTGTGTAGGGACCAGTGATACAAAAATTAAAATAGTTAACACAAAGAAAAAGTAAAAGAAATTGTCATTATCTAGATTTAATAGTTAACATATATTTGTAATTTTGAACAATGATATTGTTTAAAAGGTAATCTATTCTGTAGGGATAAGAGTTGTGAAATTGTATTCTGCCCTGAAAAATAATAATAATTAACACAGATGGTACACATATAGTAAAAAAAGAAGAGGGGAGATAAACGGAGGGCATGATAAAGGTGAATAAATAAACCTAATAGTGTCTGCCTGTTGCCATAGGATGTTAGAAAGAAAATATCTGGAGGAAAATTAAAGTATACTATTCCAGGTCTGTGCTTTCCCTAACTAAGCACCTAACCATCCATAGTCCTCAGGAAAGAGGAAATTTTGTGGACAGATAAGCTGATAAAAAGGTTTTGGTAGAGAAATCGCTAACTGGGGATTTAAGTTAGTCATTCAAATAACAAGAACTAAACAGTGATTCATCAAGGTAAGGCACCTAGCATTTTAGGGACCCAGAGGTTTTTGTATTTGGAGATGCAGAACTAACATAAATTCATAATATTTTTGCATTTATTTACTCTAGAGGAAAATGTACCACTAAAGCTCCATAAATTTGTCAAAGGAATTGTTAAATTCCTTGTCAAAGGAATTATTTTATTTAGCCTAATTTTCACCCCCCCCCCAAAATACTAGAAAACATTATTAAAATGACTAGTAAAATGTCTATACAATTTTGTTCCTGTGTTCCCTTTATTTTTATCATTTTCTGAAATAAAATTGTAAATATCAATCATTTTATTCCATATTCTTCTCCCAGTGTTTCATGTTATATATATTATTGCTTAAGTCTAAATGCAACGTATGGGGGCTGAGGATTTAGCTCAACGGCAAAACGCCTGCCTGGCAAGCTCAAGGTTGTGAATTCGGTTCCCTGTACCGGAGAAAAACCAAATAAATAAATAAATAAATAAAAAATAAATGCAACGTATGAATTTAGCACATTGACTTAAGGTACTATATGAAGATTTTGAAAATTTATTTCCCAAAATATATAATTTCCCAATTAAAATTGAATTCTTTTAGTTTGCTACATAACACCTGTAACACATTTCCTGAGGCGTATTAATTTGGGCTGGTTAAAAAATCATGGGTTTTAAAGAGTGAAGAGTGTGCAGCAAAGTACATAGTAAGGACTTGTTGACAATCTCCAGAAAATTTTCAACCTTGACATTGTCAACTAAGCTATTTTCCTCTTGGAGAATAATAATATATAATGTATAGCTTAGTTTGTTAGCATAACAAAATTAATATGTTTGCAATAACAAGTTAGTTAGGAAATATAATCTATTCTGTCAATCATCATGGAAGCCCTTCATGTGCTTATTCATTGACTATCTCCTTATTTTCCCTAAAACTAATACTTATTCTGAAATTTTACTAATCTTTCCCTTTGTTTCTATTCAGTTGTACATCCTTTAACAGCATGGCATGCTCTTCTTAAAAGTATAATAAATAAAAGAAATGAATCTTAACAACAACAAACATGCTTTAGTTTTACTTGGAAGACCGTAAGATTCGGGGCTGGGGATTTAGCTCAGCAGCACAGCGCCTGCCTGGCAAGCTCAAGGTCGTGAGTTCGATTCCTGGTACCGGAGAAAAACCAAAGGGGGGAAAAAAAAAAAAAAGATTGTAAGATTCCCATTGTCATGAATTTTCTCATTCTTTATTAAAAGACCAGTTTAGTATGCTCTTTTTTTTCTGTCTTATACATAATTTGGTAGCTACTTTCAGAGGTTTAGGTGCTATGCCTTTATTAAGATTTTGGCACCTGCCTGGCAAGCGCAAGGTCCTGAGTTTGATTCCCAGGACCAAAGATAAATAAATAAATAAAAAGTTTTTGAATCATACTTTTCTGTACTCAGGAGGCACGTTTGAAGATTTTCCCTCAATTTTTTTCTCAATTTTTGTATTTGGAGCTGTTCATATTTTGTGTCATACATGCAGTTCTGCAGCAGAATAATAATGTTTGAAATAATCTTGTGTTTTCATTTATTTTTTGTGCTATGACAGGATAATCAAGACTGAGTAACTTACAAAGAAAAGAAATATATATCTTACAGTTCTGGAGGCTGGGAAGTCCAAGAACAAAGGACTACATCTGAAAGAGAGGTGTTCATGCTGGGCAGTGATGTGGTAGAACACATCACAGGGCAAGACCACACATAAAGGGAGAGGAGAGCAGGAGCAGGATAACACATGCAGAGAGAGAAAGCTTGCTTCTATGACAAAACTAATCCAGGATCACAAACTGGCTCCCTAAATTCCAGCATTAGTTTTTTATGAGGGTGGGTCCTTCATGACCTAATCACTTCTTAGAGGACTCAGCTATTAATATGAAAGTGGCAGTTAAATGGAGAACCTGAGTTTTGGAGAGGCTATTCAGACCATATCAGCTTTTTTGCATTTATCTCTTAGAATATAAATGCATACTTCTGTGTGCTGCTTAGCAAGCTCAGGGCCTCACACATGCTACCTGCTATTCCAGTGGGCAATAACCACGGAGCTACATGGGGTCATTCTGTGAGAAAGCAGCTTTTGATTTCATAATAGTAAAGTTCATGCAGAACAATCAGTTTAATGTGTAGACATTTCATATTTTAACTATTTTAAACTTACTAAAATATTTAACTCACTTACTTAAGGGAAACACAAAACATTTTGTTTTCACTTTCAGTATTTGATTTAAATGGATACAGTGTACTAAAATCCACAATCACTCTAAACTTATTAAGTGACACACTTTTTAACCGAGAGAGTCTACTTTTCAAGTTGGCAATAATCTGCACTATTGTTGATTTTTTCTTATGGTTTCCTATATTAAAATACAACAGATTCACACTGTACATTTCCTGATGCCTATACAGATGGAACCATTTCTCTAAGCCCCACATCATTTTGGAAAGGTATATCTGTAGATCATATCCTAGTCAGTGTTGTAGGAATGCTTGTGGATTTTAGGTCCCTAAGAATGAAATAATCACAGATAGATAGATAATTTCAGAGTTTTTTAAAATTCAAATAAAACATACATTACTTTGCTTACTTCCTCTATTTGGAATATGTAAAATTTTATCTTATAGTTTACATCTTGCATATTCCATCATCAATCTTGTGTATTACATTTGAATTCTACCATAATATATCTCTCTGTACTTGTTCTACATAAAGAATGTTGGCTTTCCAAAAGCCAGAATATAGGGGGACCTGAGTACTGTAGAAGAGGGGCATGTAAGTAAAAATGAACAAAATGTGATATGTATACATATGTGTAAATTCCCCTAGATGAGTGTAATTATTAATTCTAAAGAAATTTTTTAAAAGAAAAAAATCAAAGAATATAAGTAACATAAAGTAGCCCTTAAATGCAGATATGCTTTTCGCCATGTTATATATATATGTATATAGTTTGGTTAATAATATGAATGAAACCACCACTAAATATCCTTGTTGAAAATGTTATGCTTTGAAATATTTTGGAATATAATACAAATACTGCGCTCTTTTCAGCTCCCTAGCTTCCTCTGATAGCTACAACCTGAGTCTTTTTTTTTTTTTTTGGTTTTTCTCAGGTACCGGGAACCGAACTCACGACCTTGCGCTTGCCAGTCAGGCGCTTTTGCCACTGAGCTAAATCCCCAGTCCCCAACCTGAGTCTTTTAATGGGATGCCAACTAATTTCCAAAAGATCCCTTGTCATCTGTCAAATACACATATTCAGCAAATTTCTATAGGAATAATAATCTACACCCTCAAGATTTTAGAAGATAAAATAAAATTATGCTTTTAAAATATTGCAATAATATTAAATTTTGAATGTTAGAAAAATGGCATTAAGATCAATATGAAATATAAATAAATTATTACCAAGGTTAGTAGAAAAGAATCTAGAATATTCCCTGAAATTAAACTACAAATTTCTTTTTAACCTTCTCTTAGATTCAGGCTTTCTTAAATTTCAAAGAACTGGTGGTTATACAGTTGTGATAAAATTTTAATAAAATTTTTCATGCAAATTTATATTCTATTTTAAAATAGTATATTCTCTAAGACAAATGCAATTAAAATACTATTTTAGACATTTTCAGAAAAGGTGTACAAACTCACTAGTGGTACTTTTATCATTGGTTAGGAAATACATCTTCAGGAAGAAATAAAAAGTTTGCTGATTGTCTGCGTTTGTTAACAGCATGGTACCGACTTAATTGGAGTAAGAAAAGCCTAGCGGACTACTAAAGCACAGCACTGAGGGTGCCTGTGGGGTGTTTCAGAGATGACTGGCACATAGGACAGCAAATCTAGGGAGAAAGAGCCACCCCATTTGTGCACAGTGACAACTAGTAGGCCAGGAATTTGGTGAAACAAAGGGAAAGAAGCAAGTTTCCTGGGATTTTTTGAATGCTCTAGCTTGCTTTCTTTTTCTTCTTCTTTTTTTTTTTTTTTTTTTTTTTTTTTTTTTTTTTTTTTTCGGTCTGTTTGAGACAGGATCTCATTATGCAGTTCAGGCTAGATGAGCTCACATTGTAGCCCAGGTTGGCCATGAACTCACAAAGATCCTCCTGCCTCAGCCACCTGAGTGCTGGGATTACAGGCATGCGCCACCACATTGACAAGGTTGCATTCCTTTCTACTTTCACCTTTGGGCATCCATTTCCAGTTTCTTCAGCCTTCCCCTGTGGACTTACACAAACTTCTTGGGGAAGCTTCTGGCCTTTGACCTTAGGCTGGTGCTGCATCCTTAACGCCTCTTGTTCTGCAGCTTTAAATGCTTGGTGTGAACAGTAGCTAGACTTTCTTGCTCTCCGGCACATGGAGGGCCATTGTGAACTATCCTGACTGTGATCCTGTAAGAACTACCTCTTAAATACATGCATTTGTCTGTCTGTCTTCCAATATACCTAACCAATATACTGTCAATACCCTAACCAATATACTATCACGAAGGGTAGAATTCTGAGCCACAAAACAAAAGGAATGATTTTGAACCATAAGCAGAATAGTACATAAGGATTGGAGAATACTTACCAACTCTTTCAAAAGCTTTTTTTTTTTTTTTTTTTGTACCAGGAATTGAACTCATGACCTTGTGCTTGCCAGGCAAGCACTGTACCACTGAGCTATATGCCTAGAAAAATGGCTGGAAACCATTATTTTATTTTATTTTATTTTGTTTTATTTTTTTGGTATCAGGAATCGAGCTCAGGACCTTGTGCTTGCCAGGCAGGTGCTTGTGCCACTGAGCTATATCCCTGGCTCTCAAAAGCTTATTTTGTATATCTAACAAAATTGAAGTTCATTGAACTATCAGGCTTTAATTTTTAATCCAAGTCCCTAAGTATGTTAGTATTTGCATCATTTTGTCAGTGGATTGACAGAAATTTATGCTACCTAAAATTATTAAACCACCGGTGTCTGGAGATGTTTCAATTATTCACTTACCTTTTTCATTTTTATTACTTACTTTTCATTTGTAACCTCTGTGATATTTAAATCTGAAGTAAAAATTCAAACCTGAAGAGAAGGGGATATGTCTTACTTTTCTCTTGTTGCTGACACAAAATACCCAAAGCCCAAAATTAAGGAAGGAAAGGTTTACTTAGCTTAGAGTTTATGGAGGTTTGAGTCTATACCTGGCTCACTCCAAGGCAGAGTGGTACACGGCAGAGGGCAACAGTTCATGGCATCAGAACACAGCAACAACAACAACAGCAAAAGGGAGGAGAAAACAAGCAGATGTTTACATTGTAAACAGGCTACCCCCACCCAGGGAGTATGTAGCACTCACATAATCTCCATGCTCTCCTCTTGCACAGGCTCAGGACGTATACAAAGTAAGCACCCTGGCTCCCTGCTGAGTGGCTTAGCCAAACTTCTAGACTCCCCAAGTTGACACAAAATATCACCCATAGTGGAAAAAAGGGAAAGCATAGAGATGACATTTTCAAAATACTATGTGTTAGAAATTGAAGGCCAACAAGATTTGTCGGATAGTATGCAGTACAAAGTGCACTGAGACAGAAATTGTAGTATTTTTTGTGGTACTGGGAATTGAATTTAGGACCTTGTGCTTGTCAGGCAGGTACTTGTGCCACTTGTGCAGGTACTTGGGCCACTATATCCCTGGCCCAAAATTGTGCTATTTTACAAGATAATTCATTTGATCCATAATTTCTCTGAAGTAGAAATATATATCAAGTTCCTAGCTAGGGAAGAAATTGTTCATTTCACATCATGTTTGGTAGTTTATTGAAGGTATTTGATAGGGTTTTCCCAAAATCCTTTGCTACTGAATAAAGCTGCCATATCTTGCTCCTGAAAGAGCTCTTATCACTCATCAATGAAATTATGACTGAGTTTTGCAACCATCGTGATAAACCATTTTACAAAATTTTCAAAAATTTAAGACAAGATAATCCGCAGGATTCCACATGCCTTAGTGTGTCTCATTTCTCTAGTTCATCACTCATTTACTTTTGTTTTCTTCATAGATTTGCCTACATGTGATGTTTTACATAGATATCATCATACAATATATAATCTTTTGCATGTTGTAAAACACATCAATACTTAACTCATTATTTGCCAAATAATATTCCATAATTTGAATAATTTTTAGATTTAAAAACTAGACTCATCATTTTTGGTCTGATCTTCACTGTATGAATGTATCATCCTTTCTCATAGATTTATCTATATTTTTAAGGCTTTTTCATTTCATCTATTTTGGTGGATACCAAGTCATAGCTTGTTATACATTTTAGTAAAATATCCCAGGTAGCTAGTATCATTTCATATACTTACTTGTCATCTTTAGAGAAATGTCTACTTAATTTTTGTGTTCATTTTTAAATTGCATTGTTATTTAATTGCTAGTTATTTTAAATTTGGTTTCCTTATCAAATAAATAATTTAAAAATAAATTTTCCTATTCCAAAGTAGTTTTTACCGTTTCTTTATGGTCTCCATTTTTTAATAAATTAATTGAAATTTGATTTATCTCCTTTTCTTACTTTTTAACATTTTTTGTGACTTGTCTAACAAAACTTGGCCACTGTGTCTTTGTCTATTAATGCTGCTGTAACAAAACACTACAAACTGTAATTTAAAAACAAGTGATATTTATTTCTCATGGTTCAAGGGCCTAGGAATAATAGGATCAAGGAACTGTAAGACTTGCTGTGGTTAGGAATGGATATTTCTCTACTACCAAGACGGAGCTTTCTTACTCTGTCCAGAAAGAAGGAATGCTGTGTCCCCTGATGACTGAAGGGGTGGAAGGACAAAAGTTAGAGCAAAGTCTCTCTCCCTCAAGAACATTAATACGCATGAGTCTCATCCGTAAGGGTGGATCCCTTATCACCTAATTACTTTCCAAGACTCTCATCTTTTAATACTATGTATTTGGAGATACGTTTATGGATTTTGGGGGGACGCATACATTCAAACCACAAAACTAATGCTTCTCCCCCTACCTCTTTTCTCCCCTTCTCTTTTCCTTGAGGAGCTGAGAGTTAACCCACAGCCTTGCTTATGCTCAACAAATACTTAATTAATGAGATACATCACTAGCCTCCTCTAGGAGCTTTGAAACTTAAGAATTCACATTTACATTTTGGCCAATTTTGAAATATTGTTTCGTTCAACTTCATTCACTTACAAGTGGATGTACAGCAGCCTCTGGACAGTAATTTAATATATTATTCCTTTTCAATTGGAGTGTCTTGGCACCCTTGCAGCAAATAAATTGACTGCAAATGTGAAGGTTACTTCACGGACTCTCAATTTTATTCTTTTAGTATCTACATATTGCTTGTGTGGATACAATGAATCTTGTTAACATTAATTATAGGATGTTTTCAAAGTTTTTCTGTTTTCAAGACAGTTTGTCCTTTGCATTTATAAGAATTTTACCATGAGAATATCTCTTTTCCACATCAGAAACTTACCTTTGAACCTATGAACAGTCAGCTGAAGATGACAGTGGCCTTGTATAAGATTTTGCAGTATCTCTCCCCACCTGCAAATCTATCTGTTCTGTGGGTGTTGTGGACAGCAGTGACAGCTCACTAACTGAGTAATGAGCACTCGATTTATTTTTGTTGATATGTTGAGCCATTCATACTTTTACCCCGTGCTTTTCTGTCACATGTAGTTTAACATATTGAGAGTGGAGCACTGTACCATAGTCATAGATTTAGCCTATGAAATTGTTCCTGAAGGATGGCACTTTACTACACAGGACAGCACCCTTGGGATAAAACTCACCCCAACATCTTCCAAGCAGCATGGTATGTGATGATGCAGGGAGACTCGGTTCTGTGGTGGTACATGTCTAACCATCCAAACATTTTTCTGAGAAAATAGATCTGGCCTAGAGAAATTTCTAATTTCGATGTTATAGATATTGTACTACCACTGTTGCTAATTTCAGACATTCAGCGTAATATCAACCAGCTTTCATTATCATAAAACTTTAAATATTACCTTTGTAATGAGAGAGCATGAAACAGATTCAAAGATCAAAATGATTCCAGAAATAGGCCCAAGACCACTGATCTCCTGCTCAGAGGTACAATGACAGAATAAAGCACAGACAAAATATATACTTTACTAACAAGGGGCACCAAGATGGTCAAAGCACAATGACGGGCTAGGACCACAGAGCATGGTGTCTTTGGCTTTTATGAGGTGTACAGCTTGATTTGGGGCGGGCTCTGATGGGCTGCAGGAAGTGGTGGGGTAAACTGCTGACAAGTTCAAGTACTGAGGAACAATGCCTTTTTGGAAAAGCATCAGGAACAGATCAGGGTTAACTACAATTCTGATTGTCTGCTCACTGCGACTACTGAGCTAGATGGAATTTGTATGAGTTAGGCCCTCAGCCTCCATATTACCTTGCTTTGAGGCACCAGAACTTCACAGACTGCTTGCTAGTCTGGGCTCTGGCGATTGGCTTAAAGATTAATCTGTTCTTAAACCAGTCAGGGGTCTCACCACAAGTCATGTAAGCCTAGGGCAGACTCTCAATTTATTTTTGTGCTGATATATTAATACTAATCATTGCCTGCTCTGTACTACATCAAGCTGGTCCCCTGAAAGGTGACCATTCATTTTGTACTGTAAGATGTGTATCTTGAGCACCATGACCCTGCTGAGGGCCTTGTATTGGTAACTAAAACAGTCTGTAAACCTCAGAGTGTGGTGTAGGTTAAAGCACTGAAGATAAGAAAAAAACCTCTCCCTGAATGTATGTCCATTGCAGTCTTGAATTATTCTCTCTTTTAAGTGATTTGTAAAATAGCTGATTAGTTCAGAAATCTTCTAAATCACTGAAGTATTGGTGTCTCCTAAACGGCTCAGTAGCAGTGAACAGCTTTGGCAGATTTGACATCTGGAAGTGGCAGGAGCTAGTGTAGCTTGGTGAGTAGAACCTTTATCCATTCACTCAGTTGTTTCCATTTCTTGGCTGTTGTTAATAATGCTGCAATATACGTGAAAATACAGTTGTCTCTTTCACATGCTGATTTCACTTACTTTAGACAAATGCCTGAAAGTTGGACTACTGTGCAGTGTAGTTGTTCTTTTAAATTTTTGACAAAACTCCATTTTATTTTCTACAGTGGCTAATTTACCTTCCACCCACGGTGTGCAGTAATTCCCTTTTAGCTACAGGATCAATAGATCTTGCTCTCTTTAGTGTTTTTGGAACAGAGATTCTTACTTGAGTAAGGCAATATCACAGTCTGTTTTGGATTTTCCTTTCCCTGGTGATTAATACTGTTGTGTACTTTTGTATATGTGTTGGCCATTTGGATGCCTTTGTTTGAGAATTACCCATGGTCTACTATATTCATTTTCATTCCTACTGAATTTTTGGAGTTCCTCATAAATTTTGAATATCTATTCCTTGTCAGAATAGTAGTTTGCAAACATTTTCTCTCATTTTCTATATTGTCTGTTAAATGAATGTTTATTTTGCCAAGCAAAAGGTTTTTTTTATAGTTTGAATCAATGTAATTTATCTATTTTGCTTTGTTGCACATTTGGGATCTTCCCTAAAATTAAATTTAAGTATGATAAGGAATCTAGAAATAAATTAAAAGAGACAGGAGGATGCACATAGGTTATATTCAATTATTATGAGATATTATATATGCCCTTGGGCATCTTATGATTTTGATTCCCATGAGTTGGAGATTGATTCTAGAATAATCCTCCTCAGATACTGAGAGGCAACTGTAATTACAATAGACAGGAGACATATATACATATATATACATATATACATATATATATAATGTATATATATCCATAATTACCATATAATTGTGTGTATGTGGTATTAGTGTGCATAATTTCCAGCGTTTATTGAAATGCCCTAATTCTAACAGATGCTGGGATAATAGCTTGAGTTATCAGTATTAATGAATATTTAGAAAGTATGTGTAAATGGATTAAATGGATTAGGATCGCTTGGGGGAAAACTAGCAGAATCACTTGGAGATATATTTACATTGTTGTAGGCTTCTTTCACAAATAGATTTGGCCATTCATCCATCCATCTTCTAAATCTGAAGAACTGATTCACCTCAACCATTGACAAAGGATTTCTATTTTAATAGCATGGCCACCCTAGGCCTTGATCGAAATTATATTCTTTCAGTTTCCAAAGACTGAGTAAATCCCTTGTTGATTGTCCACTTGTATTGCACATCTCAATATTCTGTTACCTGTCATACCCATCAATCTTCAGAGCTGTATCTACCCTCTTTGTCACTTTTTTAATCCTGCTTTACAATAGTGTCTACCTCTTCTTTTATGTTTAACAATTCACATGTGGCCTTAATGACTTTAGAATTCTATCAGTCAATTTTTCCTCAGAGATCAAAGCTCTGAAACCATGTATTGAAGGGATACTCATGGCCTTCAGAGGACAACTTACCATGAGGATTTAGTGAAGCTTATTTCAATTAAATAATAAAATTTAAATAATAAAATTTCAAATCAAAGAGCTTGTTTCCAGAAAAATCAGAGTCAAAAAGAATCATACAAGAGTACCATTTAGTGTAAATCAAAGAAAGTCATGGCCAACACATTTAATACATGGCAAAATGGACAGTATGGGTGGCATGTATAATCATCATAGTTTAGATACCTATGGCATATATTTGTGTGTGTGTACATAAAACAGAAATATACTTACTTTAGTAAGAACTCTAATATTATAGTGCATGTACTGTGAAGTAGTTCTGAAATTTTGATTAGCTAGATGTATTAAATTCAACTAGGAACTTAATACAAACAAGTCAAATATGTATGACTATATCTCAGATTTTAATGAGAGTGAGTGATTGTGAAAAATTGAAGGAAATAAAAACTAAAATTTCATATAAAAGTTAACCATATTGGAAAGCAAGAGTGGGTTCTACAAACTAAAAATTAAATCAGTATGTCAGAGACATCTACTCTCCCATATTCCTTTCAGCATTATTGCCAGGAGCCAAATGGAAGAAATCTTTGTCCATCAACTGATGGCTGGTTAATAAAAGAAATTATAATATATACACATAATGGAATATAGTCAACTACAGAAAACAATTAAATTCACTTATCCACACCAATATTGTTATCACTGAAAATCAGTACTTCAAGTGAAATAAGGTAGACACAAAAAGACAAGCAGTATACGATGTCTCTTGTTTGTGAGATCAAAAACTTTATGTCACAGAAGTGAAGAATACAATGGTGGTTACCCAGGAGAGTGACATTAAGAGGTAGGGCTGGTGAAAGGCTTTTCAGCTGGTACAAAATTACTATTAAATAAATTAAGTTTTATTGTGCTATTGCACAAGGAGAACATAATGATCATAATAAACTATATCTGGAAAAAAGTGAGAAGACTAGAATAACTAGTTTTCACCATAAGGGAGTGGTAACATTTGATACTTATTTGTTCCTGATTTAAATCTTATGCAATGTGTACAGGAATCAAAAGATAGCATATATCCTGCAAATATATACATTTTTACATTAAATGATACCCCACTGGTGTTTTTGATTCTTATAGTATTATGTAATGGTTAAAATAAGTTAAAGAATTAACACACATTGCTTCAGTACTGTGTCACATTATTGTTTTTATTTTGTGTGGAAAAGATAATACTGAGATCACCAATTCTGTAGCCATCCTGCAAAATTTTAGAGGCATCTATTGCACTTTTCTGAGGCCTATTTTGGAAATTAATAATGTTAGAGACAAAAATAGAATTATTTATTATTTATGAAATGTAAAACCTTAAGCAGAGAAAAATGTCTGAAAAATACCTCA
>NW_004955407.1:23657116-23663270 GCF_000276665.1 Chinchilla lanigera
ATAATTTATATATACATGAATAAATAATAATATATAGATTATCCATTTATAAGTTATATCTGTTTTTAATTACCTCTATTAAATGCACTAAGGAATATTTATCTTTTAGCATAAGCTATACCTAAAACAAAAGCATATGCATCACTACACTCATAATTTAAGTAAGTAATAAGAACACTTAAGGTTATATGTAAACATAAGTGTAACATTTTGGGCATTGGAAACATTGATACGTCACATAAATGAAAAGGCAAGATAAATCTTGCTTTTGATCATACTATTGCAAATAGGAATCTAGGAATGGTCAATTCATTTTTATTTTCCCTATGTTGCATACTGGAACTTTACTTAAGAGGTCTGTGTGTAAACACGAGCAACCAGTTGCAAAAATGGATGTTTAATTTAAGTTTGAAAATTCACAATCACAGCTAAGGGCACTGTGGGCCTCTGTGGAACAACAGGGTGTGTATATACCACCAGTGGTCATGTCACCCACAGGACATCTCACACACAGGAATTCATCTTCACTTTTCTTCCCAGGAGCAGTCTCAGGGGGATTTTGCAAAGTCAAAAACCACATTTTAACCTGAACCTACATCTTCCTTTTCTAGGAGGTTCAAAGAAATCTCTATGATCAGTTCCTTGATACTGGAAGTGATCCCACTGTGAGAAAATTGACAAATGTTTGTTTACCTGCTGGGTAGAAAAATTGAAAAATATCAACCTAAGGATATATTTATTTTGATCTTAGATGGTACTGGATGATTATCCAGCAACTGAAAACTGGCTCTATGGCAAGAAATCAGGAGGTGGCATTAATCTCAGAAGGAGTTCAGTGCTGGCAAACAGATATTTCTTTGCTTCAAAAAGTTTCCCTCTCTCTAGAAAGCTCGCTAGCTCTGGGATATATATGCACCCTGCAGCTGCAGCATACTGTATTACTTATAGAGAATCTCCTCATCTCTATATTTCAGAGATACAGAGAAAAACACACAAAGGGATACACCTTTTGATTTAATTCATTCTAAATAGTGGTTTAAGCACCAAAACATTTTTTGTTTTTACTAAAATTATATTTATTGAGTGGAAAAAGTGAGATTTGGAGCTTCTCAAGATCTATTAAGTCATGCTCCTTCAGGTACTTTAAAGTTAATCATAGACCTAGGGCATAATCAAGAAAAGATTGGAACATCTCTTTAAATATTGCATAATTCCATTGTTTTGCTACCTATTCAAAAAAGAAAAGGAGAAGCCATTTTCAAGCCATCAAAAAAATAACACCATAATCATCAGTTAGACATGTAGTTCATAGTTTGAAGAGCTATGTAATGAAAGTGACAAGTTTATTTACATTTCAAGTGAGTTTTAAATGTAAATGGAAGAAACATTCTCATAAGCATCAGTAATGTGTTATACAACAGACAAAGAGTTTACATTATGAAAAGCAATCGGTTTATCAAAATTAGAGAGTAATAGAAGGAAGCACAGAGGATAAATGGAGATGTATAAAATTTAAGAGAACTGTTCAGTCCAGCAGACAGTAAAACCCTAGTACTTAGGAACATAGCAGAACATAAATTCCACTTGAGCAGAGAAGTTTGCAAATTTCACTCATTGCTAAAGTAGGCCCACCTAAATGTAGGAATATGTGGCAAATATGACCCTCATTACATGTGAGTAGATTGTTTGAATTGACAAGGTCAGGAAGAGAGAGGTGGGGAGTGGGGAGAAGAGGAAGAAGAAGAATGAGAAAGAGAAGGAAAATGAGAAGGGGGAAAGGAAGGTGAAGGGGAGGGGAGGGTGCGGTGGAGGAGGAGGAGAGAGGAAGAGGAAGGAGGAAGTTGGATGTGACAGCAAGGAACAAAAGGATGGAAAGAAAGAGAGAAAGAAAGAAAGAAAGAAAGAAAGAAAGAAAGAAAGAAAGAAAGAAAGAAAGAAAGAAAGAAAGAAAAAAGAAATAAAGAAAGAGAAAAATATAATGAAATAAACTATCTAATGTTTATTTCAGCTCCCCTTATGTCTCCTAATATTGTCCAGCCAAACACAGATTTACAATTCTCCTGTTTCAGTTTTGCTTGCCTTCATAAGTTCTCTAAATTCTTGCCTTTATATCATGTCTAAAATATTCTCTTCTTAAAACTTCCTGTGCATTTTATTCATTAAACAACTGGTGAAGTACCTAGCTAGTGATAACAGTATGTTAGAGTAACCATAGAAAATGTATTTAGCCCTTTGTTATATGTACACCTATGTACACACACAAACATATAAATTAATTGGTGACTGACAGAAATAAATGATAGAGATACTGGATATAGATGCGTAGATAGATTTAAATATTTAAATGTCTCCAAACAAAACATAACCATATATCTCATTCCCTCTTGAAGCCTGGAGAGAAATCCTTTTATTTAAAGTAAACCCTTTAGTTAGCCCCACATCATATTTTTAAAATCAAGTCAGATCTATACTTATAGAAAATGATTTCACATCAGCACTGATGATAGTAACATCTCTAAGTTCTGTTGAGATCATTTTTAAACCCATAATAAACCAGTGGAAAGGATAAAACCCAGAGATGTACATGAATGTCAAGTTCTGGATTAAATAAAGCTGAAATGATTTTCATACAATGGGATATTACGAATCCACAGTGCTAATTTATGCTGAAAAATACATATAGTAGAAATTGACCATTAATTTGTGTCAATCCACTTGATTATTTTTATGATTACAGATTATTATGTGGTTCTGTACACACTTCTAAGTTGTCCTGCAATGCAAAATGAGTCAATAGTGTTTTGGCAGTGAATTATGGCTATATTTTGTGTCTAAAATGTTTTCACTTTTGCAATTAATTATTTATAGATTACCTCTGGACAGTGCCACAACTGAGGGAAAAATTGAAAGCATTTGCATTCTTCTTCTTCTAATCAATTTATATGAAAATAAAGGAAGCCAAGTAGCTTAGATGTCAACTCTTTTAACAGAAGCTACATAGAACAGGAAGTTGTATTGGGGTCATAAAAACTGTTTTCTCAATTTTTACCCTGTCTTGCTCATTTTACTAGTGATTTTTGAACTTTTGTGAAATGACTTGAAAAATAAATTAAGCAAAAGCATGAAGCTTTTGGGTGTCATCTGCCCACTAAACTGGATAGCGTGTTATACTTTATTCCATACCTTGATTTTACAACACATTAGGCTTAAATATTTTTTTTCTGTAATGGCTGTACTCATGTACATTCCCTATTCTAATATGAGAAATTCAAATTATAAATAAAGAGTAAAATAAAAATAGATAATAGGAAGTAAGGAGATAGATCTTTATCAAATGGGAAGGGATCAAGAAATACAGGAGGGATAAGAAGGGGAGGAAAATTGGAAGAACAAAGAAACTAACGTGTACATTCCACACAAAGTATTTAAACATGTACTGTAAGCATGTACTAATTAAACTAAAATCTACTGTCCTCTTGCTAAAATCTATATACTAGTAATCAGTTATTAAATATCATGCATACAATTCAACATACATTCCTCCTATTAGGACAGAAAATGTTACATGGGAACACTTGGAAAGTTATCATATTCCTTGAAATGATGAAATTACTCTCTACTAGTTACATAACTGCTTTTGCACCTTTGTCCCTAAATTTTTGTTTTTTGATTATTAAAATTTAACTAATTTATTGGAGAAAATTTTAGAAGAAAAAAGTTAGAAAGAAGTCTTTGTAGGTAGTGAAATCCCTGATAAATATAAATAAGATATTGTAGCTGAACTTCCAGTTCAGTGAAATAAAGAAAAGCTGGTAAGTAGAATCTACACATTATTTTAAAATTAAGCAGGGCACACCACTCCCCCCATTGGAACTGAACTGAACCTTAGACAGTTTTGGGAATGCCAGTGTGCCATTTCTGCCCCTCTCTCGTGAGTTTGGAAGTCATGCAGAGCCCCCGACAGTTTCAGGGGCCTAGGGGCAACTTCCTGTCCTTCCACCCCAGTTTGAGATGAGCTGAAACTTGGACGGCTTTGGAAATGCTTGCAAGCCAGCCCCACTTCTGCCCCACCAGCTTGGGAGCCAAGAAGAGCCCCAGACAACTTCAGGGGGCTTGTGTGCCACACCCGGCCCCCACCCCACAACATCAGGGGAGCTAAGTTGAACCTCAGACAACTTCAAGGGCCTCAGCTACTGCACACTCACCCGCCCCGCTGGCATGGGAACCGGGCTGGGTCCCAGGCAGTATCTGGAGCCTCTGTGACCACAACCTGCCCATTACTACACTTCAGTGGAAACAGGACTGAAACCCAGAGAGCTTTTAGAAACCCTAAATAGGGGCCAAGCTGAGCCCCAGTCAGCTGTGCACCAGGGACATTTGGGTCCTTGCCACGTTACTTTGACATCATCCTGGGAGTGAGGCTGAGCTCCAAGAAACCTCTGGATCTCTGAAATGACAAAACAAATGAGCAAAATGCAATCATGATAGCAGCTAAAGTAAAGAAACAACTCTATCAGGTCACAGAAGACATCAGATCAGAAATAATCTCTGAGGTACAAAATGAAAGGACAGCAATAAGGAAAGAATTGCTTAGCACGTCCAAAGAAGACATAGAAAAGAAAGTAGAGGAGCATAGTAAATTAATGCAAACCTTGAATGAACAGTATAGGAAAGAACTGGAATCCATGAAACAGATTCAAACAGACATCCAAGGAAATTAAATCTTCCATCTGAAGTTAGGAAAACTGCCTGAATGAAGCTGAATATAGACTTTCAGACCTTGAAGACAGCATCACTGTGAATAACTGTGAAAGGAAAGATCTCTTAAAAATAACAAGACACCAAGAAATAACAATTCAACAGCTGCAAAATGAAGCAAACAAAACCAATGTAAGATTAAAAGGTATCGATGAAACAGCAAGTGTCAGCATAAATGACATTTAAAGACTATTTATGGAAGTAATAGCATAAAATTTCCCAAGCATGGAAAAAGAATTGGACGTCCAGGAAAGTGAAACATGTAGAACTTCAACTAGCCATAACCAAAATAAATCTACACTCAGAAACATAGTGATCAAAATCCCAGAAATTCAATAAAAGAACAGAATATTAAAAGCTAGTAGAGAAAAGAAACAGATCATCTATAAAGGAAAAACCATCCGAATCACGGTAGATTTCTCAACACAAACCATCAAGTCAAGACAAGCTCAGAGTGAAATATTTCAGGTTCTGAAAGAAAACAACTTGCAACCCAGATTGATGTACCCTGCAAAACTATCCTTCAGATTGTTGGAGAAATTATATATTTCCACAATAAAGATCAATTGAAGAACTTCAAGAGCACCAAACCAGCATTACAAAGACAACTAAAAGATATTCTAGAAAGAGATTTTAAAAAGACCATAACTTCAAGAACAACAACAGAAAGGAATCACCAAGCAGAGCAAGCAATTAAACAGAGGGAAAAAAGAGCAGGAAAACAAGATGACAAAGATAAGCAAAAATATAACAATTATAACCATCAATGTAAAGGGTCTAATTCACTCACCAAAAGAAGTAGACTGGCAGACTGGATCAAGAAACAAAATCCAACACTATGCCGTATACAAGAAACACATTTAACTCGAAAGGAAATTTGTTGACTGAAAATCAAAGGATGGAAAACAATACTTCATGCAACAAGTACCCCCAAAAAAGTAGATGTAGCTATTCTTTCAGCAGATAATGGGAGCTTCAAACTAAGAACAATTAAAAGAGATAAAGAAGGTCAATACATACTTGTGAGGGGAAAAGTTCAAGAGGAAGAGGTAACAACCATAAACATCTATGCAACAAACACAGGAGCACTTAGCCATATAAGACAAATTTTAACAGACATGAAAAATGAAATTAGCAGGAACACAATCATAACGGGGGACTGTCATACCCATTGTCAGAAAAAGATAGATCAACAAGGCAGAAAATTAGGAACAGAACTCAACCAAACCTGTAAACAAATGGACTTAGTAGACCTTTACAGTGTTCCACCCAACAGCATCAGAATACACACTCTTCTCAGTTGCACATGGGACATTCTCTAAAATAGACCATATATTAGCACACAGAACATGCTTCAGGAAATGCAAAGGAGTTGAAATTATCTTATGCATACTAT
>NW_004955407.1:23663928-23692865 GCF_000276665.1 Chinchilla lanigera
GAGGAAATGGACAGATTTCTAGGTACATATGCATTACCAAAGCAGAATGAAGAAGATATAAAAATCCTGAATAACTCTATATCAGCAAGCGCAATCGAAGATGTAATAAAAAACTTACCAATGAAGAAAAGCCCAGGTCCTGATGGGTTCACAGCTGAATCTACACGAAATTTAGAGAAGATTTAACCCAGATTCTTCCCAACTCTTTAATGAAATTGAAAGAGAAGGAATTCTCCCAACTCATTTCTGGAGTCACGTATTATCCTTATACAAAAACCAAAAGAGAGAAAAACCCAACCAAAAAGAGAACTACCAGCCAATCTCCTTAATGAACATAAGATGCAAAAATTCTCAGTGAAATACTACCAAACAAAATACAACAAATCATCAAGAAGATTATACACCATGACCAAGTGGGACTCATTCCAGGATGAGGAATGCAGGAATGCAGGAATGGCTCAATACATGCAAATCAATTCATGTAAAACAGCATATCAATAGACAAAAGACCAAAATCATATGAACATCTCAGTTGTTGCAGAAAAAGCTTTTGATAAATTCCAACACTTATTCATCAAAAAAACCCTACAAAAATTGTCATATCTGGACTTTACCTCACTCTGATAAAAGCCATCCATGACAAACCAGCAGCTAACATCATTCTAAATGGTCAAAAACTGAAAGCTTTCACATTAAAATCAGGAAGAAGAAAAGGATGTCTACTGTCACCACTTTTACTCAACATAGTTCTGGAAATATTATCCCAAGCAATTAGACAAAAGAGACAAATAAGAGGAATAAGGATAGGAAAAGAAGAGTGAAATTATCATTATTAGCAAATGACATGATACTATACATAGAAGAGCCCAAAACCTCCACCAATAGGCATATAGATTTAATAAACAAATTCAGTAGAATAGCTGGATACAGAGTCAATACTCAAAAATCAATAAAATCCCTGTACACAAACAGCAAACATACCAAGAGAGAAATTAATGAAACCATGCCTTTCATAATAGCATCTAAAAAAAATGAAATACTTAGGAACTAATCTAACAAAAGAAGCAAAAGATCTATATAGTGAAAATTACAGTTCTCTGAAAAGAGAGATCAAAGAGGATTTTAGAAAATGGAAAGACATTCCTTGTTCACAGATAGGAAGAACAAACATTGTGAAAATGACCATACTACCAAAATTGTTGTACAAATTCAGTGCAACCCCAATTGAAATACTACTAGTATACCTCACAGATCTAAATCTTCCTAAAATTCATCTGGAAACAGAAGAGGCCTAGAATAGCAGAAGCAATCCCTGGCAACAAAGAAAAGGCAGGAGGCATCACAATCCCTGACTTGAAATCATATTACAAAGCTACTGTTATAAAATCAGTATAGTACTGACAAAAAAAGATCTGAAGATCAATGGAACAGATTAGAAGATTCAGACACAGCTACAAACACACTTAGCCACCTTATCTTTGACAAAGGGGCCAAACATGTTCACTGAAGAAAGATAGCTTCTTTAATAAATGGTGATAGAAATACAGGTGTTCTACATGCCCAAGACTAAAACGAGACCTGTATCTACAATTATGCATTAAAGTAAAGTGAAAATGGATCAAAGATCTAAATATCAAAACTGAAACATTAAATCTGCTAGAAGAGAAAGTAATAAAAATCTCAAAGACATAAGGGTAGGCAGAGAGTTCATGAACAAAAACCAAACTGCTCAGGAAATCCTTCAAAGAATCAAGAACTGGGATCATATCTTGTTCAAAAATTTTGCACATCAAAAGAAATCACCAATGGATTAAACAGAAATCCACAAATTGGAAAAAAAATTTAGCCAACTGTCTCTCAGACTAAGGACTTCTATCTAGAACATATAAAGAATTTTTAAAAAAAACAGGCTCCCAAAATTCAAAGACCCAATCCAAAAATGGTCATCTGAGAAGAATATGCACTTCTCAGATAAAGGAATACTAACGTCAAATAAATATATGATAAAATGTTCAACATCATTAGTCACTCAAGAAATGCAAATTAAAACAACACTGAAATTCCATCTCACCCCACAAAGAATGGCTATTATTAAGAAATCAACCAATGACAAATGCTGGAGAGGCTGTTGGGGAAAAGGAACTATTCTCCTTCTGGGTATATTTCTAGAAGAATTAAAAACATCATAGCACAGTGATACATGTGCACACATGTTTATAGCAGTGCAATTTGTCATGCCTAAATCTTGGAAACAGCCCAAATGCCCAGCAACTTAGGAATGGATAAAAAAGATGTCATATTTTTATACAATGGAGGATTACTCAGCCATAAAAATGATAAACTAGAGGCTTTTATAGGTAAATGGATGCAACTAGAGACCATCCTCATAAAGTGACATAAATAGGACCCACATGTATAAACATCATATTTTATCTCAAGTGTAAGAACTTGAAAGAGTAAATAAAGCCCAAAATGTAAAATAGATAATATGAAAGGGAAAGAAATTGCACAAAGGAAGGAACAACTGGAATGAGGTAAAGAACAAAAAGAGGAAAGTACTAAGGTAATATATATATATATATATATATATATATATATACACATATATAATGATAGCTGGGATAATAGTACTGGTGATGTCTGGTGGTTTACTGAAAGGAACAGTTAACACTGAAATTTTTTATATATTTTGACCAATTTTGCATGCTTATATCTGGTAATCTGAGCAACTTATGCAAAGACAACAATATGCAATATAACAACCATTGGTGAATTCCTAAAAGGAAAATTAAAATTAAGCAGGAAGGAAGATGTCAATAAATAAGAATAGGATCTTGTGAATCTAAATATTTTAATTTTTGAGGAAAATTTTGTACGAGAGACTGAATGCTCCATTGCCACTAAGAATTCGAAGAGAAAGGAATAATACTCAATTTTAATGTATTCATTAGCTTTGAGATCCCTGTGTGAACAATATCTCAGATCTTTCTACCCAATGCTTATTTTGTATGCTAGCCTATTGGGTATTCACCTACTCTATCATCCTTACTTACTAGCTAGTGCAGAACTACAAAATTTTGGGGAAAAATAATTTACTTTCTATAACTTGATACTCAGTCTAACTTTTGTTGTTTTCAAACCAGGTGAAGCACAATGCACTATCTTTCAGGGTCTTACTAGGCTGGATCAGTGAGGATGGAATCTGCATAGCTGATGTTTCAGATTCTGGTCCAAAATCTGAGTCAACAAATTTTGCTTTTTTGAATCAATAAATCATGTTTCACAAAGTATCAGAAAGCTCATAATGACAAAACTTATCCAATTTTTCATACAAACTCCCAGATATATAAGAACACATTGTTGGAAAGGAAAACATTAAAAGGGAAAAGAGCAAAAATACAAAACAATGGTTTATTAAGACCTAATAGACTTAATGAAATTAACACAAAAGTATAATTGATAACAGTACTCAATTAAGTACTCCATATTTCCAGATGCCTACAGAATCATTTCTTTTAAACAACATTACTGGGGGATCTTGAAATTTGGGGAACTGGACAAAAAGTCTAGTTCTAATAATAATATAATAACAACGTAACTCCAAATTTCATTGCCTACATTTAACAGAAGTACACTTGTAACACATGTGAATTCTGGTTCGAGTCAGACTGTTCTCTAGGTGTAATGTCCTTCTGCAAGGTAACTCCAGGATTTTGGAAGCTCCTTTCTTATATAAGGACATATCTGTGCTATGGGCAGGCAGAATATAATTTCATCACTATCACAGCAACGTTTTTATGAGAAAACAGGAAATATGTGAGAAACTACACTACTGAACTATTTCCAGGTTTTTTAATATATTATACTCAGAATATACTCATGTCGAGTTTTTGCATAAAATGAGATATCCATGAAAACGACCTGTCACAAAGTTAAATTTTGCCAAGATTCAAACACAGTCCTCTGTGGAAACATCCAAAGATTCAAGTCATTCTAAAAAAGTGCATCATAGTTAATAGAAAAGATGATGCCTACATATGAAAAAATGTCAAGAATTAATATAAAACAATTTCAATCTATTGGGAAATTAATGAAAACAAATAGAAATTTCAGCTAAGAATTACAAATGCAAATATAAAAATTACATAATAAAATGCTACTTTAACTGGTCAGATTGACAAAATAATTATAATTCTTCAACATCACTATTCTTCCCAAAATATTTACTATAATTATTAAATCAACCATAACGCTGTTAGATACTGAAAAATGGGACAAACACCTGACACAAGTGATTACTAGGAAGGAAAGGATGAAAAAATTGAAGTTGATATATGAGTGAAACATATACAATTACACGTGGACTAATTAATGGAAAAAAATTATCAAAACACATTACTCATTGAAAACACAAGTCACTAGAGAAGAAATAAAATACAATTTCAAAGGCGATATTCAATACTTGTTAATTATAACTAATGCAGTGTACTGATAAACAAATTAAATGAAATTATTAAAGTTTCCTTAATTATTAACTCTGAGGAGCCTGTGCTTTTGTTCCAAATACTTCTGCATATATTTTAATCTTTTCCAATGGTAAGTCATTCCTGGGCTATTTGTATAGCTCACTGGTAAAGAAGCTACCCCTAGCTTGCCTGTGTATGAGGCTCTGGGTTCAGCCGTTAGCAACGCACACACACACACACACACACACACACACACACACACACAGAACACAGTGATGTGTTACAATCTAAGAAAAATAGTCATGAATTATTTAACTTGATAATACATTTTTCAGTCATTTTGAAGATAAAATAGGATTTTGTCAGTATGTGTTTGCCAAAATAAAAACACAGGATAGAGTCAGGGATATAGCTCAGTGACGCAGCTTCTGCCTAGCAAGTCAATGTCCTGACTTCAATCCCCGGTCTAAAAAAACCAGGATAACAAATTCATATAATGTCATATGATGTGAATAAAGCAATATTATTTTTTGATCTAACAATTGGCATTTTATACTTACTGTTTATTATAAGAATTTTGCTTATTTTCTACATATTTGCCAAATACAAATAAATTTAAAATAGCATACATATAATTATTGAACTGATGGTGTGATATATTGATCGCATCTATACATTTAACTTACTCTATGTTGAAACTTAATATTGATCTGAATTTCTTGAAGCAAATCAGCTTCTGTGTATGGGTTAGTTAATATATTAAGATTAGATGGTATAAAAATACTACTAGTTTTTGTAAAAACAAAACAGAAAAGAATAAAGTGTCAACTTAGAAGATGTAATACTCAGCTTCAAGTAGTGAGATTTAAGATGACAGGGTGATTTTCACAGTGAAATATAAGTAAGGAAGAGAAGATGAATTAAACATTTACATAACAAGAATCAAAACAGTTCAAAGAATTCTGGCAAAAAGAGATCCAGCCATAGGATACAAAAAAGCTGAGTCAATAATATGAAAATTTATTGTAGACAACATAATGCAGTGATATCAGAATATGAGGGGATACATGGCAGGAGAAATCATGTTGTCCATGCAGACATTAGCAGGTACAGGAAGATGGGCTATAGTCATTAATTTTCTAGCAGAAATACTTGTTCTGGCCTGGAGTTAGCTGAGCAGATGTTAATAAACTGGTGGTTGTTTGTTAGTAGGTATCTCATGGTAGATGTCTGTTAAAGCCCAGTTACTTGAGGTTGAAACAGAATCATCAGGAGAAACTTGCTGGGAGCTCCAACATTTGACCTCTGTGTTTCTATACAGCATCGACTATTAGAGCCTTAGCCTGTAGGCCAACTTCTGAATATGCTTAAGAAAAAGTGGAAAAATGCAGACCAGTTCCTGTTTTTCCACATTAACATGGAGGTAAACGCACACAATGAAACGCGATAAAAGGTGAAACAGTTAACAAGAGACCTGGGGAGAGTGAACCATGAGCCTCACATAGGCGTGGTTGGGCTTAGGTTCCATTTTCTAGGGGTTGGGTGTCATTTTTTTTTAACCTAAGAAGAAATTCCCAACTGTAAACTAAACGAACAATCTCTGTAAAGCATAAGGTTGAAGAGGAGCAGGACTCTGGGGACAGATGAGAGGATTTGTCAGAGTGATGCTAGCCCATAAACAAAGGGCACGAGGGAAGTGTTCTGGCAAAGGGGGTTCTGCAGTGGGACAGAGAGCCAGAGAGGGGCCAGATCGACTAGATCGTCGGTTCAGAGTGGTATGGCCGTAGGAGGGGCCAAATCAGAGGGAGCCAGGAAAATTCAGAGAAGGGTGCTCTGACCAAGGCCACGGTTCAAGATTAAACAAGGCCTCATTGGATTGGCAAGATTTTCGGTTTTTTTTTTTTGGTTTTTCTCCGGTACCGGGAACCGAACTCACGACCTTGCGCTTGCCAGGCAGGCGCTTTGCCGCTGAGCTAAATCCCCAGCCCCCAAATTGGCAAGATTTTCTTTCCCAGAAAAATCACGTCTCTCTGAAGAAAGTCCTTGTACTGTTTGTTCTGCTGATTTTATTCTATTCTTCAATTTTTTTGTTTATTTAAGTTTATTGGTACAGTGTAGGTATACATAAGGATCACATTCATTGTAGGGAAGTTGTACCTGTACATACTTTATCTTGATTCATTTAACGTTTCTTGTTCTTTCCTTTTTAACTCCATTGCCCTCTCCGTTCACAATGCTGTTTCCCTTTTACTCCTTCTTTTCTCATTTTTCCCTCCTTTCCTTGCCCCCTCCCTGCTCTCTAGTTCCCTTTTCGTTTTAAACAGATTCTCCCTTTTTCACAATATCTATTGTACATTTTGGTTCTCATTTACCTTTTTACTTCTCTCTCTCTCTTTTTTTTTTTTTTTTTTGAGACAGAGTCTCATTGTACAGTTCAGGCTGGACTTAAACTCACTTTGCAGCCCAGGCGGGCCTCAAACTTGGCAACAATCCTCCTGCCTCAGCCTTCTGAGTGCTGGAATTACAGGCATGCACCACCACTCCCTGTTACCTTTTCACTTCCTGCCACCACAATTATGCATGCCTCCAGTGTCCAGAGACCCACTGTTAAGTCAAATCGTCCTGTTTGTAACCTCACAGGTTAATCTGAACTTGGCGGAGACGTATAGATTTTTTGAGTGTAAAATCTCCTAGACAAAGAGTTCTGTTAGCAACCTGTTTGAGACCCCAGGGCCTTCTTGCTTTCCCACTGCAATAAAAGCTGCTTTCTGCTTTCTGCTTTTGCTTACAATAAACACTTACTCAGTTCTCTTTGTACTCTATACCTTGTAATTCTTCCTGGGCTGAGAGAAGAACCCATCAGCTGGACAATAACAAAAGTGGTACTAGGATGGACATTAATAAATTTCAATACTAAAAATCATTTCTCACAGCAGTATATCCTTTAAAATGTAAAATTTACCTATATTTAAGACACAATTTTAACAATCTTTACGTGGAATGGAGAATGGTTTCTCCCACATTAACATAATATTATAAAGGTGTATTTAAATCCTATCTGTAAGACATTTTTGAATTAGTTTTTATAATTCTCCAGGGTTATCAATACGTAATGAACTCAGTGAAATGTTCAGCAAATAATTGTTCCATGAAGATTCAAATACATCTTGTGATATTTGTAAAGGGAGCTTATAAATCAGAACCATATCATCACATATACATACTATATTCATTTCTTCAAATTTTAGCTGTGGGAGCTTTAAATTTTCCAGTGCAGCATCAAAATATGCATGAAAATTTTAACTGTCTCAGTTAAAAGCTGGAAACTACCTTCATATCAGTATTTATCCTGTAAATGTATGGTAGTTTTTGAGTAGCACATTCTGAGCCAGTGATGGATGTAAAAGGCTACTAGTTAAATATATGGAAACTGAACCTTGATAAGGAATGTATTAGCCAGAAACATAGAAAATTTTAGCAATATAGACAGTAAAAGATATGAACAAGAGAGAATACAAAATGGTTATCAACTAAAACACTTCAGATTGCAAACTATGACTTGGGAACAAGTTAGAATTGCTTTTCAAACTCTGTATTGGCTTTTCCTCCGTGTGCCCTCAGCACCTCAAACTCTCTAACATGTGATAAGGAACGGAAGCACTAAGCCGCGGTCCGTATTTCTGTGCACAATTTTTTGTAAGAGAAAATAGCTACCAGGTTTTCTATCCAGACAAAAAAGAAACTTTTCTATTCATCTTTGTAATCAAAATCAGAAAAATCAACCAAATAAATAAATGCTGTATTTTTTCATCATATGATTTAGTAATATATTAAATGACACTTTTTATTTTAAAATGTTTCTCTAATGTTTGTAGAAAACTAAAGTGTGAATAAAGATAAATCAACGGCAACCCAAATACAAACAAAGAAAGACATAGTCTTTTATATGAGTTTTCAAACAGACAAAACAAATCAGGTAATGCTGAATTTGTGAAGTGTGAATTTGCAGTTATCTTTCCATCATAATTGTTAGTAGAAAAAGGCAGTGGCCAACAAAATGTTACATGTCATCCAATGGTCCAATTTATGAGCCTACTTATATATTATGCTATTTTAAATATATATGGCTTTATTTATTTTAGTATGTTATTAAACTAAGTGTGCATTTTTTGAAACATGAATGAGGCAATGAGGAGAAAAAGTTGTTTGTGAAGGATGGCTTAATGAAAGATGGAACATAATTCAGCATTTAAATTTTATTTCATATTCAAAATATAATCAGTATGTAAACAAATACAAGACAAAGCTATTATTAACGTATTTCTCATATTAGTAACGATTGACTTTATTTGAAGTAGAAAAGCATTTTGTGAGTAATAGAAATCACTTATGGTTTTTGTTGAAAGGGTAATTCCAACACTACAACCATACAGGGCACTTACATGACTCAGAAAACTTCACAAGGAACATTAGCTAAAATTTAGAAGGAACATCAGCTCTGGTGAAATATAGTTTATATATATACACATAAACACACTAAAAGAAAAAGGAGGACATAATTTACAGTAGAAAATAAATTGTCTGTATTTGAAAAAACAAGAGCATACAGATAAAATGCAATGAAATTAACAGGTGAGTTAACAGGAAGTATTTTACTTAAGTTCTTATTTGCATTTAAGATAAGTGCAATATATAATAAAGCAATAACATCCCAAGTATATCAGGACTACTACATAAATCATCAGTGAATTTTAAACTAACAATTCAAAATCTCATTCATATTAGCACTTACTCAAACAACTTTCCTAAAATAATAAATGACCAAAAATACAAAAAAAAACCAAAAAAACTACTACAGAGAAATTAGGTTACATTTTGACTGCATAGTCAAAATTAGCATCAAGTGAAAAACTCATGGAATTAACTGTCTAAAACAATACTATGTCACTGAAACATCTACCAGCCAAACTACAATAACAACATATTAATAATAAGGAAATACCCCCAAATCAAAAATTAATACAAATAAAAGATATTTGCTTTATATTATTTAAAATTATTAACCATATACAAAAAGAAAGGCTGAATAAAATTTCTAGAGTAAAGAAGACAAAACTGTATTGCAACAAAATGTAGGATCCTAATAAGTAAATGCACTGGCAAAAGACATTTACATTAAAGAAATGATTATTAATATGAAGCAAGAAACAAATTGATAATACATTATAAACATATTTCTCAATGAGTAATTATGCAAAAATTAAATCAAATGTATATTTATAGAAATTTTTCAATTTATTTTAAATATAAAAGAAAGAAAACATATTAACAAACAGACATCCATTTATAAAATAGCATAAGAACAACACAAATAATACAGAGTTACTGACAAAGTTGTAGGACATTAACAATTATTGTTGTATTATGTATTGACATCTTCAAAAAGGTTTCTCAGGAAAACATTTAGAGACATGCAAGATTGATCAAACAAGTAATCAATAACTGGTCCTTTCTGTAGAGGAATAGAAGACAGTAGTACAGCTATGTTAACTAACCTGCATACACATACTTACATAATTTCCCCTTCTTTCCCTTTTCTTTTCCCACACGGCAGTTGCCCTTCACTTTTGAGCATTTTCTCTTCATTTCACAATGTCTATCATACCTCCTAGTTTTTATTTACTATTTCAGGTCTTACACTAGTGAGACAATACATTGCTTACACATGCAGGCCTGATTTATTTCACTTATGAGTATGGTCTCTAGTTGTGACCACTTACCTATAAAAGCCTCGAGTTTATCTTTCTTTATAGCTGAGCAATATTCCATTATACAAAAGTACCACAATTTTTTAATCCAAACTTCAGTGGATGGACATTTGGGTTGCTTCCACAATTTAGCAATTACAAATTAAGCTACTATGAACATGGGCACACATATATCGCTGTGATATGATGTTTTCAGATCTTCAGGGAAAATACTCAGAGGGGGAATACCTGGGTTGAATAAATAAAATACCTTCAGTCTTTGCAAATACACACTGAAGCCTAAGGAAAAATGAAGTATAGCGCATGAATTTTTCTCTAAAAAATTTCATAACAAGTAATATGAAGAGAGAGAAGGAAAGAAAGAGAGAGGAGGGAAAGAAGGCAGGAAGGGAAGAAGGAAGAAAAAGGAAGAGGAAAGGAAGGGAAGGGAAAGAACAGAAAAAAGGAAGGAAGGGAGGGAGGAGAAAGACGACACAATAAAGCAAATATGACACAGGTACTAACAACTGAGAAAAAGATATATCAGGAGTTTTACACTTTCTTTGAAATTGTTCTCTACTTCTACAAATATTTTCAAATAAATTTAAAATTATTCTGGACAAAATAACTTTTCCCTGCAAAGTGTCAAAATGTTATGATTTTAAAAGATCATCTTTGGTACAATGAAAAGGATGCACTAGAAGGAACATTACTGCATGATGGACAGGGCAGTTAGGAAAGGATACAGCTTTGCAAATGAGTGACAGTAACTGTTGATAAGGCACTGAGAAGTGATCTACAGAAGTACAAGCTTAGTGTCATCCTGACTGTAGAGAAAGAACTGGCAATGGGAATACCGAATGTATCTAGTGCACTTATACATTTAGAAGTCTGGCAATGGGGGCCTGGGGGTTTAGGTCAGCTGTACAGCGCCTGCCTGGCAAGCGCAAGGTCGTAAGTTCTATTCCTGGTACCAGAGAAAACAAAACAAAACAAAACAAAAAAAGAAGTTTGGCAGTGATAAAATCAATGCAATATAGAACACAGGATAAGTAACTGGGGCAAAATGGAAATGTGTTAGTGTGTAAGTGAAGTGCCCGTAGAACAGTTGTAGGAGCCTATGCAGTAGGTGCTCATCTCCAGGTGAGGCATTCCAGAGCTGGGACTCCTAAGAACAGGACAAGGATCCTAAAGTGGAAATGCTACATTTTGAAGGATATTAGCTGAAAACTTTTGATTATTAATTACGAAAGAAAGTTTTGCTATGAACATCATATTGAATTCCTCAATTTAATTATCCAAGCTCCTTGGTTTTAATTCTATTCTCAAGGAACTGCCATATTGTGGAGGGAAATCAATGTACCTTTTGTGTTTTTTTTTAAAATTTTACTTTATTTTATTTTATTTTATTTTTACATTTGTGGTACTGGAGATCAAAACCCAGGCCTTGTGCATGCAAGGATAGAACCCCACCTCTGAGCCACATCCCTAGCATGTGTTTTGTATTTATTTTCCCCCTATTTTCTTATCCTGCCTGACGTTTTTTTCTCCTGCTCAATTCATATTTTACAAATGTCTTAATTTAATGGGACTAAACCCTGTATAATTATGATCATGACTTAAACTGTGCTTTATCATTTGTGAAGAAAATTGACTTTGGCTAGGAAATAGTTATATGCGATTGTCCAACATTTAGGTTTTCCAAAAGAATGTGAAAAGTTATCAAATTGGAAATATTCTAATATTTGGGCATTCTCCACATAAAGATTTAGATGATTCAGATCTGTATGAATAAAATCACTTCAAATTAGAAGTCACTGATGATTCTTATGGTCATGGATTGTAGACACATGCAAGAGTGCAGAAGGAAAATTACAAACCTGCAAGAAATTGTGAATGAAGAGAATTGTTATATCTTATGTTTTCTGATAAATATAATGGGAGGGAACAATTGTGAAAATTATGACAATTATGTGATGGGCAATTGGAGACAACAAGGTGACAGAGAGACCATGTAAGGGTGAGCAGCAAAGCATACATGGGGTTATTTGCCTTCCTTTTGTAAAACATTAATTATAAGAATTAGCAACATCACATACTCTTCAAAATAATTTAATGGAGTTTGGGCTGTATTTAGAGGTAATAAGTTGGCCATGTTTTCTTTCAGTATTTGGCTTCTATAATTGACAGTAAGAAAGCAATGAACTGTAAACTAGGGTATAATATAATAATAATAATAATAATAAATAACAATAGTTAATGGTTTAAAATTAAAAAATCCTTAGATTATTCCCCATACATCATGTTTTTAGAAAGTTTTTAAATTTTACTGTAAAGTAGTTTAAAATTTTACTGTAAAGAACTGTAAAGAACAGCTTTTTCTTATGTAAACAAATTTTAATTAGCATATATATGTAGATCAAATAATTAGTTTCATCAAAACAATTAGTTTGGGAGCTGGGGATATAGCTCAGTCCCACAAGCGCCTGCCTGGCAAGGGCAAGGTCCTGAATTCAATTCCCTGTACAAAACAGCAACAACAGCAACAAAACAGTTAACTTTGTTTTCCTTTCATTGTGTATGTAGCTTTGTTTGTTTTCAAGACAAATATCAATGAAAAGGATGAATTAGGAAAAATGTTTCCTGATGACAGGCAGAGCAGTTAACAAAGGGGAACTAAAGGGTTAATAAAAGTTTTAAACTCACATGCAATAATGAGTGATACTTTGTAAAAATTGTTATATAAAATTGTATTTGATCTTTGTCAGGTAACTGAATCTGTCCCGCTTATTCAGAAGTTATGCATATGAATTAATTACATATTTGCAAAAGATAACTGACATTTGATCATTTTTTCTGAACTTCAATATAACAGTTATAGATCTAGAGATCATTGGTTATAAAAACTCATGCTGATACTGAACCAAAGAGATATGGGGTCTCCGTAACCTAGAGAGTGTTCATGTTGTGATGGATACATAGAATATAGTTATCATTTTATTGTAAAAAGTTTGAGTATCATTTCTAAGCATTCAGTTTTTCATATGATTGTTATAATGTTATATATCCCTTTTAAGTAATTAATAATAAATATTCTCAGCTAATATCTTTGAAATTTAACATTTCCTCTTCATGTTATTATTTATATACAATTTCCTAGCTAATGATATTCTCTGCAGTTTCTCAAATCAAAATTTTATCTTCAGCTCCTACATTCATTTTGTTAAAATGATAAAATTTGTATTTCACGGAGACTTGAAATAACTGAAATGTCAGCTCAATGAAAATGGGGAGTTTCATTTATTGAATTTATTAGGAATATTTTCATTTAATTCATACTCACATACATTACTGCATTTAACAGTAAATGTATATTTATAAGGGCAAATAATTCTATAATATAATTAAATCCATAAGTGTAATTCTGTCAAATTTTATTATCAAGATATAAAATTTGGTAAAATCCTAAACAAGAAAACAAACATTAGCTGGAAAGGCATTGGCAGAATGGTTGAAAACCCATCATTGGCTAAAATTTCACTAATACTTTATTGAGCAATATTGGGACAACCAATGCTTATTAAATAGTGATACAAGGTCTGGGGATACAGCTCAGTAGCACAAGTGCCTACCTGGCAAGCACGAGGTCTTGAGTTGGATTCCTAGTAAAAGATAAATAAACAAATAAATACATTGCCTACAATGCCAAGCCAGGAACAGAACATATCCCTTCCACACTGTCAGCATACATGATAAAAACTCTCAGGATTATCACCCAATAGAAAATAAACTGTTATTCTCTAAGATGAAAACGTTTGTTTTAAAAGTAGTTATGAAAATCATAGCAAGGAGGCATATTCAATGCTTTGAATAATGTCACAATGAGAGCTATTGACTTTTATATACAAATGAGTTTCATTTTGGGGGAACAATCCTAAGTTAGATTCATTCCAAAGTCCAACAAACTGAGTTTTACTCACTTTCAACACAAATGCACAATGCATATTTCTTTGCACTTCCTAACATTCCCCTCCACAGCTCCACTGCTTTTCTTCTTCCTTCTGGACATCCTGGGCTCTGACTGAGCACTGCATTACTGTACACTATCACACTGTGCAGTACGCACACAGCAGCACATTTGTAACAATGTCAAGTGAATATGTAGCTACTTCTGAGATTTGTTCACACCTACAAATTTTCACGAGTGGTCCATTCATATCAGCATAAGTTCACAATTTGAAAAGTCCTAGGTAAGAATTTATTGTTTATCAGTTTCAAAAGCTTAGGGTGAAGGTCACTTACTATGAAAACTATTGTGGTTTCATGTAAGTAATATAAATAGACAAAATAACAGTTGTTAGTTGGAAAAATTAACCAGAATCTAAGTAGAAATGTAGAAGAGCAAACAAATGGACATATCTATATGATATAGTTTTATATTTGCAAATATATTTGTTTTAAACAGCATTTATGAAAAAGTACACCAGGAAAATGCATATCATTTAGAAAACCTTAGGAAAAATAAAGACCCTAAGGAGAAAAACAACAAAGACAACAAATTAAAAACCAGAAATACTTTAAAAAGATTTTGTCTGTGTGTTAGAATATCTTCTGAGAAAAAAGATTATAACAAATGCATAAAATTCCAATCTAAAACAACAATTACACAATATTAAATAAAAGAAATTTCAAATTACAAATAATTTCTAAAAAGAAACAAATTTAGGAATGTTTCCTAAATTTCTTATGAATGTACAAATGTGGTGTAAATAAATCTGACTACAGAGAAACCTATGAACTAGCATCATTTGAATACTAATGGAAATATACTTTGGTATTTTGCCTTTATATACTCTATAAAGAATTCCAATACAATGTTTAGAAAGAAAAATGAAATGATTCATAAACAAATTTAATAAATAGCTTATATCGGGTTAGGACAAGTTCACATCAATAACGATAATTTAAGGATATAGCATAATACTAATATTTTTTCTTTTAGGTATACATAATTGGTTGCATTTCTCTCATTGCTGAGACAGAATGGCTGACACACAAAAAGAAGGAAGGAAGGGTTTATTTAGCTTACAGTTTGTGGAGGTTTCAGTCCATAAGTGGCTGGCTTCAAGGCAGAGTGGCACATGACACAGGGCAACAGTTCATGGCGGTGGAACACAGTAAAGCAACAAGAACAAAATGGAGGAACGGCAGAGAAGAACAGGTCTCTTTTTCTCCCTTATATTGTAAGCAGGCTGTACCCACCCAGGCGGCATGTACCACTCACATAATCTCCATGCCCTACTCTTGCACAGGCTCAGGATGAATAGTTAACATAGTCACATAGTTAACCTTTTAAACTTCTCAAAGAGACACAGCGAACAATATCCCACAAGGGTAAGGGCATGTCCTTTTCATCCCAAGATGCAGAACTGTTGAGTCACTTAGCCAAACCTCTAGACTCCCCAAGTGACACAAAGTATCAACCATAACAATATTGTTCACATTCATCATAGATAATTTGTACCTATACATGATGTATCTTGATTTTTTCCTTTCCTGTTCCCCTACTCTACCTTTAACCCCTCCATTGTATATAAATAACACATTTTCCTTATCCATTTATCACAATATATATAAAGTATGAAATAAAGGATACATAATAACAGAGAGTGAGAGAGAGAGAAAGAAGTATTGTAATACAGTGGGAACAATGGATATAAAAGTATACCTTGACTTATACAAGTGTCCCACATGTTTTTTGTGTGTGTTCTTTGGCCTACTAGTCCAGTTTTCAATATGTATATGTGATGAATAACTTTATAATATCATATGAGATAAATAAATGTATCTGATTCTGGAATGATGTAAAGAGGATACAGGTGGAAGAATTAAAACAGATAGTGTAAATTTACCAATTCCCTACAGTGAATGCAATTATTATGCAGTAAAAATATGTACTAATAAACATAAAAAAGAAAAAAATCTAAACATGCATTAGTGCAATTTTCACATTGACAATAGCCTTGCTGACGGATGCTGTCTTTTGCTAATTTTGTAGAAGGAAACTACCATGCTAAAACAAGCTACACTTAATGATGAAAGCATTCTCCAGCCAGCAGCTAAAAAAGGAAAAGATGATCTGTACATTCATGACAAAATAAGTGCTCCCAGGAGATACATGTGTGAGCTTAGGAATTGTTTCTTCCCCTGTTAAAATTTTAGGTGCAACCCCAGCCGGGAACCATGCCCCCTTTGCAGCCTCAGGAATACTCTGAAGCAGGGAACCCAGTTAATCCATGAATCACTGTCTTAGTTACTTTTCTCTCATTGCTGAACCAGAATACTTGATACCCAAAATTAAGGAAGGAAAGGTTTATTCAGTTTATAGTTTGTAGAAGTTTCAGTCTGAAATCAGCTGGCTCCAAGGCAGGGTGGCATGGTGCAGGGGCCACAGCTCAAGGTGGCAGAAACCAAAACCAACTAGAGCATGAAGGGGAGGGGAAAGCAAGTCTCTTTTCCTCCCTTATATTGTAAGTAGGCTGCCTCCCACCAGGGCTGGTATAGCACTCATACCATTTCCTTATCCTCCTCTCTTGCACAGGATGAGGATGGTTCCAAAGAGAGGACCCTGGCTCCCTGATGACTTGCTTAAACTTCTAAACCTCGCAAGTGAACACAGAAAATTTCAGACAGAAAATTTGCGGCTGAAAGTATGTAGTAAATTCTGAGGTATATCTGTATTCTAGATAACTGATCAGACTGTAATGAATAGAAAGCCCATAGGAATGAATCAGTTATAATGTAGAAAGAAATATGAGTGGCAAATGCACAAGTGAATTAAAATAAAAGGAGATCAATCTGTGCAAAGACAGGATAACCTCTGCATGTGGTTATCCACTCCCTTCTTCTATGTGCGTCCATGTTTCTGTGTTTGAGTATCATTGTCTCAGGTGGAATTTTGAAGCTATTATTCATACGCTATAATTTATTAAAAGCAAATTAACATTTATTGAAATATGTGCATCTTATACAAGGAAAATATAAAGAATGTTAAAGTAACTAAAGTAAAGAAGAAAGATGGCGGTACTTGGAATCGGCCACGCTTGAGGGTTAACTCCACAGAAGATAGATTGAAAGAAAAAATAGCATAACGTTGAACACATTCAAGTTAGAGTGACGAGCGAATGGAGCTTGTTCAGGAGACAAGGAAGTGAGTCTAATTATTTAACTTACAGGATAAATAAAATCAGTGCAGTGGTAATTTGGTTGATTAAGCATCATTTTCCATTTTAATGCTCTGTGTAGCTCAAATTAGCTATGTACTGGTTAGACTCATTTGCATGCATGGGAAGAAACTGCAATTGACTTAGCTTAGGAAAATAAAGACTAAGAATTCCCTAAAGAATTTAATTTAGTATCAAACACTTTTCCAAAAGGAGATGAGGGGCATGAGTGGGCTCAGGGGACCCTGTAACCTATGGCTTAAATAGTAACTGCGTCTCCTGCACTTGATAATCTGGTCATACGAGTTTGCTTCTCCCCAGTTGTAGACTTTGTCTGTGGGAGAATACATGAATCCCTACAGGACTATAGTTTTTATATCACTTATCTGGTACCATCATAAAAATGGCTGATATGGATGCAAACATGGTGGCACAATCCTGTAACCCCAAAACTCTAGTAGGATAAAATAAAGAGGATGTCAATTTTGAGCTCATCCTGGGCAATTTAGCAATTTGCGAAGATCCTGTCTCAAAACTAAAAAATTAAAGGGCTGGGGATATACCTCAGTGTGAGGCCCTAGGCTAAATCCCCAGTACCATAAACAAGGCTGATATAGTTAAAGAATAACAAATATGGTCAGTAACTGAGATTAAAGTGCATGTATTTGGGTTAATCATTATTTACATCATATTTACCCAACATTAATAGTGACCATGTGGCTAGAGCACACAGGGAGTTAAGTACAAAGGCAACTGTGCATTAGAAACTCATTAAAAAGCCTAGACAAAAAGGTGAAATTTAAACATTTTTGTATTACAGTATTATACTCCATCATAAAAGGAAAGAAATACAAAATAAAATATTTATAACTCATATCATCATGTGCATATCTAATAAGAGTCCAGAATCTAGTACATAAAATCTCTTACAACTCACCTCTTGTAAAACATGCAAGCAACCCAATTATTTGTCACAAGGAATCAAGCAAACATTTTTACAAAGATATACAAATTGTCAACCAATACATAAAAAGGTACCCAATATTATTAATCATAAGAGGAATACAAATTTAAACCACAATGAGATAATATCTCACCATGGAATAGCAATAATAATAATTTAAAAATCAGAAAAATACTAATATTGGCATAGAGTGAAGAAAGTGAACCTTTGGAATTTTGTTCATTGGAAGGTGAACTCATGCAGTATTTGTTGTCCCAGTCACTTTGTTTTTAGGGAGAGCAAATGTAAAGGACAGCTTTACTGTGGCACACACTTTACGGAAGTTTCAGTCATAGTCATGTTCCTCCAAGGCAGGAAGATATAGTAAAAGTGCCTGGGTGGCACAGCACTGGTCACATCATGATCGAGGAAGAGGCGAGGAGGAGGAAGGAGATGGGAAAGTGAAAAGAGGAGGAGCAGGAGAAGAAGGGGAAAGGATATACATTCTCAGTGATCCCTAGTAACTCACATCTTCCACCAGATCCCACTTCCCAAAACAAATTCAGTATATGGTCTCTGTAGTCTAATCACTTTTCACAATCCCTACCTATAAGCAGATGAGGTTTAGGGAGACACTTTCTTTTGCTTATTTTTTTTGCTTTAAAAATTTAAAAACTGACAAAACAACAATGAAGACAAAATCAAAACACCACAAAAACAACACAAGTGATATATGACCTCAAAACAAATGATAGAAATTTATAATGGTTGCAATATTACATACTGTTATCCTCCGTGAAGTTGCTCAGTGCACTAGACATAAGAATGTAAGCTTGATCAATCAAAGTCAGTAACAAGTAAAAAAATAAAATAAAAAATTAAAACATTGGAAATGATGCAGAGTTTCATAAGGACAGCTGGAATAGGTTTATTGCTGATATCTGTGGTTTATTGAGAGGAATAGTCAATGCTTAAAATTTTCTTTTTTCTTGACTAATTTTGCAAGCATGAATGTGGTAATCAGAATGACTGCTCTGAAAACAATATGCAGTGTAAGAACCAATGTTGAACTTCTACCATCTGGTAGGGAGACACTCTTGATATAAACTATAACAACTGCAACAAACAGCTTGGTCATTCCCTACAAGTTCATAAAGGTCCGTCGTATGTTCCAGTCTTGCTTCTGCATATGTTTTCAAACAAATGAAATGCTGAGATACATTCTTGCATGTGAAAACTCATAGATGTGCCAATTACAGTGACCATCATCCCAATCCAGGACGTCCTATGGAAAAAAAGAGTCCTTCACAAAATAAAATTTGAAAGTCAGAGACACAATGATTCATCAATCTAACATAAATAACATAAATTTTCTAAATAATTTTATACTCTAATAACTTTACTATCCCTAAGGAAAGATACTTTCCTCATATTGGGTCATAAATGTTTAAAGCAATCGCTAGAGATTGTTCTCCACATTATTTTGTTACATCACTAATAAAATAAATTAAGCATATAATATTTAACATGTAATTATTGTTTACATGTTTAGGCTTTGCATGTTACTTGATAGGCTTTATACAGTACTGAGAAAAAGTAGCTTGGTAACAGCAAGCATCCACTATTCTATACCTGTGTGCTTGTGTGTCTGTGAATAAACAAAAATACAGTTATTGAAACTGAAACCTAAGAATCTTCATTTTAATGAATATATTCTATTTGAAGAGTTTATCTCCAGGCCAAGAGGTTGTACAATGTTTCATAAAATGTTCTCTGTATACCTCATTCTTTCATAAAGTTCTCAGATCCCTGCCTATCTCTTTAGCTATGCAGTGTGTCTGGACTGGTGTCTCTATTTCTGCTAAGGAAAGATTTTACCTATAATGTTTTCCAGAAGTTTAATCACACTGAGAGGTTCTGGGGTCTCTATGGTTTCTCCGCTCAATTGTCTCCCTTTCACTTGCCTTTTATGTAGTCTTAGCTAGGGAGAGTTTGGCTCACAATCAAAAATGCTGCTCCTTTGTCTAGCTGGGATATTTTGAAGGTGTAATTCATGCTGCAGAACTGGCCATGAGATCAGGGTGCGGGGGATGTCATTAGCTCTGTCTTGACTGGAATTTTTTATTCTTCAGTTCCTTCTTCTTTCCTTTGAGTATTACGGTTAATAAATCACCTGTACAGGAATTCTCACCTCAATTTCTGCTTTAGAAATATTTCACATAGTCAAAGATATGAAGTAATGCACAGAAATAGAAACATTGCTTTTTACCATCTTCAAACAGAAACATAGCTGTAAAAATGCAAAAGAAACAAAAATTCAATTAAAGAAAAGGTTTATAAAGAAAGGAAGAATAATTCTGATTTAACAAATAAGGGCAATATTGGTTTAAAAATCACTAAGAGACAGAATTTGGAAAGTTTTCACCATGAAGAAATGATGTTTCAAGAGGCAGATATGTTTAGACTGATTTAAACATCATGAAACATCTACTTGCATCAAAACATTACATGCTTTCCACTAAAATGTGTAACTTTAGGATTTTAGATATGCATTTAATTAAACTTTTAAGAAAAGTAGAACTATTTCTCTCCCACTGTAAAAAGGAATCAGTTACTTATAGCCATATTTTTAAACACACACCCACACATACACACACACACACAATGTTACTTACACTATTAAGTGTATGAAAGTCGGTAGGGCTCAAAAATATTTTGAGAAAAACAGAAGTATCATAGTGATGAGGCCAAAAGGAGATACTGATATCACAAAACACAAAACTTATAGGATGAACTTGTGACCAGAGCAAAGCACCACTGCTTTCTACATAAGAGCAGAAAGAAGGAGTTGAGAGAAGGCAAGTGGCTGTCAGAAAAGCAGGCTGGAAAAAACACAGAGATTCTTCCCATATACCCCATCTTCCTAGGAAACCAATTTAGGAGTTATTAGCGCAGTCCTTTGGTGTCCCCAGATGTGAGGGCGCCCTCTCACAGAAAGTGATGTGTAGTAACAGACAGCCAAGTGCCATCTCATAATGAATGGGGCAGAGGAATAAAGCCTGATAGAAATGTCATAGCCACAAGATGCTTGTACATTCTGAAATTCTCAAGAACAGAAACTTTCCTTCCCTCAGGATATTCTAATAATTAATTTGTTGATATGTAGTTCCTATCACATTACACAATGAACAGGATAGAGGGGATTCCTTCCCCAAGCCTGTTTGGTGATTGCCAAACTTAAGGTAATGTCAGAAAATGAATTTGAATGGATTATTTCCAAAAACAAAGGTCAGATGAAGTTAAGTAGGAGTCAACAAAAGATCTAGAGTTCTTTTCTTCTTAAGATCTAGTCTTAATACTTACTTCAAATGTATCTAGAAAAGTGCATGTGGAAAAATTTAATAAAATATTAATAAATATGTATACTTTATTATCTCAAATAGTAAGGTCCTTAAGTTAGGTAAAGTATACTGTGAGTCCAAGTGATATATTGTAATAAGAAGTTACATTAATGTATCACACCAAATTAAATAAGTAGAGAATAAAATATTGATCATGTTGATATATGAATTTGAGACATTTACTTTAAAGAAAAACCAAAATAATATTTAGTTTAATTGGAACATACAATTTCTTTAAGACTGAAATAAACAAGAAAGACATTACCTAAGTGAACATTTAAGAAGATTTAATGATAAAAATTTAAATATATCAATAGGAGAGCTTGATATATAACAGTCAAGCATTCATAGGTTAAAAAGATATAATACTATTAAGAATATAAGAATATATGTGTTAGGGTAAAACATTAAAATAACATTGCTATATATGATGAAAATTAAGGAATAATATATAACAAAAATTCATGTCTCCAAAAGTACATAGGACTGCTCTTTGAAAGAGAATGTTAATTTTTTAAAATATTTTTTCACTCTGCCATAGTAATTTTCAAATATAAATTCCTAAGATAAAAATTTGTTGGAATTTTATTGGAAAAGTATGATAAAAATTCTTTAAAAATTTATCTTTTTGTTTATTAAGTTATTATATTAAAAGACACAGAGTTTTTGTTAATCATTCTAAATTTATCCATTTCATTTCTAATTTATTTTTTAATATTTTTATTCCATACTGAACTTTTATAAAACAGGTAATAGTAAAGACTATTTAAAAAATTGACCAAAAAAATAGAGTAGAAAAGATTAGCATAGCTGTTTATTCATGTACATCCAGAAGCTATATTACTCATGTGACAAACATTTTCCACTGCTGATTGTATAGTGCTTTAATATTTACATATATGAATCTTAGATAATAATTTCATAACAATATATAAATGATGTACATATTTATATACTTTGTTAAAAATAAATTTTACTTTCAATATGTCTACTGCTTTATATAGCATTAACAAAAATAAATTCTCTTTTTTTATTGGTACCTGGAATCAAACTCAGGACCTTGCGCTCCCCAGGCAGGCAGTTGTGCTGCCGAGTTATATCTCTGGTCCCCAAAAATAAATTCTTTTTTTTTCTCCCATACCAGGAATCAAACGCAGGACTTTAGGACTTTCCAGGCAGGCGTTGTGTCACTGAGCTAAATCCTCAGCACCCTCCCCGAGAAAAATTCCTAAATGATTCAAATTCTGCACAATCATAATTTTAAAAAGTATAAAGATTACCTTTGACAAAGCAAAAGGAAAGAATCAATACCAAATATATTAGCAAACACGAAAGTAAACCTATATTGTCTGTCAGTGAGTTAATAGAGTAAAATTGTGCTTATGCTTCTATTTTATTATTCCAAGTCATTATAAATTATATTTTGTTGTTAATGATAAAGTGTAGCATTATCTAATTCAATAATTAGTAGAAAAATTACTGTCATTGAAAATTTGTATTACAGGCAATGCATGTACTTGGGAAAAATATACAGAATTCAAATTTACCAATAATATGTCTCTCATTTTAGGTGTTTACATTTTAGTAGTAGTTTTATTTTTGAATATTTATCAAGAAATATACATGAATGTGACACATGTATAATTCTAAAATTGTTGCTCTCATTTCATACTCACAAAAAATATAAAATGTCCCACATAAAATAACCCCTGAAAATAATTAATATTTATCTTAATACTTATTTTCCTTAGTAAACAAGAATGAACAATTATAACTATTTTACCTATTGAGTATACTCCATATGAGAAATGAAATGATTAGATATTTTAAAAATAAAAGCAAAAGGATTTCCATAAAGAGTACTGAGAACATTTAATAATAAACATTATTTAGACTATTTAGTAACATTGTTCTAAAGTTTCATATATTTTTATTAAATAACACTTACTTGGAGCATATGTAAGAATCAGCAGGAATAGTATGAGAATTTTCCTGTTCATCAAAAAGCTGACAAAAGATTTTATCTCTTTCCAGAAAGTAAATAACCAAGTGCACTTTATGTCTGATAAAGGGGAATGGAGTGTGTGTGAAATGGCTTATGAATTGGTCTTGAACATTAAATGTCAGCCAGCTACTTTCCACTGCTCATTCCAGAGGCATTGAATTGTTTTCTTTCATATCAGGAGTAATAGAAGTTGGCACAGCTAGGGAAGAAAATGGGGCCTCTGATGATTGGACCTGCCGCATGATAAAAGTTACAATCTGATTCGTTTTATTGTTTTCTTAGGCAGAAATTGGTACAAAGAGCTGGCTCTCAGATCTAAATTTCAAGAAAGAGCTGGAAATAAAATATTCTGGAGTAATAATGTAAAAATGAGTGAAAACTGAATTATCTAAAGAAGAAAACCATCCACTGCAAGTCAGATAGCTTCTAGATATAGTCACAATGGGCATATTATAGCTGAATAATATTTAGTTCTTTTAAAATGGATTTTTCTCTAGTTTTGCTTTTCAGTTCCTCTGACAAAACTAAATATTATAGGAAAAAAATAATCATTTTCCCTCCATGTTTCCATTTTGTTTAGATGTAGAACTTACAGTATTTTCTTTTGCAGGTACTATGATTGGAAATTTTATAACACTGTACTGTAGATTGTTGTGTGAGAAAAGAATGCTATGGCATCCATTTATACTTTATTTGAGGATGAGAAGGATGTTAGAAGTTTTATAATTAGTCAATATCATTGACTGTCAGAATCCTATGTTGGCTTTTAAACCTAGAATACCTATTGTTTCTTTAATATAGACACAAATTTGACTATATTATATACCCAAAATATGACTGTCCATGATATGTAGAATATGGGATTCCCTTACAGTTCAGTGTGGGGTGAATATAAGAATTAAGTAAAGCATGGTGTGAAAATAAAGTACATAAACAGTGAGCAAAGGATAGCTAAAAAATAAAATCATCAGAATAGTTTTATATGCAGAAAAAGGTATCAAATTATCTCTGAAAATGCACATTGTTTTCAAGCTGTAAAAAATGGCCAATTTAAAGTGTGGAAAGAGTGCCACCCTGTAGAAACAAATGATGATCATGACTTTCCTTATTTGACTCTTCCTGCCCAGATTCTTTACCAACCAGACAACATTAAAATCCCTCTGTTGTATTCACAACTGCCCTGCATTTCTTAGGCTCCAATAGGTTGACTTTCTCCCTTTTACAAAACCCAGATGTTCCTTCCATTGTTCTACTGTCCTCCATCTTCTCTTTGACAGCACTGTTTAACATCAATTATATTACGTCTGTATTAATGAATTTCAAACACTCATCTTCTGAAATTGTATTATTTACTTTGTGCCCAGATATTAATTCCCTGTCCCGGTGAAAGTTTCAAAAAAGGTAAGCAAATTGGTTTTATATTGCTGTCTAAGAAATGATCACAAGCAAGGTCTTAAAACAAGTATTTATTGTACACCTTTTTGATTAATTATTATATTGGTGCAATATAGATGTATATGATGATAACATTCATCATAGGGAAATTGTGTCTGTACATGATTTAACTTGAGCCTTCTTTTTTTCAATCCCCCCTTCTATTTAACCCCTCTTTCCTCATTTACAAGACCTTAGTTTTTCATTTTAAATTTATTTTCTTATTCTTTTCTTTTTTCTTTCTTCCTTTTCCCTTCTCCTCTCTCTAGAGCCCCTTCCCATTTGAACATTTTCTTCTGACTTCACAGTATCTAATAAGATCAAAAACACAAAAGAAATACAAAAATTACTAGATACATATAAACTACCAAAACTGTATCAAGAAAATATAAAAATCCTAAATAACCCATTATCAATCAATAAAATTGAAGAGGTAATTAAAAACTCACAAACAAAGAAAAGCCCAAGTGCTGATGGATTCACTACTCAATTCTACAAGAAATTAAGAGAAAAACCTATTTCTCAAGGTCATTAATGAAACTGAAAAGAAAGCAATACTCTCAAAATCATTCCTGGAAGCAAGCATTTCTCTGATACCAAAATCACAGAAGGATCCAAGAAAGAGAACTATTGGCCCTTCTTTCTAATGAACAGAGCCACAAAAATCCTGAATAAAATATTGGCAAACAGAAGCAGCAAATAATCAGGAAGATTATACCACAGGACTAAGCAGGATTCATCTCAGGAATGCAGAGATAGCTCCACATATGCAAATCAATAAATGTAATAGACCCTATCAACAGAGCCAAGGACTAAAATCACATGATCATCCCAATAAATGCAGAAAAAGCATAAGGCAAATTCTAAAATGCATTCATTATAAAAACCCTACAGAAAATTGGAATAGAAGCTCTTTATCTCAAACTGATAAAAGCCATCTATGATAAACCAACAGCCCACATAACACTAAATGGTCAAAAAATAAAAGTTTTCACTCTAAAATTAGAAACAAGAAAAGGATGTCTACTATCACCACTCTTATTTAATATAGCTCTGAAAACAGCCAGAGATGATAGAAAGAAATAAAAAGAATAAGAATTGGAAAGGGATAATTTAAATTATCATTATTTGCAGATAATATGATACTGTGTATAGAAGACCTCAAAAGACTCCACCAAAAGACTTAATAACATAATTCAGTAGCAAAACTGGATACAAAGTCAACACTCAAAAAGTCAGTATTATTCCTGGACACAAGTAAAAAACATACTGAGAGAAATTTGGGAAACTGCAGCTTTCTCAATAGCACACAAAAATGAAACACCTAGGAATCAATCAATTTAACAGAGAAAGTAATAAACCTTTACATTGAAAATTGCAGTATTCTGAACAGCAGGTATTTATTCTTGCAGTTTTTCTGGTTAGTACTCTGGACTGTTTTCACTACAACGAATCTCATTCAGACTGTAATCTGCATATTTCTGAGGGTTGTTTTTGCATCAAAGGGACTAAGCATCTACTTCCCTATTTTGCCCTATTTCTGGTACAGAGTCCCCAAAAGTCCTTGCAATGGCGTGTGTGACAGTAGTATGTCTTCTGTACTCATTAGATGACTTCGTTTGAAAAAGAAAGGTTCAATAGTAAATGAGGACTGTGCCCCAGCACAGCCAACCACGTGAGTAGAGTTAGATCTTTCAGGCCCGCCCCCCCGCCACCTGTGATGTGGGGCTGAGTGAGTGGAGAGTGAATCAGTTACCAATGTAGTGATAAATCATGCTAAATTGTTGAAAACTGATTAGTAAGTCACACAAAATAGTATGATTTGGAGGACCTTACAAGTTGATAAAAACATTCACTTACTAGTGTTGTGGCTCAGTCCAACCCCTCGGAGACACAGGCTTCTATGCTCAGAACATTTTTGGATATAACTATATTATACTACTTATAATGTCTGTTCATTTATATGCTGTGTAATACAACTGCATTCACAAGTAAAGGACTTTCCTGAATTTTATGGGTCATTCTTCCAAATTATCAAACCTGAAGTAACCTGTCATTATCCCCAAATTAGTAGCTGGGCGGAAAGAAATGTGGGCTTCCTGGGATCTCCATTTGCACCTGGCATGTAAAGTATGAGCAGTCTCGTGAGATTTTTCTATTAAGTTGTTGAGATTATGGTAGCTCAGAGAAGTCAGTAACCCAACGCACTAGAATTGTATTACACCGATATGTCATCAGAGAATTGTACAATCCATCATGCGTACGGAAAGAACCAAAAAGCGGCTCATATTTTTTGCCCTGTAGCATGACCTAATTAAGAAAGTGAAAATAATTGCACATTATTATCTAAAGGGAATTGTTTCCAAGACTGTCCAACAATAATACGTATGGGATAATTTCAGTTATTTTATATTTACTTAAGATGTTTTAATTACTAGTATGTGGCCTATTTTGGAACAAGTCCCTTATTCTGGGGAAAAGAATGTACACTGTGCTGTTGTTGAATGGAAAACTGTAGATATCTATTAAATCCCCCTTTTTTTTAATATTTCTTTCAAGTGTCTGTTATTGTTTACTTTTTGTCTAGTTCATCTGTCCATTTGTTACAGTGGAGTGTTGAGATCCCCTGCTACAATAGTATTGACGTTTATTCGCTTTTTCACATCCATTAATGTTTTTCTTATGAAGATGGGTGCACCAGTATTTGGTGTATATATATTTATAATTGTTAACTCTTCCTGCTGAATTTTTCCCTTTATCAGTATATCATGACCTTCTTTGCCTCTTCTGATCAGGATAGCTGCTCTTGCTCTTTCCTCGGTTCCAGTTGCATGTAATATACTATTTTCCCTGCTTTCATTTTTATTCTGAGCATCCTTTTCAATTAAATATATTTTTATATATGGCATATTGTTGGACTTGTTTCTTGACCCATTCTGCTGATCAGTTTCTTTAAGACCTTTCCCATTAAGAGATTTCACAATTTATGGATACTCATTCTTTTATATAAAACGGTATAGTACTTGCACATAAACTACTACATTCTCCATAAGTTTTAAATTTTTAGATTACTTATAATATTTAATGCAAAAGAAATGATTTGTAGTGATATCTGTGTTTTTCAGAGAATTACAATAAGAAAATATGGTTACATTAAAAATATGGTTAAAATATATTCATTATAAGTACATGTATTTATAAGAAGAACAAAGTATATGCTATCATTTTATTAGTCCTACACCAGATCTCAAGAGAAGTGGATTTTATAATATATATAGCAAGGGAAGAGGAGGTTATGGGGTATTTTAAAGTTTTCAAATTGCATTAGAACTACTTTGATTGTCTAAATCAACGCTTGATACATATAATAATCTAGTGTAAATTAAGTTATTTCTTGAAAATAAGTGGTAGTCATTTAATTTATTATGTACATAAATAAGAAATTATTTTACAATAGTTATAATTGAATTTATTTTAGTGATAGTTAACACAGGTAAGGAGATTTTGTATTTAGAAACATGGACTCCTTCCTCTATTTTCTATTTTAGATGACAGCCTTAGAAAGGCCACAGAATCTCATAATTATCATTGTAAAAATTTTATGATTGGTGAATTAAAAAAGATTTATTCCTATATGTTATCATTTTGTAAGCATAGGGAATAGGATTATACCAAGTAAGAATTATACCTATTTTATATATTATATATTATATAAATG
>NW_004955407.1:23694865-23723451 GCF_000276665.1 Chinchilla lanigera
CAAAATTTTTATAGTTTCTCTGTAGAAAATTTGTATATATATATATGAATATACATAAACACATATACTATTAGATGTACTTTTTCCTTTTTAAATTTTTTATCTAGTAAGGGAATCATCTATACTACTTTAAAAGATAATGGAAGATCAGGATTAGTAATTTGAGACAGGTAATACTGCTGAGTGCTTCTGAGGATGTGAATCACCTTTAAGCCCAAGGTATTGCTCTGAACATGTGGTCACTGACCCAGGGGCTGAACTATAACTCATATTTTGCTGAGCCTTGACCACAGTTCAAATGACAAATGAGACAAGCTCTACAAGCTGCTTCACACAAATAATGCTTTTGAACTGCTTGTTGCACTCACTTGCAGAGCTAAAAGAACCATTTTTCTTATAATCTTTAAGGACAAAAATGCATCAGATTTTCCACTTCTCATCCAGCCAGTGCCGTTTTTCCTCTTGGGAGTAAGTGGTTTTGTGGAATCTCTCTTAGTCATTACAACCTCTCACTTATGAAAGTTTAAGTGCAATTTAGAAATTTGTATTCTCCTATAACCCTCAGTTAGCACTATGGATGTCTGTAAATAACATGAGAACAGGATAAAATTGTCTTCATTTTATTATTAATAATTTCAGAGTATGTGTATTATTCTAGGTAAAAAAATAAAAATATTGAAACTTTAAAACATTTACATATGATCTATCTTACACATACATGAACATAATTTTATAAAGATATCACACAATATTTAAGGATATACAACTAAGCAGTCTGTCTTCTGTGTCTATACTCTTAAACATTGTGTATTATAGAACACATAATCATTTAAAATTTGTATTGAGTAGGTTATTTACCACATGTTTCCTAAGTACTGTTGAAATTTACACACATTGATATCTTGTGAAATATTTCTACTACTTTTAAATCAAATACACTTTTTGTTTATTCATTAAATTCATGATTATTGAGGGATTATTATTATTGTTTTATATGACCTTATGTTCAGTGATGAATATTCAAATTGTATGCTAGAGCCAACTAAGTTTGTCAAAGTAATGCATGAATAACTGTTATTGACAGATTACCCCAAACCTGAGGATGAGTTCAATGGTTCTAGTTAACAGGTAGGAAAGAATAAGCAGCTCTAGTGTCCTCATGAGCAGTAAAATCACTGTGGATGACTGCAATTTAAAATGCTAGGAGAAAACAATTGTAAAGTTTTCTCTAAAGAAATAAATATGCCCCGCTACATATATGTTAAATGATTTACAGATTATAGAATGTATTCATACATAAAAACATTATGTTGACTCACTCATATGTACAATTTCATGTTTCATTATATAAATTAAAGTAATTTAATCAAAACTAATAAAACAAACATTGTAAATAGACAATTAAATGATCAAAGGCTTATGTAAAAATTTCCAGATGTTTCAAACTAGTACATGTTACTTAAAAATATTTATACATATCTTCCTTATGTTGCAAGCAGGGCATTTAAATTGTCTCTTACTGATAACTAAGATCTAAAGTGGGAGAATTATGATGATTATTCAAATAAGGGAAGGGTCATAAGTGACCACGATTAGTGGAATATTCAGTAGGTTATTCTTTACGTTCCAGGTTAATATTGTAATATAACTCAATTCTGTTACTGAGCTCCAGTTTAATATGCTATTATAGATTTAAAAAGAATAAAGAATTTAAACTCAAGGGAAGAATGTAGAAACAAAACTTTTGTAAATAAGGAAAGGAACAAGATGTAGGAAGGGAAGAAGAATGGGGAAAGAAAGGAGAATCAAGATATATCATGGACAGATATGTTATCTGTGATCACTGATGTTGATGGATGTAATCATGAAGTATATCTAAAATGTGCTCATAAAATTAATTTCTAAAAAATTATATGGCAATTAGCAACACTGCTGAATGTTTATCCTAGTAAATGTGCTCTTGGTCACCACACTGAGGCCATTCATCAGCCGACCTCACAGTAGATGAGACAAAAGGAACAGCACTCAATCATACTAGTCTATGCTTGGCTATTTTAGACTATCAAATGCTACTTCATCTCAGTCTGAGAGTAAAAAAATCCACAGAAAAGAGAAGAAAAAAGTTAATGATCATGGAAAGAGAGAATCTGAATAGGTGAACAAATCCTTTGGCTTTTTTTTTTTTTGCTTGGATGTAAAATATTCCAGAAGGTTTTATGAACTCAGAGATGGGGCTTTGGCCAGCAGATCAGTTCATGAGAGTGCTAAACTCAAAACTGAAGTGATCCATTGATGAGTTTAGAGGTGATGTACTGTTGTTAGTAGGTAAAGACTAGATGGAAATGGTCACTCACTGGACCATGACCTGGTGGGGTATTTTACTGTTCCAGGCTCCTTCCTCTCTTGGGTTTCTTAATGCCATGTGCTGAGTAGCTTTCCTCCACCAATTTTTTCTGCCATGCCATTTCTGCCTTTGAACCATCTCACTGTGGACTTATCCCTCTGAAACTGTAAGCCAAGTAGACCCTTTTCTTCTTTCAAATTGGAGGTGTCATATTTTATCCTAGTAACCGGAATGTGATAATATATGCTCCATGGAAAATAGTTCCACCGAAAGACACAGCAGTTAGTGTACTAAAATACGATTGAAGGTTATTACTCAGGCATTTTGCATTTCTCAATCCTCTGAATTGTACAGATCAAGAAGGAAGTTATGCTGTTTACTGAAGTGACTGACCCTGAGTACAAAGGGGAAATTGGATGAACTTATAAGGAATATATGGAAGAGTTTATCTGTGTAATAGTGTATCACTTAGAGCACAACTTACTGTTGTCACACTTTATGGTCAAGATCCATGAAAAACTACAACAAGCCAAACCACTCAGAGACTTCTAGCCCAGACCTTACAAAATGAAATTGTGGGCCACCCTACCTGCTAAAGAACCATGGCCAGCAAAGGTGCTTGATGAAACCAAATGGAATCTGATATTGATAGTGAGGGTAGAATTACAAATACCAACTACAGACATATGATCACTTAAAAATGAATGGCATATTTATCATGGGTATTTTTCTTACTTTATGATATGCTTTTGTTTATTTTATCAAACATTTTGTTTTCTTTGCTTCTAACTCCCTTACACTATAACATATGTAGTGCTGAAATCATTGTACAGTCTTTAAATATTGGTAATTTTCACATCACAATATTTAACTTGTCAAAAAAAAAAAAAAGAAAAAGAGTAAGCTTCTCTCAGGGGCTTTATTTCCTGTTCTAGGTAAGGTTTTTTTTTTTTTCCTGTGGAGTGCATAATATTGTGTCATGTTAGAAAGAATTTCTTTATTAGTGTCAGGATGACAGATTAACTCATGATGATTCACTGCATTTGCCATTTTCATTGAGTCAGTCAGGTCCCCAAACATCGGAACAAAGACAACTCTGGATGAGTCTGAGATTTTCCTGAAAGAGGGTACCTTTTTATTTTGCACAGTGAGTTAAATAGATTAGCCTCTGTAATGTGGTTGGGTTGCAACCAATCAATTATAACCCTGAATAGAGCAAGAAGTTATAACTAGTAGCATTGAACCTTTCTTGATTTTTAGACTCAGACTGAAATTTGAAATGGTCTCTGTGTTGGGTCTTGACCCTGAGAATTTTGGGGCCAAAATTTGTGTCATCAGCTCCCTTGGTAGATACTCATGTCTTTGGAAATGGTATGGAGCCATGAATTAGCTCTCTAGTTGTTTGACTGAAGGTCTTCTGTCTTTTAGATTCTAGAATAACATGAAACATTGCTTTACTATAAATGTTTATGTACAGGTCTTTTTATGTCTCCTTTTGATTCTGTTTCTATGAAGAACTCTTATTAAACAAATATACTCTATTTTGCTAAAGCCCTCATCTGTGGCATATTGTTTGCTGATATAAACAGAAATATTTTAATATACCTTCATTTTTGATGTCTTTTGGAATATTTTGGCTCACAACACTTTTTACTCAAAAAGCATTACAGATTTCACAAAACTGACAAGTATTAAATGAAGTCAATTTAGCAATGTGGATAAAGAAACTTATTGCTTGTCACTTATTTTTAAAAGCAAAGCTAAACAAAACAAATAACTCAGCATTCTCTGGAGGTAGCATCTCCTTATGTGAATGTTGCTAGTTTGTTTTTCAGATTCCCTTTTGATTTGTACTGATTCATGCACATCTCAAAATGACGGAAACCAATTTGGATTCTCAGCTTCTGTAAAACATTAATAAGAAGTGTCCTTTTCATTTGCTTGTCTTTTGTCCCATTAGCAACTTGAAATGATTCATAAAGCTATTTTTTAATCAATGACCTTATAAAATTTATTTCAAGCTTTGGACACAAATCCTCCTTTCCCATATCACAGTTTGTTCATAAAATTGGCTAGAATGATTGTATAGCAAATATCAGTAAGCAATAGAATAAGCATGCATAATAAATCAATAGTAAAATCTCATAAAACTACCAAAAATGCAAAATATTTTACTTCTCAACTATATATTCTGTATTTTTTAAAATTTACAAGAGTAAAGATGAATGGAAGTGTAGAAAATAAAAAGTATAAAATGTGAAAAAGAAGTCAGGTGAAATTCCATTAGGAATTAATTTTCAAGGGGAATACCTTTTGTCCTACATCAAAATTTTAAGTTTAATACATAAATATTTACTTCATATTAATAAATATAATTTTTGTAAGTGAATAAAATTACTTCTTTTGCTTCGGACCTTTAGAGGTTTTGTGCTTGATGATTTTTCTGAACTTGGAATATAACTCTGAATTCATCATGAAATGATAGTGAATGAACACAGAGTAATCTCAGATTATTTTCTGTGTTGGTACTGTTCACAATGAACATAGTTTAAGTATAGTCATAATAGGTAAATTATTTCTTCAATTATGTGTGAATTCTAAAGGATTCTCCCTCCATTTCTAATTTTACTCTTATTTTAACAGCAGTTGACTTGTGGTGGGCTACATTTAAGATCAATTCCAGGTATTAGTTTTGCTTTCAAACACAAGTCTACTGGACACCACCATCCTAAATTATCACTGATGTTCAAAATACCTGCAGGATTTAGGGTGTATAGATGAATGTTCTTTTTCTGATACAATTCTGTTTTCTCATTTCATTACAGAACAGAGAGCATATACATAAAAAGTAAATAAATAAATAGTGCACATATTTTACATTTAAAACATGAGATGGTTAAAAAATTTGTGATTATGAATATTTTCTAATGTATTTTTACTGTATTATGAGTAATCTTTTGTAGACTTTCTATTTTATTTCAAGGTGCGATGCCAGCATTTTCACTTGCAATATTACATCTACCTGATAAAATTTGAAATATGTAACCTTACAATTGTACTTATGAGACAGATTATACTAGAGCCTCCCCTATCTCTGACAACACCGCCCACCCTCTATGGACACTGACATTTTTTTTTAACTAGGAGAAAATCTTTGTATTATATGCATTAGAAATTGACACTCATTTGAAATTCTTGAGATAAAAAATATAATTTTTATACAATTAAAGAGTTAAATAGTTTTAATTATAATACTATATAAAGTGGCTTGTTCTGCTCTGAGAAGTATTAAATCTGGAAAAGCACCCTGACATAAATTTTCTGCTCTTTTTAACTACAATAAGCACTTAAGTGAATCAGTGATTTCCTTCAGGTTTCATGTGATCTCACTAAAATATAATGCTTCAGAAAATGGTTTCAGTCCTTCATTTAGGATGAAACATGGCAACTAAAGCACCTGCATGCAGATAAAATTACAAATCATTTATAAATCACTCCTGGATCTTGACTATTTACTATCAATCATAATCATATGTACTTTCGTGTTCTTTTATTTTAGATTTAATTATTGAAATTAAATCTATACTGAAAGAATAGATTTAATTATTCTGCAGAAAAATTAGGCTCACGAAGATATAGTTTTGAATTCCTCTATTCTTACCCTATATTTGGCTTATCATAAAATAAATTTGTGAATATCAACATATTGCTGCTAAATATGTGTATTAAAATTTAGTGGTATCGGGGCTGGGGATTTAGCTCAGTGGCAAAATCGCCTGCCTGGCAAGCGCAAAGTCATGAGTTCGGTTCCCGGTACCGGAGAAAAACCGGAAAAACCAAAAAAAAAAAAAAAAAAAAAATTTACTGGTATCCTTCATAACTCACGTTATCTATCTAATATAGATAGGTTACAATCCACATATATTCATATATTATATTCAGTTTTTAAATTTTATTCACGTATTTTAATTTTTACTTTAGTACATTCCCAGTATATTCAATCATAGTTGATGTAGTTATAGTTAATACAACTATATTCAGTAAACCATAGTAGATTTATTTTCATTATAATATTCTTAATAAACTTAGCATGGCCATAACCACTCACTGAACCACAGTAATACCTCATAAGTGAGTAGTGCATATGCATTTTAGTACTCTACATAGCCAGAAAATATTTTCAAATAAAATTCTTGTATTGAGTAAAACCTAAAGAGAAAAAAAAAAAAAAAAGCCTGATCAAATTACTAAAATGAAAAGCCTGAAAAGAAGATTTCCACAGAGCATTTGAAAATTTCAGATATATCTAATTAGGTCATTTTCTTGAAGAAAAAATATCTCCCATGCTTATTTTAATATCTTTGTATTCTTACTGTTTACCAAGTATCTGCTGTCTATGGGCAAAATTTTTAAATTTTCCTATTTCAGGTATTTGGATCAGTCTCAGAAGTTTTGCCAAGCTAACACAAAGAATCTGAGTTTGCTATATTTATTTATGTCAATATTCTAATTGTTTCATGCCAGATGTACTCTACATATCTCATGTTAAAGATTTATATTTAAAATCTTCAGAGAAGCTGTTATATTCCCAAACATCCAAGGACACCATAGTTCTTTCTTCCTTAATGATATTCCATAGTGATATATAAATTTTTATATCTTCCACTAGATTTGAATTTCCATGAGAAAAAGAATATGTATTTTTTCTTTATTTTGTATCCCAAGTTTAAAAAGAAATTCCTAATATAGTTTCTCAGTAAGCTTTGTGGAAATAATAAATAAAATGAAAGAGACAGGCAAAGACAGAAAATGTCAGAGGGTCTGAGAGAGAAGTATTTTAAGTATGGTAGTCTAAATTGCTCCTCAGTTTAACATTTCATATGAAACTGAAATTGGAACATTAAAAAATACTGAAACATATCAAAATAAGCTTTTTTAAAGAGCTGTGAAATTAATCAAATTTTCCTGATATTTCAGGAGCATTCATTTAGGAACGAGGATAAATCTTACACCACTGAGTTTTTTTGGTGAACTTTTCTTCTTTCCACACTTGTGTAGTAGCCCAACTAATTCTAAATTCAGCACCTTAGTGGCTACTATAGGTAGCAGAACAAATTTGGAGTTCCGAGATAGTCCATACCTAGAAAAATCTCACTTATTCCAAGTTCTGTGTGGGTGCTTTGGGTGATATTTAAGCTATGCTATATTTTGTTTGGTAATGAAAGTAACGTGAAAGAGAGAAATCGGCGCTGTCATTTGTAAAGTCATGTATACACTAGAAATATAAACTAAGCCAAGGACAATCTTCAGACTTACTTTTCACAGCTATTTAAGCAGCAATTATTTGGGGGCAGCATTTTTAGTCATTCAACATTTTTTGGTCACACTCTTCAGATTGTCAGCGAATTAGCTTCAACATCAAAATGCAGTGATTTTATTTGGAGAATATTTTCACCATCAAATTGTGATTTGAAAACTTTTAGTTTATGCCACTAAGTAAAACACAAGGTTGTCCAAAGAAGAATGCTTATCAATAGAAGACATTTCTTGTAGTGTGACTGAGAATATATTCTGAAAGTTCTACTGAAATGTATTAAAGACAGTATTAAATAATGACAAAAATAATTTTAGATATGTGTTTACTATGAATAAAGTAAATGGACTCTTGAATATCAAACATAAAAGATGGCATCAAGGAAACTAATCGATTTCTGACTTAACAACTGACCTGAAAACAAAGTTTGATTTTTTTGTTTGTTTGCTTTTAAGACAGCATTGTAAAGAAAACCTATGTTTTGGATAAATGCAAAGTTAGGAGTAAAATCTGAAAACTTCACCTGTATTTTAGCCAAAGAATTTATATGTTCATTCATATAAAAATTAGAATAATTTAATGTTTGTCTCAAAAATGATAAGAATAAAATGTTTCTGCTGAGCAACAGATGCAGGCAACATCAGAAGAATATTTCTCTAAAATAATTTATGCTGAAGAACTAATTTGAAGACAACAATATGCAATATAGCAACCACTGGTGAATTCCTACCATCTTCTCCAGTGAAGAGCTGTATCATTTCTAATTTTTTTATTATTTTTATTATCTTTAAAGGTTTGATCAATCTTGCATTCTCACCTCTGATAACCTGAGCTACTTCGTTAATGATAACAATGTGTAATATAACAACCACTGTTAATTCCTATCATTCTGTTTTGATTCCCTCTAAAATTTTTATTGTTTTTGCTTTGTTTTGTTTTTTCTATGTTGTTGTTATTTTGTTATTTTTTATTCTCTCTAAAATAAAAAAGTAATTTATGAGTGCAAGTAGCTGCTCAGAATTACATCAGTGTTTGCTGCTCCAATAATGGAGGCATATTGAATACTTTACCATAAAATCCTAAACTTGTACTGTATCAATTTTCCATAAATACATTTTGTTTTTACTGTAGAATTCTACCACCATTCAGAAAAAAAGTAAGCAATGTACAACTTTCCCAAGTGAAACAAAAAGGCTAAAGTGCTTCTTATCTAATCATTGTGTGAGGATGCCTACAACGGAAACATAACAAGAAGAAAAATGGAACAATCATAAAAATGTCTAATAATCACATAATGAGAAATTTTAAAAGTATAACTAAATCCAATCCCAAACCCTATAAGGTCTTTAGGTACTTAACTCCAAAATTATATTGAGTAAGATTAAGTCAGTACCAAAATAGTAGATTAACATTTAATTATATTATCAGAATAAGCTATGATGGAAAAAATATTATGATCCTGATACCTGCCTAAATATTGTCAGATAAAATTTAACATCTAGCCAAGGAAACAAACTGAACAAGGCAGGGATGCCTTGGTAATGGGTAATAAAAAAATTATTTGCAAAAATAAGTAAACATACAAATAATCTATAAATAAAATAGAAACATTAATGAAAAATACTGAATGATTATCATTGAAGATCATAAATGAAATTAATATGTTGATAAACTTTTATTCTTATTATACTGAAATTTCGAAGTATTATAATGTAGAAATAAAATTATAAAGTCTTTTTTAGGTCAGCTACACGAAAAAGATATTAAGATTTTAATAAAAGATACAGCAATATCATTTTTCAAAATTAATAAGTATCTCATATAAAACAGTAATACTTTTCCACAAAATAACAAGAAATATAAAAATCTGAACTCAATTTGCTTACTTTTAGCCAAAAATAAAGGTCTCAATTATGTATTTGTATATTCTAGCAGAACTTTTAAATTTAACTAATAGTAATTCAAATAAAAACTACCAACCAAGATGATTTTTAAACTTACATAAAAATGTTGTGGAATTCATTCACAAAATACTCAGACTATAAAGACTGGTAGAAAATAATTATTCTAAAGGTTTGAGAATTTCAGTACTAAAAAGATATCAATTTGCAATGCACTGATAGCTGAAATGCAATTTAAACATTTTGTAAAGACTTTATTTTTAATGAAAAATGTTGAGCTGGAATGTAATGGATAATAGGTAAAGTGCAGGGTACATTCAAACACTCCTCATGAGGAGTAAACAGGGTGACTTATTTTTCTAGTTCTCAATCTATTTAAATCCCTAGAGTAAATAAAATATTATATTATCTTCATTGTTCAGTAAAAATGGACCTATTGCAAATAATAGGAAGTTCACAAGTCAAATATTTCCTGAGTTATCTGAGAACATTGCACAAATCACGTTCCTGGGAGCACAATAATAAATAAATGCCCTGACGGGCAGTTAAGTAGCTGATGTAACCATCTTGCTGCTGGAGCAGTGGAAGAGGACACTAAACCACATATCTTCAGAACACGTGTCGAAACTAAATACCAGAACATCCAGATTTTAATTGACCATGACTCATTAAGCAATACTCTGGAAATAAGAAAAACAGTATATGCAAACCTTAAGCTGACAGAGATAGATACATTATTACACCCAGAATTTCAGAGAGTTATTATAAAATCCTTCAACAAGTCATTAGAAACAGGCATTAAATGAATGAAAAAACTACATCAAAACAATAGAAATATTGAGCAAAATATTTTAGAAAATGTGAAATTTTTAAAACTAAAATTTGAACAAAGGAGATCTAAAATATACAGACTTAAAAAGAAAAATATGTAGCACAGGAAAGATTAATGAATTTAGGGAAAAAAACAAAAAAATACACTTTTTAAATTTAAAAAGAGAATGCATTTCAAAATAAATAAAAATGGGTAAAGCATCAGGGAGTTTTATTTTACTATGGCAAAAGCAAGAGAGAAGGGCCAGGGATATAGCTCAGTGACATGAGCGCCTGCCTGGCAAGTGCAAGTTCCTGAGTTTGATTCTTGCCACACAAAGAAAGAAAGAAAGAAAGAAAGAAAAAAGAGAGAGAGAGAAACAGAGAAAGAAAGGAAGAAAAGAAGAAAGAGAAAGAGATGCAGAAAAATTGAGATTTAAAAGGAATTCACAAAATGAATACAAATTTTCTACAAAATTGTCATAGCACATACAGCTGCAGATTCAAGAATAGTCTCAAATAATTCTTCAATAGGAAAAATAATAGATGAAGCATAAGTTTGACCAGAAAATAGACAAAAAACGGCAGGAATAAAACAGTCTCTGCAGATAAAGAATCATTTGTATGATAGTGAATTTCTTATCAATAGACATGCCAGAAAAATGTTGACAGCATTTTCCAATCATGACAAAGGAAGGACTATATAGTCTGGGTAAGGTTTGACTTTGACTCCTAAGAGTGTATGTGTTGGAGACTTGCTTCTCTGTGTGGTGATTTCACAAGTTGACAACTGGGAAGCAGGCCAGCAGGAGGTGCTTAGATCAATACAAGGCGCTGCCTTGGAAGGACTGGTGGAACCCCAGGCTCTCTGGATACCTGCTTTGTCCTGTGAATTTTTCCTCACTCACGTCTCCTAGCACTGTCACCTACCATGGCATGATACAGCCTCAGAAAGATCCACGCCAGAGCAGACACAAGTTCATTGGGTTTTCAGTGTTTAAAACTTTGAGGTAAATAATCCTCTTTTGTTTATGAAGCCAGTCTGCCTAGCATATTTCACCAGAGTTAAGAAAAACTGATACCCTAGGATGGTGATACTAATCGGTAATGAGTTCAGGCAGGCACAGGCAGTACCAGAAAACAAGGACTGAACTAATTGTTCTGGCCTGAAAGGGAGAGATTTCCATTAGTTATTTCATAAGGGAAATCAGAATGAATTCAGATAGAACAAGAAGACCTAAGTTTTGGTAATATTAACTTGAGAAGTTCATCATACCTTGTCATTACTATACTTGTAAACTTCATGTATCATACCTGTAATTTTTGTTTACCTTGAAAACAGTAGCATGAGTCAATTTTTTGATAGACTTTATGGAAAATAATTTGCTGTTAGTGTTTTGTGTCATTGATTTCAAAGGTATATAAAAACCAAATGAATTAAAAAACTGTGATATATCAAGAATTCCTTTATGTAGTAAATATGGGTTTTTAATGGAGACATGATAATAGCACATTGCTGGATGAAATGATACTATTTAATTGCAAGCATGTTTCTGAAAGACAGAACAGTAACCTAATTCAAATAAGTTACCTGTATTCTTTGTGTTTTACATCCTCAATTATTCTGCTTTTTGACTAGTATATCTGTCCATCCAGTGACAGTAATCTTGGACTTTGTCTTCATCATTCTTGTAACTTTTTTACCCTTAAGCAATTTTATGATCAATTTTCACTATTAAGACAATTTTGTGCTATAATTTGTAATATTTTTTGGATGAAATTGGTTTATTACTTAACTATCTTAATGTAAATAAAATGTATAAAATAACAATTAACATTGTGAAAGGGAAAGAAACTGCTCAAGTTGGAAAGAACAATTGAGAGAAGTGAAAAGAGAAAAAAACAAAGAAGAAAGAGAAAAGAGCTATGTTTATACACTCAAGGTAGCTAAGATATTTGTAACAGTCTGCATTGGTTTATTGAAAAGAACAATAAATGTTTAACTTTTTTATCAATCTTGCATGCCTATATCTTGCAATCTGGACAACTGCTTTGAAGATAACAATATGCACTATAACAACTATTGTTGATTTCCTCTCACCTTGTTTTGAAATTCTGTATCATTTTCATTGTTTTCATGTTATTTTGCTAATGCCTACATTTTTATTATTTTGATTTTTATATTTTCTCTTTAAAATTGAAGAAAAATATATATGTATATATAAGGATAGCAAGGATAAGTGTGTTGCTGATGTCTGTGGGTCTGTTGAAAGGAACAGTTAATGCTTAAATTGTTATTTTTTTCTGTTCTCTTGGCCAATTTTGCATGCTTATATCTGATAATAGGAACAACTGCTTTGAAGATAACAATATGCAATATAACAACCATTGCTAAATTCCTACCATCTTGTTTGATGAAGCTCTGTATTGTTTCTAATACATTTTTTATTGTCATTGCATTTAATTGTTGGATCAATCTTGCATTCTTGTATCTGTTAATCTGAGCAACTTCTCTGAAGATAACAATATGTAATATAACAACCACTGTTAATCCCTATCATCTTGCTTTGAAATTCTATATTGTTTTTATTGTTTTTGTATTGTTTTATTCTTCATTTTTTTTGTTTTCTATTACTCTTTAAAATTAAAAGAAAAAATAGTTTGATGGTATTTGGTGTGTTCACAATCATATGCAATTAACTCTATTTCCAAAATCATCATTCCTAGAGAAATTCTATATTCTGGTGGTGACAAACCTGTAGCAAGCATGTTACTTTCTTTTCTTCTAAAAGAAAAGATGTTAGAGTTGTTTTCCAAGCTAAAAACTAAGTACTCAAGGTTCTGCAGTGTTGGCACTTTGCAATAAATGAGGGGATTTGGTGTTGTAGTTTGGGGCACTAGACGCTAAAATGTTTGTGATCACTGCCTTTTCACTAAGTACTTACTTCCTTTTCCTTCACACACTCCCTCCCTCCTTTTCTCCTTCCTTTCCTTCCCCAGCTCCTGGGTATCACTAATCTGCCTGTGTCTCTTCAGATTTACTGAATTCCAGCTCTTTCATATACTTGGAATAATATATGTAACTTTTTAATCTACAGCTTCTTTCAATGAGCATAGTATTAAGATTCATATACATTTTGGCATATATCAGTTCTTCATTTTTAAAACAGTAAGTTTTCATTGTATGTTTATACTATGAATGATTTATCTAATTGTTTGTGTATGGACATTCAGGTTGGTTTTATTATTGCTACAATTAATAGTGTTGTTATGATCAGAGACATGTGTGTTAGTCTGAATAGGTATTGTTTAATCACTTGTGAAATCCTTATCTATCTATCTATCTATCTATCTATCTGTCTATCTATCATCTATTTATCTATCTATTTATGGAACTTTTGGTGAAATGCCAGCCTTTTTCCATGGTGGTTATACCATTTTACAGTCTTACCAGCAATGCATATCTTACTAATCGTACACAAGTTCTAGTTTTTTCATGTCCTTATTAACACAAACATTTTGTCCTGTCCTTTTTGTTTCTTTTCTCATGTTTTCTCTTTCCTTTCCTTCTTTTTTTTTTATGGTGGTGTTTTTTTCTGGGGGGGGTGTTGTTTTTGTTTCCTTTTTTCCCCCCAACAGCTATCCTAGCATGGTGAAATTGTACTTTCTTGTGGTTCTGATCACCATTTCCATAAAGGCATTGATATTGCACTTCTATCATTGTGTTGGTTGGTCAGAAGTATAGGTTGTGTCGGGAAAAGCTATTAAAATTTTTGGAACATTTTCTGAAATTGCGATGTCTGTTGGTTGTGTTATTTCTTTCTTTATGCTGTTTACCACATACTTACCACATATAAGAATTGTATAGATTCTCTCTCTGATATACGTGGTTTCTTTGTTTCTCCCTTAGATTGCACAACAGTTTTTAAACATGATTAAGAACAATTAATCATTGTTTTTCTTTTGCTAGTCATGTTTTAGGGGCATGAATCCTAAGCAAAGAATTCTTCTAGAAAAGTATGGACTCAAGCTATTCAACATGCATTTACATTTTAGCTTCAATAATTTTACAGTAAAAAATCATTTTTATGTAAACACATATTTGCCCTTGTTTTTAAATAAAATGTGCAGAAACTTACAAATTATTAGTCAAATTTTCATGCTTATTAATGATGACTACTAAATGACAGCCAGAAAAGCAAAATAAACTATAACTTTTTTCGATGTAAAGAGAAGTATGTGTTTTTGAGAATTGCTCTAATATGTTGTCAAAAACTACTGGTTCTTTAAATGAATGAGATTCAAGCTGGAAGCTACAAATATCAGCCAAAAGTTATCACAGAATACAATTAGAATTTATTTGATGTTTCTGTCAGTTTTTACTGTTTGACAGGAGGCAGTTTATTTGTGCATACTAAATTAGTATTTTTCTCAAATTGCAGCTGGCATTTTGAAATTACATTATCTGATCTATTTTAAAGAGTATTATTTCAGAATAAAACAACACATTAAAGAGTTACATTTTGTTTTTAGTAATTAGCACAAAATAAGCATATTGAGTTTTTATTGTCATTTGATTAAACTTGGGTGTTCAAATAATATCATGTAAAAACAGAGTATCAAAAAACAAAAAAAAATACATATAACTTTAAAGGTTCTATTCAAACTTTGGTGATACAAAACGAACTACCATGTTGTCTTGATTATATAATAAACTATAAAAAGAAAATAAGCCCACTTCCATATTAGTTACTATTTATGGTGTACAAAAGCCCATCATATCATGTGCAGGTGGAGAAAAAAGTATTGATATCTTAGTACTTCAGTGTGCCTCCACAATATTGCATTCTTATTGCTGAAAACCTCCCAACAATTTGATGAGGTTAAATCTGTACCTTTATATCCTAGCTATTAACTTCAGTTGCTATTTGATCTCTTTACAAAAATAAAAACAGGAAATAGAGTATCATTTTTAAATCTCCTTACATTTTGAAGTCTAACAGTGATTGAAAGAAATGCCAATAAAATAAAATAGATTTAAAAGATGAAATAGTATCCTCAGCAATCAGAACACCACCATATCTCACGGTCTTTGTAACCAGAACAAGCTTCCAAAGTCAGCGTATTTGCCCCACAGAATTAGACATTTTTAGTAAAAACGTTGGCTATGTGACTCCTGAAATATCACCTTTATTTCTTTTAACTGCAATGTAAGATTCACTACATATAATATGATTATACCATCATTTATATGTGCTTCCTTTTGTCATATCTTTTTCCTATTCAATCTAAAATTTTGTCTTAATAAAGTCCATTTTTTTATTCGTCATTGAAAATGTAATTTTTTTGTGGCACTATAGAAAATAAATTTGCAAAAAAGACATTTTCCATTCTATTTGATTTAAATTCAGAGTTAAGGGATTTACTATAAAGAAAAGATTTTAAAGACTAAGTAGATATTAAAGAAAGTATTCTTGAACTCCTACTAGGAAGAATGTTCCTGGTGAACCACAGAAGCAGAGGATAGAATGTATCATAGCAAGGTGCTGTGACAATGTCCAAGTCACTTTCTGAGTAATCCATCCTAAACTACATGCTTTTCCTATTAGTGTCATGTTCCAACTGACATTTTTGTGGCAAAGGGAGAATGCAAATGAAAATTGCTTAGTTTTTTTTTTAAAGGTGTCTTTTAATTAACTCTCAAAGTCGGTCCAGAGTCTTAGAACTGTGGGAAAATGAGGGTTAGATGAATGAGGGGCATAATGATAAAATACGTGCAACTCTTGGAGAGTAATGGACTAACCGTGCCAGCCATCTCTTCCAAAATGAATCTTAGAGACAAAATAATTATCTGCTAGAATAATGATATATTATTATATTTTGTCATATGAAATTAGTAAGTTAAAATTATATTCGGAACACATCATTATATAATTTCTATTTATTCCATTTATGATTACATTATCTTTCAGGATATAACTTCCACTTAGCAAGTCTATACTTTTTACAGACTTATATTTTCCATACAAGGTGTGAGTGTAGAGCCATACTAAATGTAGAAAGGTTAAATTTTAAGAACAAACTTTGGATACTATCTATAAATGATATTCAATTTAGAAATAATTTCAAAATATCAATACTTCTAATTTATTCAACTGTATTAAGTGTATCTATGCTCAGTTTTATGCAAAAAGTGCTTGCAAAAAGGAATTGAATATAAAATATCTGTTCTGTCAAAGGTACAATTTTGTAGCAATTCTCTCGTTTGTCATATTGCTGTATGTTACAGTTTTCCCTAATGTCTTACTACGAGGGAGGTAAGTGCATATATTTTTCCAGAAAAGAAAGTTAAATTATTTTGAAAAAAGTTTCACTTAGAAGATTTAATACTAACAGCTATTATACTTTTAAAAAACAACAGAGAAAGTACATGCTCTTTGGTTGAAATATGTTGCTGCAAAAAAAAGAAGAGGGAGCATCCAAGATTTAAGAGTGATGACTACTTAAATAAAAATTATATCACTAACCTTTCTCTATACATTTTGCCAGGTTACACATACTTCATTGAAAGTTTCCATAGTGTTTGTAACAGTTTACAGTTTCATGAAGAATGGAGAAGGTTTTCATTTTCCCAACATCCTCATCCTTATTTGATTTTTTGATGATAGTTATTCTTTCTGGAGTAAGGTGGAATCTCAGTGCTGTTTTAACTTTCCTTTCCCTTGCTTTTCCTTCTAGTGTCATTTTCCAACTGGAATTTTTCTGGGCAAAGAGAGAATGCAAATGAAAACTGCCTAGTTTTTAAAAAGTGTCTCTTTATTAACTCACTAAATAGGTCTACAGAGGGGCTTGGGATTTAGCTCAGCTGCAAAGTGCTTGCCTGGCAAGCGTAAGGTCATGAGTTCAATTCCTGGTATGGGAAGAAAAGATAAATAAATAAATAAAAATAAATAATTAGGGCCACAGAGTGACTGAGAGAACTGTGGAAAAATGAGGGTTAGAGATTCAGTTTTCATGTTTTTAATCCATTTACATTTCTTTTGAGAACTGTCTATTCACTCCAATTGCATATTTTTTATTATGTCTTTTGTTTTGGTGGGGTTTAATTTTTCTCAGTTTATATATTCTAGATGTTACTGCTGTGTGAGGAAAAGCTGGTAATTTTTCCCATGCTATAGATTTTCTATTAAGTCTTTTGGTTGTCTCATTTATTGTGCAGAAGCTCTTTAATTTTGTATGACCTTGTTTGTTGATTCTGAGTGCAATTTCTTGAATATTCTTGCTTATGTGGATGACTTCAAGAGTTTTACCTGTCTTAACTTCCAGCTAATGAAGTGTCTTTACCTTAATATTTAGATATTTGATCCATTTCTATTTTAGTGTAGTACCTAGAGAGATATTTGGACCTATACTTAATCTTCTGCACATGGACATTCAATTTTTTCAGCATTTTTTATTAAGAAAGTTATGTATTCTCCCATGTAGGTTTCTGGCTGCTGTGTGAAAGATCAAGAGGCCGAATTCACTGGAAATTGTTTCTGCTTCCTCTGCTCTGTTCCACTGATATCCACATGTCTGTTTTCATCCCCCTACCATGATATTTTTATTACTGTTGCTTTGTAGTATAACTTTAAGTCTGTGATATTGATGCCTGTTTATTTACTTTTATTCCGAGGACTGCTTTTGGTATTCTACATCTCCTCTTTTCCATAAAAAATTTTAGGATAGTTTTCCCTAGATCTATAGCAAATGCACATGTTGATATTTTGATTTGGATTGCATTAAATATATATACCTATTTTGTAAGTATAGTCATTTTGACTATATTGTTTCTCTATATCCAGGAGCACGGAGTATCTTTCATTTTCTGATGCTCTCTTTGATTTCCTTTTTTGGAGTGATGTAATTTTCATCATATAGGTCTTCTATTTCCTGGCCTCAATGAATTTCTAAATTTTTTTTTCATGTTATTGAGAATGGTATTGTTTTCTTACTCTCTTTCTCTGTGAGTTCTATTTTATGATACAGAAAGGAAGGCTATTCATTTTGTGTGTATGGGTCCACCCACATTGTTGAATTGGGTTTAAATTCGAGGAGTATTTTGATGAACTTTTTGTTCTTCAATATAAAGAATCATACCATCTGCCAATAATCATCCTTGACTTCTTCTTTTCATACATATCACTTTTATTCCTTTCTCTTGCCTGATTGCAGTGGCTAACAAAAGCATTCACAGTGGACTTCTTATTTAGTTCCTTATTAAGGGAAAGCTTTCAGATTTTTTTCTCGATTTTATATGATGTTGTAAGTTTACAGCGTCATTGCTAATTGCATTGATCTTTGTCTTTTCTTCTTTTTTCTGTAGGATCAGCTTAGGGGTTGGTCTATTTTGCTTTTTCTTTCAAAGATTCTCTCTTAAATTCATTTCTTCATATATTGCTTTTTGAGTCTCCATTTCATTGATTTATACTTTGATCTCTATAATTTCCTTCCTTGTATTAGCTCTAAATTTGGATTGTTCTTGTTTTTCTAGGACTGTGAAGTACATCATTTAATGATTTATTTGGACTTACTTTACATTTCTGCGTCTTGCATCCATTCTTTCTGACACAGTAGTATTTCATTCCTGGAGAAAAGCTATAGTGTAGGTGTCCTGTGGCTCTGTCCCATACAATCACCACCTTCCCAAAGTACTACCTGATTAAACTTTCTTCGGCAACAAGGCAGGTGCCATACTGGGTTTCTGCTGCAACTCAACCCCACCATGAAGAAATCATCTTGGGGTAACACCTCATTCTGTTTGCGCAGTTTAGAGCAGTCCTGGGCTTTTCTTCTGGCTTGCACTGCTGGTTCATCTGTTATTTTTCCCTGAAGCAGCTGACTTTTCCCAGATTACTCCTTTTTGGGGGCTGTTCTCACCTTCAGTCAGGTTGGTCCTTTGGTAGTTATCTGTATAGTCCTTTCCTGAGGAGCACCAATGTGCAGGGATGTCTAGGAGTTGATGATTTGGTTCATGTAGCAGAAGCTCCTCCTCACAGCTGCTGGTTGTGGGCCTTGTATGCAGCCCACACTTGTGAATTCTCCCAAGGTACCGTTTCTTTCCATTGATGACCTCAATCAAAATTCTCCTCAACTTCTTACTAACGGTAGGACCTTGACGTTTTGATAATCATCTCCAGGAGCGGATATTTTGCTTTATAAGATGGGGGCATAATTGGTAAATACTTTCCAATGATAATGCTTGCAATGTTTAAAAAAGTGGAATTTTTTAAAAAAATTGCTCAGTTTTATGAGCTTAACATTTTTTTTTCTTTTTTTCTTTTTCTTTTTGTTTTTTTTTTTGTTTGTTTGTTTTTTCCAGTACCAGGAATTGAACTCACAAACTCGCACTTGCCAGGCAGGCGTTGTGCCGCTGTTCTAAATCCCCAGCCCCTATATGAGGTTAACTCTTATTACCTCTTATGGCAGTTTTTATTTTTATTTCTATTATGGATGATCAATAATAAATAAAAGGAGAAAATGGGAATATACATATCTAAGTCTAATAATACACTGATATCATTGATTCTTTTCTTTAAAAAAGTAAATTTTTACCCCATAGTCACTGGTCATTTATTTGTTTTTTTTGTTTGTTTGTTTGTTTGTTTGTTTTTGGTTTTTCTCCGGTATCGGAAACCGAACTCACGACCTTGGACTTGCCAGGCAGGCGCTTTTGCCGCTGAGCTAAATCCCCAGCCCCTGGTCATTTATTTGAAATCAAACTGATTCCTGCTTAATATGTCAACACAATTGTGTTTTCCTTCATTGTTCTTCTTGGGGCTTGCGTAGAGATATTAATGTGACTGGGTGAGAGAAGAAGAAAATACCAAATATTCTTCAAAATGAGAAAAATCTAAAAATGTACTCTATCGAAAAAGATGACAAGCCAATGGAGCCTATAAGAAAAATTATTTCTGTATTTAATGTACGAGCATGTCCCCTGAATCTACTTTCTCACTTCTGAAAACTGGCATTCAAGTTACTGTGACACTGTGGATCAGAATTGTAGACCCAGTTAAGTCCTCAAATTGGCCAAGAAGATGTTTTTCTAATAATAATAAACTTCCTATGCTGTGAGACAAAATCTATGTTTTCCCCACTTTTCCCTTTAAAAATGCTATACAATAGAGCAAGTTTGAATATTATTATATTTAGCTAGGCAAGTATTTCCAATATTTTAAAATAATTGGTTATCATTTCTGGGGGGAAAAAGGGTTCCATGGTTTTACTTTATGCTGCCTTTATATATTTCTTTATCATCTAGTATTTCTTAAAGAATAATCTTTTAAAATGACTGAATTCTCAATTTGAAACAATGCATATTTTCTTTCTATTATTTACTGTACTTAACATGTAAGGTTATTCCTTACAATATGGAAAAATAAAAATAAATTTATAGTATTCACATTAACTAGTCAACTATTATCAATAATGTGTTAACATTATCAAAAATTTGTTAGAAATTATATCAATGTTAATATATAATATAGCAATTGAATGGAAAAATATAAGTCCTTTCAGTTTCTTTCAAAAAAACAAGAGAAAGGCATTTTCCATTAGTAGTCTTTAGTTTCATATTGTTTTTATTCTCACAAATTTCTCTAAGTCAAAACATATCTTTGGGTAAATAAAATCATTATCACCTGTTCCTACATACATGAGGAAAAAGACACTGTGCTAAATGAGTGTTTTTTGAACTTGTTAAAAAGAAATTAAGATAACTAGAATTGTTCATGCAAATCTTTTATGTCAGACCTTAAGAAAACATATACTGACTTTAGCATTCAGGTATATACAAATATTTAGTGAGAAAACTCTCTGGATATTCATTTTTATTTATCTCATTTAAATAGGTTACTTCAAGGATTTTCTTTCTTTACTCTAAGTCTACTTGTGCTGCCACATATTTATTTGTCACATATAACAAGATTTACTTCGTTTGTATATTTTTTGATTGATGATTCCTTAAATAAATCTGCTTTGTAAATCATTCCTTACTAAAAACCCGGTCTTAGCAGAAACAGAGATGCTTTTTTAGAAGCGAACTTGGCTGCTTTGTTTAAGTCTACAGCACTGGTGAAAGTATTATAATGTTAAGTGTGATTTAAATATAAGACGAGTAACAGTGAATAGATGTGTCTTTTTTATAATGAAAATATATTAACTGCCATGCTCTCATTATGTGTTTTTGTCTTTAAAACTGAATGTGAAAAAGCATACAGTATACATTAATTTATTAATACCTAGTTTACTAAGATTTTTTAATGTAATACCATGTAATTTATTCTTTTAACCTCTCCCTGTGCTTTATTCCATATCATTGTCTTAAGTTCAACAGAAAATTGGATTTGTTTGATTATATTATTGCATCCAACTATCTGGCTTTAACTTTTGGCAACTAAAAATATTTTGAATCTAACATGCAGAATCATTTCAGAAATCATGCTTTGAGATAAGACATGAAATTATTGTTTCTTCCATGAGCACCATGAATTTCTTTATAGTGTTCCTAATTCTCAGTTTCCATGTGGTACATTTAGTAATACAGTGGGGAAAGGCCAGAAGAGTACCACTTTTTTTTTGTTTGTTTTTTTCTCCGGTACCGGGAATCGAACTCACGACCTTGCGCTTGCCAGGCAGGCGCTTTGCCGCTGAGCTAAATCCCCAGCCCCTAGAGTACCTCTTAATTTGGCCAGGTTTCCATTAAAAAGTACATGAAATAGTTCTCATTCCACTTTAGTGGTTTAAAAATACTGTGCTCTATCACATACTTGCAATATCTAAGAAGCAGAGTGTACAACTCATGTGAAAATCATGTTAATAGCAAGTGTAGACTGACCTCATCTATTTTGTTTTTTAATTGTAGCAATGGACATGATACATTTTTTACAGTGTCACATTTAAGGACAAAGGACAGAAATTATACTTATCATCATTTCTTGACCTCTCTAGTGAAATGGACACTATTTCAAATATTATGTCCTCTCCAAGTTCAAGAATTTAATTAATTACTTCTTTAAAAATCATATTATACAAACTGGTAAACTCTGTTTACCATTTCAAGTCCAACTAAAGGAAATACTCAAATCATATTTGGTTTTAATTCACTGTCCAGTGAACTAGTAACCAGAAGTAAAATATTTTAAAATAAGGACAAATTTGAAATTAAAACCAATCTAGGAAGAGATGAGAAACCACTGGGGGAAAAGTATCTTTAATATTATTCCTGACTAATAAAAAGAGAAAAGAAGATCTAACAAAGTAGAAAGTGAAATCTGAAAAAAACACAAAGACATCATAATAATATAAAGGACATGTTTATTACCTTTGCACCTACAAAGTAACCAAAATCAAGGTAATTTAAAAGTGGTGCCTTTTTAAGATTATTCATTACAGTTTATAATCTTCTATTCAGAATGATCAGAAAAGCAGACAAGAGATACATCTCACTTCTGAAATGAAAATTGAATAATAGAAACAAAATGATTTATTTAATATAAATGAACATAGTAATATTTTTATTGTTATTTTCAGGTAATTTTGTATACAATGTAGACTCAAGCAATAACTGTGTGATAACCTCATGTTATTCTTTCTGGGTGCTTGAGAGAGTGAATCATCCATGTATGTATGATAAAATTGATAAAATGTAAAAATCCTGGTAATGTCAAAGAGAGTGAGAATATCAGTAAGACATCACTGATCATTTTTTGTATGTAGTTTTATCTGCATATATTGCCTTAAAACCACCAAACAGGCATAGAAGAAAACATTCTCAACTCAAGTTGAAGTTTTGTTCATCTAAAAAATGGTTTTTATGGACATACTGCTTATGGTCTTACATTTATGGAAGAAAATGTACAAAATTAAGTATAAATTATGTCAAAAAACCAGAGAGCTTGAAAGCTGCCAAACTTACACACTCAGGCTTTATGCATCCAAGACGGGACAATCAGAACTCACATATGGATCAGAGTGGGTAATACGCATCCTAAACCCACCTTTATATATTAATGTAGAAAGTGATCAACTTATAAAAGTAGGAGTAAGCCAATTCATTTCTTGGAAACTGAGTAAATAGTAGAAAAGATATAGGTTACCATCCTACTGTCAGAGACCAGCCTGCACTGCTGATTCCCAGTTCCCTGCCCACTTCTCCAAGCTCTTCCCACCGGGGCTCCACTTATAGTGTCCTACTTCTGCTACTGTTTGTTCCCTTACCTGAGGGCAAAAGAGGATGAATGACAAAGCAGACACCAAGTTAGTTTAACCAAAGTAAACAGGGAACTCTGGCAGCTAAGGCAGAGGAGGCCCCAGGGCTTTGGCTCCACTTCCTTCTGTTCACCCAGACATGAGCAGAGGCAATTCTCCTGCTTCACATTCTCCATTAACACATGCTTAGGCAAACAACTTCATCTCAGCTGTATTAGCTTTCCCTAGAACCTGCAGTACACCCTCATCCCTGCGTGATGCCTTTCTCTTTTGTGCTCACAGAGGCCAGTTAGGTCCTAATTTTCCTTAACTGGCCTCCCAACATCCCACTTTTCCTCTTTGACTTGTACCACTGCGTAACCAAAGAACAAATTAAAAGTAGCATTATTTATAAAATTATTTCAAATGAGTTAACATTAAGTGATAAAATTGTTACTACCATTTTAACAACTAAAGTGGAAGGAAAATTTGATTACTTATGAGGAAGGAAGAAAACATTAAAAGCCACAAGGCAAATATTCCATACCTGTTCTGAAAATTATCTGTCATCATATACAGATTTAATGACATTTTCTCTGAATGTTAGACTGCAATACGGCTTTGCAAAGAGGTAATGCAAATTCAAGATAATCTTCCAGGTAAAACTTCACAGATTCTAAAACAAATATATTTAGGTAAAAATATTTACATTTAGATACCACGAGGAACACAGCAAATTTTAAAAATGAAGAAAACTAAATTCTGGTGCATAATATTACCCCCTTATTTGACAGGACATTAAACATTTCAATGAAGAGTTGCTATCAATATCTGGATAGTGGTTAAACATTAGAAAGAGGCAGTGAGCTCTCACTGGTTGGAGATCAACGAGGATCTTTTACAATAGGTGGATTCATTATATTTCTTAAGCTTTAGAATAGAAACAAGTAATTTTCTAGTATAGTATCTTACTAAGCCAAATAAAGAAAGAAATGGTAGTCATTTGTCTGAGTTATCACAAAATAGAAAATAATTCAGGTTGAAATAAAAATGGTTTTATTTTTTCCTTCTCTTATTAAGTAAATATGTAAATATTGCATAGATGTCCTGAGTAAAACATATGAAATTATTGCCTTTTTTTTCAACTCCCACATAAGGATTTCATCCTACTTCATTTCTCATATTGGCTTCTTTTCAGAGAACTAGGGTAGTAAATCACATTTTCGAAACATGTACTACATAGAGAAAAGAAATCATAGTGAATACTTGCTTTTTACTAACTAAACAATAGAGTAAAACTAAAAGAATAATGCAAATGATCAATTTAAATTTACAGCTCTTTCCTCTATTAAGGTTTCAAAATCGTACAGGATGGCAATGACATAAATTTTTTGATAATGATATGCCATTTTTGGCACAGTAATTTGTTTTGTTCATTAAGTCCCTAATGTATGACTTTTATATGCAATTACTAACTGGCTAAGAAACAATCAATAAGAACATTTCTTACCAATTAGTGCTGTTACTTATTAAATATTTAATTGATGTCTGGAACTTAACATCACAGGTTGTTCCCCACATATTTTCTAAAAGATACAAGATAATGAAAACTATTAGTGAAACATCATCTCTAGAGTCCAAATTACTTTCGTTTTACATTTCGGAGATCTTTTCGACTATTGTCAGTGAATGACTACCCTCTGGTGTTTTCCATCAATATTACCAGATGTATCCTTACGCAATGCTTAAAGAAATGTTAAAATTCTCTTTAAATTGTTACCAATGTTCATACAATACCAAAATCATATCCTTGAACTAACAAGAAACGTGATTCTCACAGATTACCCAAATCTAATATTAATGGCTTGACTAACATATGAAAAACTATAATAATAGACATTCTTATTAATTTAAAAATGATAATTAGAGAATGAAAATAATTTGTATGAACAATAGTAAAATTTTGTATGAAGAGTCAGTTGTTTTGTTTTCCTAACTTTAATTTCTGACACAACTACTCAATTCTGCTGTTGTTATGTAAAAAGCTGTCCTAAGCATTGTGTAAAAAAGTATTCATGAATATTTAGACTAAAACTTTATGTACAGGAACAATGGCTAAACGAATTCAGCTTGTGAACCTCAGATTGGCTACTCCTCACACAAGGAAAAAGCTAGTGTCTTTTGTGTTTATTTTAATTCTTTCAACAAATATTTAAGCTATATCTACTACATATTTTATCAGTGGTAAATTGACAATAGAAAAAGAAACGAATGTGTGTCAAGTCGGATGACAACAAGTTTTAGGAGGAATATTAAAAGAAATGAACAGGTGGTACCAAGTCATGGAATATTGAAAGAAGTGAACAGGTGGTACCAAGTCATGGCTGGGAGTAATATAAAATGAGCAGCGCAGAATTTATTGTATAGAGTAGATTGACCTGAAGGATAAGCTTGTATTGCATAATCTGAGTGTGAGGCTGAGGAAGGTACATCTATCAAGGCCATGACCTCAGAAAATACATAATGTATTTTATGGTTTACCAAAAAAAGTAACAGCTAATACAGTTTAGTGCAGGGAATGGGAAAGGCAGAAAGCATAATATGAGACCAATATACAGTATCTTGCGTGAGGAGTCAGGGATCACTTTTGCACGGTCTCCTATGATGACATATTACATAATCTGCTTAGGAGGTTTTAGAGACTATGAACTAAGGGGTGATTGGATGTGATTATTAAGTTTTACATGAATCCTTCTGGCAGCTTTATTGAGAACAGAATGCACAAGGGCAAAAGTGAAAAGAATGAGACATTGGAGAATCTACTGAAGCAAACTGAATGAGATTTCACAACCAGGATCATATCTGCAAATACGGTAAGAAATTGTGTATGTGCTGGTTAAAGATAACATTTCTGGCAAGTGAAAAAGAAAGCAGATAGTATTAAACTTAAATATCAAAAATGTAACATTGTTTTAAAAAGTGTCTTTTATACAAGTAGTCTTTTGACCTCGAGATAGCTTGAGTTATTTGTAATATGTTAATGTTCTCAAATAATCAAAACTAACCAATATTGACAAAATAGGATTTAATATATTTAATCAAATTAGACTTTGAACAGTTCTGGCCAGAGTTTCACAATACAGCAAAGGTAGCATATGAGAAACAAGTTTCCTAACTTTACTAGCAGTCCAACAGGACAGAAGTTACAGACGTGTTACCAGGCTTTTCTTCCAGACTCAGGCAGTCCCTCAACTGCATTACTGAGATCTAATGAAATCTTCTTTGCCTATTTTGGAAAATCGTTCCAATAATTATGCTGGCATTTTTTCCTCCATAGTGAAAATCTTTTGAGATGCATTAGAAATATTCAAGAATGCCCAACAATGAACTATTAATTTAATTTTTAAGCTTAGTGCTATTTCACAGATGACTATCTATAATAAATGTTAATGCATTATCTAAATACCTCACTATAAAGAAAATCTTTGAAACCGGGGAGATCTGAAGTGAATAATAACTTAATTTGTCTCCGTTAGATCTGATGTATCTTATCTTCAACATCTAAAGGAAGTCTTAAAAGAAATGTGCAGGAGGATTTTACTTAAATTGCAAGAGATTCACCCAATCTCAATATGAAATAATTTCTTTAATTGTAAATTTATTTAGAAACAATGAAATCTTGAATGTTAATGGGTAGTTAATGTTTCTCCCTATTTTTGTATAAAGCAGAAGTTGCTTTATGTTTAAACAGAATAATATTTATCAAAGCATTCATGCTTATAAAATAACAGTTTTGCTAGAAGCTAAATTATTTTTGTTCTTTAACATATTTTTATAATCATGATTATATAAAAATATTTTCTTCTCAGAATATAGGTAATACATTTATTGCAAATAAATATTGCTTAACTAGAGGCAGATAAATTGTTTCCATAAAAGCTGCTTCTGATATTGTACTGCCCAAGGCCATAAAAATATATTTGGAGAGAAAATATCATTAAATATGCACACTCATGAATTAGTGAACTTTATTTTATTACCTTGTACAATGAGATATATTTTATTTTCTGTATACCTGGATTTCCAAATAACAGGTAACTTAAAAGCTCACATGTTTATACCATTGGACTCAGAAAGTTCAAAGAAAAAGTCATATCTAAAATAATAAAATATGGGCAATCATAAAATTAAAAAAAAATAACTTGTCTTTCTGAAAGATATCCCAGGAAGAAGACACTGATGTAATGAAAGTGCACTTTAGAGGGTGTAGGAGCCTGACAACAAGTAATTTCCATTCTCAGACAGGTTGGAAGAAATAATGGCCTCACACCATTTTGAATATTTGATTTTCTTTATTTAGATTGATATCCCTAGTTTGCCAGTATCTGTATTTCATTCAGAAATGATGGTTATATAATTATATAATCATAAAGATTTGTAATAATGCCCATGTTTACTACAGTATGTGTCTTGTTTCTGTATATTTGATAAAAGCCAATAAATATTCTAGGATGAAACAGAAAGAAAAGAAAGAAACAATAAGGATCACTTTGAAGCAACCTTAATTAGTGAATATAGCTAATTTCCTTTGAGCTAGAAAGTATTGATAGGCTGATTCTTTTTTTTGTTTGGCGGGGGGGATCTTTTTGAGACAGGTTTTGGCAGTTTGTGCTGGCCTTGCTCACTTTGTAGCCCAGGCTGGTCTCAAACTCACAGTGATCCTCCTACCTCAGCCTCCGTAGTGCCGGGATTAGGGACCTGCGCCAACATGTCCGCCGTGATCCGCTAATTCTTGGCTCCAAAGGAGATATTTAGAGGAATAGTGGCTTTTGAAAAACAAATATCTGATCTAGGTGAAGAGGAAGCCAGGAAAATGCAATCTATAGAATGGACCGGGGCTGGGGATTTAGCTCAGCGGCAAAAGCGCCTGCCTGGCAAGTGCAAGGTCGTGAGTTCGGTTCCCGGTACCGGAGAAAAACCAAAAAAA
>NW_004955407.1:23723551-23742032 GCF_000276665.1 Chinchilla lanigera
AATGGACCAATTGCAAACCATTGAGGTCTCACCCCGATTTAGGGAATGAAGTTACGCATATAGCACCTAAGCTAAGGTAGAATAATGCTCCTTTTCATATAAATGTCTATGACTTAATCTCTACCAAGGAATTAAAGAACCTGAGATGTGGAGTATATTCCAGACTCCGGAATGGTCCAGTTTGATCACACAAGGTTTTATAGCAAAACCATGAAATCAGAAGAAGTGATGCGAAGACGAAATCAGAGAACTGTGTCATCATTGCTGCCTGGGATCAAGGGACAGGGGCCTCTTTAAAGGCAAAGTAAATGACGCTCTGTGGAGGCTCTCCTGGGATCAGGACCCATGAGCAGTTTAAAGTTAGCACTGTGAGATTCCCATTGAACTGGAGACTTGTGGAAATATAAAATAATGATTTGTATTGCTCTCAGCTTATAAATTGGTGATAATCCTCACAGCGTCAATAGGAAACCAACACAGTGTTAAAGAAACAAAAAAATACATTCTGAGGATTTCTGCTAGCAATACAGTTTGAAGGAAAATAAAAGACATATTTTACAGAAGTGCATAGTAGAGCTTGGAAAGGAATGCTTGGCAGGTTTATTACCCCCTCAAAGTATGATAAGTGTACTAATAATGAAATAGTAGAAAAACTGTCAGTTATCAACATGGATGAAAGGAAACTCCTTCAAATTTTAGCCATTCTTACCCACTGAAATTTTCCTCTTCTCTTTTCATCTAAACTTCTGTAAAGGTTTCTATGCATTTTTTTGTGCAATGGGATGTTTGTGTTCATTCTTCATTTGGAGTCTTGTCCTTATACCTTCACATCTACATTGCCATTTTCATTACTGTTACCAGTAATCTCCACATTTCATATTAAATTTCTCATAAGATTTTCATTGTAACCATTCCCTAACTTGAAGGCAGGTTAGAAGATATTTTTAAAAATATATTCTGTGAGAAATACAGAAATAATTATTGTTGATACTATGTGATGTGCTGCTATTAATGTTGCTATGCATGTATCACTGTAACATGATGCCATTAGCGCTTGTGGGAAGAAACCTAGAAGAAAAAAGAGCTGGGCCCAATGGAATTTCTATTACTAGCTATTTTGTGATATCTCCATACTAGTTTCCAAAATAGTCATACTAATTTACATTCTCTCAAACAATATATAATGGCAATGTTATGATTGAAGATAGGATTGATTCCTTATTAATTTATTGTTATTTTTGTTTTTCTTTTCTGTGTTTTTTACTACATTATTTCATTAGATTTCTCTTCATTCATAACATTGCCATTTGAGTAAATCAGAAAGATTAGGAAAGACAGATTGTTTGTTACATTTGTTGTTTATATTCACAGAGATTATACTGAACAACATCCTGTAATTCATTTGTCAGTATGAAATAAACTTGGTTAAAGATTACAGAGACAAGTGAAAATAGAATGGGGACAATTTATACTCTTTTACTACAATCTTATCTGTGACTTGCTTTTGCTCTTGTTTTATAAGTGTCATATGTGCAGCAGAAGAAAATCGCATGGGAAACAAAAAAACTAATGACTAGGTGGAAAACTTTGTCAAAAATTATAATCAGTGACAGGTGTTCTTTCATGCTCATTCTACACAGGAGGAATACGATACTGCCTGTTTTATATTGTGCTCTCCTTTTTAATTCTGTAGATTGCTTATTACAACTGAATTTCCTAGGAGCCTTCAACAAGCCACTTCTGGTTTGAGGACTTTCATCCAATAGACTGCTTTGACAGTGAATGCCAATTACAGGCACTAGAGAAAACAACTTGGAGAATTAGCATAAGTAAACAGATCAATAATAAAACTTTCATGGACCTAGGTTAAGAGAGAGAAGTGTATGACTTTCACATTATCTTTTGAATTAAGTGCACCCTTGTATAAGATATTTCTCATACAGGATTGCAAAAAAGTCCTAAAACGTACTTTGGCCTTGTGTAAATATATGAGAAAAACAGATGCCAATAAATCAAACATAGAAATCATAATTGTTATGATGGTAGCATTTCTGAAATATTCATGTATTTGTGGAATGTTTAGCCATACAAATCCAGTGTGATCATCAGTCATTTAATAAATTACATTCATTAATATTTTTCTTGCAAATATTTGTAAGACAAATAAATGTTTGATCCAAGCATAAAATACATTATCAAAGGTACATGGCCCCAGAAAAATGTACCACATACACAGAAAAGAAATTACAGAATTGATAATTTCTGAGGTAATACACATAAGTATCTCTTAAAGCGGTTAAATAGTAATACTGTCTGACTAAGAGTTTACAATAGTACACATGACATTAACTAAATACTTCTGTAGTGAAAGAAAAAATTGTTATATTTGTCTTACATCAGAGTTCTATTGCTTATATTTTATATTTCAAACTGTTAATATATTCAGGAAATTTTAAAAACATAACTATTCTTAGTATCAAAGTTCATGTTGTAGGGTTAATAAAATCATATATGAAAATAATTCATGATGAAAAGTACATTTTAATATATGTCTTACCCACAAATTCACTCATAAGCCATAACAGAAGAGTTTAATAATGTGTTTAAATTGTCATTCTTTGCTACAGAACTAGAGTTAATGAATTTTTTTACAGTTCTAAGACAATAGTCAGGTATCTTTGGTCAGTGTCAACAGGACTGTGATTTAGGGATTTAGTCTGAAAATTTGTCTAGATTTTCAGTTTTGTTGTAAAATTTGCTTACAAAGAAATACACAAAGCTTACGTGCATATCCACTGAAATGTCACAAATGCCTACAGGCATATAACCCAAGCCTCTACCAAGTTAGAGAATATTGCCATCATTCTAGAAAGATCCCTCTCCTATTGATTTCTACTCCCAGTTACTCAATTTTTATTGGTCCATCAAATACTAAAATGTCTTAATGGATGAAAAGTTGTTCATTTTTTAATGCTGAAGATGGCCAATAAAAAAAGATATAATTATCCCTAGAGAAATATTATATTAACATCTTATTGATATGTGAAGTTACCATATGTGTCTGAGAAAAATACGTATTTGTTATTCCACAGTTCCTTTGAGCCAGGAGTCAGGGGATGGGTTAGTGGGGTCTTTTTCTCAGGACCTTCTCAAATCCAAACCAACGTGTTAGCTGGTACTGGAATGTTTCCTAAAATTCAGTGTCCTCCTCTCAGTACACTTGTTATTGGCAGAATTTAGTCCCTTCCTTCCAGCAGGTGATCAGAGCCCCAGATAACTGTGATGGGAATGGAAGGGAATAAAGACAATATTGAAGGTACAAGTGGCCTGGGAGGATCCTGCCTCTAGTGGACAGACACACCAACCTCTGAGGCTGACCCACTTTTACTAGCAAGTGAGAAGCACAGAACAGGGTAGTGTATGTTTCTTCTAACAGCAAATGTGGTAGACAGGGCAAAGTTAATGGAGAACAAATTCTTCCTCACACTTGGATGTCTGCGTTCTTTATCTTCAGCAAATGTTACCTTGCCGTAGGAGTGCTGTGGTTAAGAGTGCTCTGCACAGCCTGGAAGCAAGGCAGCGTTTAACATACTTCTGTGATCCTAAACCAAGGTCACACTGGCCTGGAGACCACAGGATCCCAGTCACATAGCTTGGTCCCAGCATAGCAATATATTATTCCATATCCCCTGGCCCCCAATGCCTTGCAGCTACATTATTATAATCTAGGGGCCATTTGTCATTTCTTTTCACATGGACTTTTACACAAATGGCAATTTGCTTATTCAAGGTGAAGAAAAATACCTCTACTTCTTCAAGTTTTGCTGATGGCTTCTGTCTCTGAGACCTCATTCCTCTTTAAAAGTCTTCATCTAGTTAGGTTAGCTGTAATTATGATACAATGGTCTTCTATTGATGGATTTTCTGTTACCTAATCAGGTACCTTAAATATTAGCACCATCCCTTCCCTTTGGTCAAATATCCCCTGCTTGATTCTCCATCACAGTCACAGGCCCAGCCTTTATAAAACAAAGATATGTACGTCCCATTTAAATGGGGATGCAGCATACTTGGAGGCTTTCTGAGAATTCTGCTACCACACACATACACATACCCAAACAAAGCTTCACAGTAAATTTCTCTTTGTCATCTCAAGTGCGTATCACAAAATATGATAGACCAGATGGCTTAAAGTAGATGTTTATTTTTCTCTCTCTCTTCCTACTTCTAGAAATAAGAAGTCGGCAAGCAAGGCACTGGCAGATTGAATTTTATTGTGACCCCTGGCTTGTAAATGACCATATTTTGCATACATCTTTACATGAAAGAAAGAGTATAATCTGGTATCTCCTTGTATCCTATAAGCACATGTTTGGGGCATTCACCTTCATGGCCTCATATAAATGTAATTATTCATAGGACAATATGTATCACATTAGTGCTTTAAATCTTCAGCATAAGAATTTTGGGGTTACATATTTAGCCCACAAAATTCTATTACTATACTTCCAGTACTCACTGTATCCCAATAGCATAAACAATCTTAACTCATCCCAACTAAAATACTAAAGTGGAAAGTGCAAAGTCTCATCTGACTATATAAATAAGGGATGGTTATATTTATGGATGATTCATCATAAAGAAAAATTTCCCTATAGCTATAAATCTATGAAACTAGATATACACCTACAAAACACAATAGTGAGAAAATACCATTCTAATAGCAAGGCAAATGACATTTGATTTGAAGACTCAAGAATAATCCTTTTTAATTCAATTGTTTGTTTTCCAGATGAGTCAAATTTCTCACTTCTCAAGAAAAGTGTGGGGTAGTCCCACCTCTAAGTCACATCTGTGAACCTCTCAGTGACCCCCTGCCCACAGTATTCTAAGAAGCCTATTCAAAGCACATACCCCTTCCTCTAAAATCAATCAGGCATCCCTGATGACCTATGGATAGTCATAAGGGCCATTTCCTGCCATTTCAAAGTCAAATATTTCCATAATTCTGTCCTGTAGGGTCTCAGAAGTCTGATAACCTTCAATTTGTCCTACCTACCTGTCCTTCAATTGAAACCGGAACTGTTTCTGCCAAGGTAGATCCTGAAGTCCATGTCTGCCAGCCACACTAATCTCCCTGACATGTGACTATTTGATCACACACTTAGTGCTCTCTTCTGAAAATACTTTTTAATGGCCAGAATTTTCTAAATCTTGAAATTTTAGATACTTTTGCTGAATAATTCTTTCTTTATTTTCCATTTTTTCTCACATTCCACTCTAAATCATCAGGAAGATCCAATCTGCTCCTTCAATACTTTCTTAGAAATTTCCTCGTCTAATTAACAATTTCATAGCACTGAGTTCTACTGTCAATAAACTACTTAAAAAATCATCTTGTTCCTTTTCACTTTAGTATTCATTTCTGCCTGTGACTTTACCAGAGTGGTCTTTATAGTAAATATCTCTATCAACATGCTAATCATAATTATTTATATATTCTCTAAAAACACAGATGTTTCTCTATAAAACTCCTCTTCATTGTGATCTTTTGCCACAATCACCTTTAAAAAGTGCTTCGGGGAAATCTCTGCTTTATCTAAATTTTTAGTGCTTTTTTGTTTTGTTTTGTTTTGTTTTGTTTTGTTTTCAGATGCACTCTTGTTCACAGTACCATTTCCTTTTTCTCACTTTGAGCTTCTGTAACACAAAAACATAGATTCAGTGGTTTAAGGAGCAGATATTTATTTGTCACAGTATTGCTGCTGGAACACAGAAATCAAGGTCTTCAAATGTTTGGCTTTCAATAAGGGCCTGCTTCCTCACATACAAATAGTCATCTTTTCTCTGTATCTTCACATGGAAGCTTAAGGAAGTACTACTGTCTCCTGTATTTTATTTTTTATTTATTTTTGCCTCTGTCGATATTAGACTTCCTGTTGCTGCAGCAGAATTCTCAACATCAACAATTTAAATGAGTGGTTAAATTTAGTTCACTGTTCAAAGGTTCCAGTCCATGGTCAGCGGGCTCCAAGACCCACATACCACGGTGGAAGGGCATAGTAGAGCAAAGATGCTTATTTTATAGCAGCCACAAAACAGAGAAAGGTGATTGCACCAGGGAAGAATGGATGAGGAACAGTATATAGTTCCCAAAGCCACGGCTGTATGACCCACACAGACAGAGGAAGAAGTATGCTTTTATATTACACTATGAAACTTTTAATCAGATGAAGTTTTTATATCAGGATTAATAGTTGCAATTCACCCCTTGTCAACTTCCAAGGCAAACATATTTCTTTAAATAACACTTAATCTCCAAATAAAGATAATAGCTCATAATTCTGTTTTAACTCAAAAGAAAAATATCCTGAGTACAACTAGAAACACAGTAATTCATTCATTCACCAAAGTCCAGTGTTTAAAAAGTTCAAGTTGAGGCCTTTTAGGAGACTCAAGGAAAATTCTTGTTTGTGAAACTCCATTTAAAAGAAAGTTAAATAGTCCCAAGTTACAATAAGCCAGCATAAACATTCTCATTTCAAAGAGGAGATGAAAGAGAATGGAAAAGAATCAAACCAAAGCAAGACTGAAACCCGGAAATTAAATGTTAAGTTCTGTAATTCCATACCTGACATGCATGGCACCCATCAATGAGATGTGAATTCCAGATGGCTTGTGCAGTGCCATTGCTATGGTCCTCAGTTCACATGTCCTCCTTTTTAACCTGGTTTAAATAATGAATTTCAGTTTTCTGTAGCAGGCATTAAAGGTCCATACCATCTCTGACATTTTGGGGTCTATCTTTCACATCTGGGTTTTTTTTTTTTTTTTTTTTTTTTTTTTTTTTTTTTCTCCGGTACCGGGAACTGAACTCACGACCTTGCACTTGCCAGGCAGGAGCTTTTGCCGCTGAGCTAAATCCCCAGCCCCTCACATCTGGGTTTATTTGATGGATTTATTCAGTGCTGTCTTCTAGTTATCTGGATTTCCAATCCTTCTTTGGAAATTCAGGTGGAAGCCTTTCTGACCCCACAAGTTTTGTACTCTTCATCATACAGACAACTAGTATTATGAAGATAAAACCAAGGACTTCTGTTAGTGGAAGAGGTAAGAAGTCTTGAACCATGGGTCTGGATGGGTTTGCACAGAAAAATCAATCCTGGGGAACCAAATACCTGAAGGAGGCCATTCTAATAGGTGCCCCTGGATCTCTCACCTCAAATGAAAAATTGATACTTTTGCACTTTTGAGTGAGCATTGCATGGAGTCTTGATGATTGCTGAGATACCTTCAGGATATCATTCTTCTTGTTCCTGTAAAAAATACTTAGTACTTTTTTTTAATTTTACTAAACTGTAACAGCTACTCTTCTTTTCTCTCTAATTAAGACATGGTCACCTTCTGATCAGCATATAAGTATTTCTAATGATTTACCTCTGATTTTTGTCCTGACTCTCACTGTAAATCTGCTGAAACCAGCCATCAGTACCCATGCCATAGCCTGCAATTTAGACTGCTCTGAAATTTCTTCTGCCAAATTAGTTCACTGTCCTTAGTCTCCTGCAATGTTTCAGAACATGTGCAAATGAAGAAAAATTTTCTGTAAGAGTATAACGCACATAGCCTCTCCTTCAACATGATCTCCAATTCAACCACCACTGGAGTACTTGCTCCCAGCTGAAACCTCCTGAGTCTGGACTTTACAGTTTACATTCCTATCAGCAGGCCTGTCTCCTGGGCTCTAACTGGAATCATGCTCTGTTTAAAGTATTTTACGTTTTCTCTCTCTCATCTCCAAAGCTTTCCAAACTCCTTCTAGAAAGCAGTTTCAAAGGCTTCTAAGGCACATGGTCAGTACAGTCATAATAATAATTCAATTATAGGTTACCAGTTTTCTGTATTAGGCTTCCCATTGTTAAAACAAAATATACAATGCTCAAATCTTAAAGGAAGTGAGAGAGATTAAAATTAGCTCATGCTTTACTTTTTTTTTTTTTTTTTTTTTTTTGGTTTTTCTCCGGTACCAGGAACCAAACTCACGACCATGCACTTGCCAGGCAAACGCTTTGCCGCTGAGCTAAATCCCCAGCCCCTAGCTCATGCTTTAGAGGTTTAGGTTTATGGTTGGCAGGCTCCAAGGCAGGGACTTCATGGCAAAAGAGTGTGTCAGCATGAAGACTCTGTTTATAGTGGCTGTAATGTGGAGCAGAGCAGAGAACAGTGCTAGAGAGGAATGCGCAAGAGACCATACAGACCAGGTTCACACCTCAATAACCTACCCTGACACACAAGTGTGCAGGTTCCTAAGATGCCAAAGGGTATTCATGCAATGAAACTGACATATCAGGATTAGCAGTTGTATCCTCTCACCTCCTGTCATTCTTTGAAATAAGCACGGTGCCATGAACACTTTAGATAGCTGTTGTACCCCTAAACTACACATACAAATCCTGATGTCTGTACTTTGAACCTATTTGGACAGATTTATCCTCATGACCTTTTCTCAACCCAGGTAATTTCTAGCAGCTTCACTTTAAAATATCAACACACTGAGAAGTAAGCTTCCAGTTTATGAATTTGTGAGGCAAATGATTCAATCCACAACACGAAAAAGGGGAGATATGCACCTGAAAGTGAGAAAAAGGGAGGAACTGTCACCACCTGGTCTGTGTATTCCACATTAGCTTTTCCATGTCCACCCTTCAACATTATGAATCTCCATCTGTTCCTAACAGCCTAACCTCCTCAGGTACATCCATGAACTTTTTTACAATCTGAGTTTGCCAGTGGCAGGCAAGGCAGAAGAGACTGAGTCATGAGGGTGATAAAGCCAACTTGTGTTAGAAGGCAGGACCTGTTCAGAAGATGCAAGTCACTGAGGAAGTGACCTTGAAGGGTTTGTCTCCCTCCATAGCTCCAGCCTTTTTGCTCCTTCTCTTGGCCACCATGATATGAGTTTTCTTCTGCCAGATGCTTCCACGATGCTGCTTCCACTGAAGGTGGCCACCCATGGACTATAATAGTGAGCCAAAACAAACCTCTCCCCTTCTAAGTTGTGGTTGTTGAATATTGTGTCTCTGTTAAAGGAAAGTGACCAAAACAATACTCTTTCATTTTCTTCCTTTTCATAACCTTTTTCATATCTCAGCGATATTTGGTGTTTAGAAAATCATCAGAGATAATAGTATTTAAATTATAGCTTTGTGTATGTGTGTGCATCATTTCACCTCCAGGAAATTTTCTACATTTAGCATTTACAGTTAAGAGCAATTACTGGCTGTTTTCTGTGTCGTCCCAATGTCAAGTATATTATACTCTGACTAGCACACAAAAATACATTATGATTCTCTCAGTTTATATTTATTTGAACTAAAATTTGTTGATATTTATATTTTGAAGGTTGTCAAGTCCACACAGTAAGTAGAAGCTGGACTGGAACTGAGGTATAGGCCAAGCTGCCCCTGGAACTGTGCCCTACATCCCAGTGCCTTATGTGCTGGCCCCCCACCACACATGCCTGTTCTCCACTTGACCTTGTGATAAATACATATTCATTGGCCAGCCTCTGCCAAGCAGCAGTAAACATTTCCATTTCAAATAGTATGTAATTATGCTATAGAATCATTTGCATTTTAAAGTCCTAAATTATATTTCACTGGAATTCTGCCTCTTAAATCCCCCCAGCTCTTGTATTGTTTGATTGTTTTTTTTTTTTTTTTTTTTTTTTGTTTTTTTTTTTTGTCTTTGGTTTTTCTCCGGTACCGGGAACCGAACTCACAACCTTGCGCTTGCCAGGCAGGTGCTTTTGCCGCTGAGCTAAATCCCCAGCCCCTCTTGCATTGTTTGAACTTGGCATTTCCATGTGAACAATGGCATTTTAAAAAAAATTACCCTTAAGTTTTTTATTTTAAAAATTAAAAGAAACTAATGAAACAGCAGTGAAGACAAAATCAAAACACACAAAAACAACAAAAATGATATGACCTCAGAACAAAACCAGAGATATAGAGTTTGATTCCCAGTATCTAAAAAGAAAAAGAAAGAAAGAAACTGGACAATTTAATTTAAGTTTTGTTAAGCAAGCAGTTTAAGTATACATCTTCCTGGCCTTCTAATATTCCTATATTTTTTCTGCATTATCTTGTTCTACAATATGGTTATTTAATTATTCATCAATATAAAATTATATCCCAGGTTTTTATAAATTACTCAATAGGAACATGAAAAAAGTAAAAATGATTTTACATTATTTCTAATAATCTTCAAGCATAACACATGGAATTAAATATTCTTTGTTATAAAAAATATTTAAAAATAACTAAAAGCAAAAGTGGTTGAATTGAGTGGCATAAGAAATGAATAGGAGAGAAAATCTCATTTAATCAAATGTGTGCAAAGGAAATGAAATTGCTTACATTAAGAAATATAATTGGCACTATGTTATTCTGTAAATATATTTTACTTCTAGATGTTAGTTCTTCTAAAAGTATCTCTTTGAGATATAGAGGTGGATATTCATGTTTCTTTTGCTTTGTAACATAACTTCCAGGAAGATTTGTATTTTACCTAGTTTTTATTTTCTGACATTTTTCAACTAAATTCTGAGCTCTTATATTAATTCTTCCTCTCTTATTTTATTATGCCTTCATTTTGATCTTTTGTGTCCTGAAAGCTATATTAATTCAAGTACTAATTTAATATTATGAAGAATTTCTAGGGGTCCCTTTGTAATATGCTTACTTGGTCTTTAATTTTTAATCAATAAAGGAGGCAGAGCAGGTGAATGTTAGTAACATGTAAAAATTCCACCTGTTTAGAAAAGAAAATATTTGAATTATTTTATTTATTTATTTTTATTTTAAGGAGTAATAGAAGGATAACATAGTAATAGGGGGGCTTACCAAATTACAGACAAAGTGGTAGGAAATTATCAATTGTTGTTGTTTTACATATTGTTATCTATAAGATAGTTTCTCAGGAAAACAAATAGACAAATAATAGTGAGTTACAGACAAAAGTGGTAGGTTATTATCAATGGTTGTTGTACTATACTTTGGTATCTTCAAGGTGGTTTCTAAAGAAAATAAATAGAGCTATACATGAGTGACCAACTGAATATTCATTGAATATTCTCAATGGTTGTTGTAGGAAACACATAGTAATAAGCATACATCCATTTCCAAAATAGCATAGGAATAATACAAATATTAGAGTTATGGACAGATTAGTAGGAAAATATCAATGGCTGCTGTAATATATGGTGGTATCTTCAAAGTGGCTTCTCAGGAAGACAGAGATATGCAAGAAAGATCTAACAAGTAGTTACAGCCTAAGGGTTGTGAAAAATAGTGTATTACCTCCTTACCAGTGACTCCTTTCACTGAGGTGTGATGGCTGGAAGGAAGGCCAGGACTGAAAAGAAGGACTGGGAGATGTGTACCTGCATCTAGTAACAGGCTGTTTTCTTTTTCCTCTATAGTCATGATTACCTGGGGCTCCTCCATGGAGGTGACAGTGGCCAGAGGGAGAGGGCAGAGTATGCCCCAGGCCCCCTCATTCCTGTTAGACTAACTGGTAGGATGGGTCTGAGCTCTGGGGCCTTCGCTTCAGAGGGCAGACCAATCTCCAGTGGGCACCTTTGTATTCAGGGTATGGTCCAGGGGGCTTCTTAGGGCAGTCCCTCTTGAGGTGGCCTGGCTTTTAACAGTGGTAGAGATGAATGTAATCATTGAGTTCTTCTTGGGGCCTCGAGAATCAAACTTAGTGTCTATTTCTCTTGGTGCTGCAGCAAAAGCAGTTGCTTCTTTCTCAGTCTCTTTGTTTTCTCTCCTTGGCCTCCTCCTAGTCACAGCTATAGAATACCGGGGAGGCGATCTTTACTAATATCTCAAGTGAGCCATCTGGGGCAAAAGCCATTTTTTGTAGCTTTTTCTCTCCAGCCTCCCAGCACATTGGGACCCACAACCACTGAGTGTCCTCTCCCCAGCCATCAGCACAGGAAGCAGGAATATTGGTGCAGACCTCTCCGGAGCTCCATGTGCTCCTCCACCACAGCCTGTACTGTCAGGGGAAGAATAGTTTCCAGGGGTTCTCCCCAGGTATTACACAATGTTCTCCTAATTTCTAGCTTCCAAATGGTTCTCGTGACCCCGGTCACCTACACCTCTGAGTCTTTGGGCGTAGTCTATATTCTCGTGTTCTCTGAGTGTTTGTTCAGCAGCTGCTCCTCCACTGACTCTGGACCTTTCTGGTTCTCAATGGCAGAGGCAAGAGCAACCTGTTGTGTGGCATGTATTCCCAGGGGTTTCTCCATGTCGAGATGATTCATGAACGCCCCCGGGCAGGCCTCCGTGGGCGGCGCGTGGCAGGCCAATTGTGTCATCGCTTCTCTGGGTCATGATAGTTCTCAGCCGCGCAGTGGTGGTTGGCCTCATGACAGGCACCCACCAGTGCACGCTACCGCACAGCTTTCTGAACACTGGCTCCACACCTCTCCGGACCTTATAAGGCTGGGGTTCCTCCCCCTGAGTTATTTTAAACTGAGAAATGATTACTGGGGCCAATAAAAGAAAGTTTCCTGCATGACAAGGATGTTTCAGAAAGTATAAGATACTATTAAAATAAGAATGTAAATAATTTTCTTCTTAATTTCAAACTGTACATCATTATAGTTTGTCCCCATTAGAAAAACATCATTAACATCCGTAGAACTTGTTTTCACAATGGAAATTTAAATATGGAAAATTATGCAAAAGGTACTGTAGAAAGAGAATCTAGTTGATGTAACAGACGATGGCACCTTGCAACATTTACATACACTGAGTTATACAATAGAGTTGTGGGTTTCAGTACTTGGAATCATGCTTCTAGGAGGCAGAGAGGTGCTAAGAAAGTCCATGATCCGAGAAAAGTCTGGGTTGCCTGCCCTAAATTTAAGTACATGGGCTAGAAGATAAAAGAAGCAAAAACTAAGAACACTTAATTAGGTTACATGTAATACTGGATAAAAGACCATTTCTCATTTTTCAGTGTGTAATAAAATGTTTACTCAAATCCCATCATAGTATTTATGCACCTCTACATCCTGCTTATAGATTCAAGCAATCCATAAGCAATATTCTTTCGTTATGGATAATCCTCCCATCCAAATTTCCTGTTTTATATTTTCTCATCCCTCTTATCTCTACACAATGTAGAGTTAAATGTGAGCAATGTATGCCTTCTTTCATAAAATCTTCATTTTAAAAATGTTCTTAGGTTTAGGTCTGTTGACCACTTCTAACCTCTATCTACACATATATATTTGCTGCTAGAAATTGCAGCAAGTTGTCCTTTTTGACTGGAACTGTCCCTCTTTGAGTAGCATTCGTTGCATTGCTGGCCCAATAAACTCTCCTGTTTCAAACAACCATAGTCTCAAGTATATTGATGTAATACGCTTGCTCTAAAATTCTTTATGATTCACATTTGTTATTTTTGATATGATATTCCAAGAATGATAATGGGGAATTTTTCCAAGTCATTCCAAAAAATGTAAATTCATAACAAAGAAAATTTATTCACTCTAATATTGATCAGTATGTGTAGGATCAGGACAAGGCAAGCTTTTTCCTTAAAGGATATTTTTCTCAATCTGTGAAAATGAGACAATTTTCTAACCACAACAAAAATGTGCCACTGGTGATTGTGACTAGTATGAATGTTTAAGGGCTAGGATGATCTTTATTTTGATATAAAAGCTACTTTTTTGCTCTGAAGTTCATACTTTTAAATTTCCTTTCTCAGGTCATTGAAAATTATTTTACTTCATGCCAAATATGTTACAAATGAATATATGTCAGCTTATACTGTATCATTTTATTATGGCTGTCAACATATTTATGAATCACTCCCATCTAATTTACAAACGATCTATTGCCCAGATGGCTATACACATGTAATTATCTTGAATTATTAGCTCTATTTTAGATGGCATAGTTTTCTGACCTTTCTAAAAATTAAGCATGGTCATCTTTCAACTCTCCAATTGGAATAGTCTGAGTATACAGCAAAGTACAAGATTAAGATAATAAATTTAGTATAATACTTTACATCAAAGGAAGTGATAAGTGAAATCCATATTTCACCCAAATCATTTTGTCAAAAATTGATTTGAACTACATAAAATATATTAGTCAAAACTAAATATCCTATTAATTATGCCTTGATAATTTTATTTGGATGGAACATGGATACACACAAGGACACCTTCACATAATTATTGATTTCCAGTTTATTGCATTTAGATATTTCTCATAATTTGACAATGATTTTGTTTCTATTTTTGTTTTCAAACAATCACTGCTCATATTTTATATTGCAACTACTTAAGTCACTTACATTCTGCAAAAATCCCCAAGTGCTTGTTTTGAGGTACTGTCACTAGTTACATATGAAACAGGAATTTTATCATAAATGTTGAGTATTGTGGGATTTTACTACATAGAAATATTGTATTCTTTAAGATATCAGTGTATTTACTTACTTATTCCCAATGTCTTTTAATTTCATATATACTTAAATAAGAAAATAGAATAGAATAATTATGTAAATGTATCCATCAATTTCAGGTGGATAAGGTGAAAATATTACTTATATGATTCTTATTTTTCATTTTATTTTTGTCAAAGTAAAAAAATTAAAACCATATAAAGTATCTAAAACAGAAATCTGAATGAAAGTGAGTATTCATTTGGCCTAATTCCCCATTGTTATGTATTTATTCATTTCAATAACAATAATTCTGTATCAGATACTCAAATCCTAAGAAATCATTAATACCAAATATATTAACTTTTCTTAGGTGTAGATGTTTGGATATTTGAATTTTTTGTTATATATACATATTACTTGAGTCCCTCTTAAACCTAATTAAAAAGTTGACAGCAATAACATTTCAATAAAACTGATGTCATACTGGATCAACAATTAATTACATTACAAGACACATTCTTATGAAAAAGTTCTCAATTCAATTGAAGAGTGTCGTGGTAGAGAAGTACCAGTAGGTTGTAAACAAATTTAAGCTCTATATTCAGAAATAGTGGATGACCAGAAGCTGCTAACTGGGCACAGGTGGCTGTTTTCTCAGGAGAGCATTTCATAATAAGTTTTAAATGAGGAGATGGGAATCATCAGTTTTAGATACTTTTGAAATCTCACAAATGTGAAAGCCTTCATACATCATAACTGAAATAATGGGAAGTGATTAATAAACGTCCTTGACTTAAATGAGTTGCCAGCTGTATCTGATCCTCAAGTGAGCATGGGGAAAAATGCAAAAGAACCTCATAAAATGTGTCATAACAACTTGTGACAATTTATATTAAACCACAAAGATGATTCCAGTTCCCAAGTAAAGTAATTTTAGAAATCTAAGTTGCTTATTTTGAGAATATAAGCTCTATATAAGTTTTATATTTAGCAGTTGAAACATTGTAGTTTCTTTTGTCTCAAAATATAATTAAAACTAGCACCACTATTGACAAAATAGAACAAATTCCTCATTAAATTAACAAGAAACACACATAATATATATGTGCTTCATTTTAATAACTAGATTAAAATCAATGTTTGTGTCTTCACTCTGAGCTGCTGAAAAATAGTATATTACACTCTAATATTAAATCTAATTTAATTAACAAACTATGCCACAATTCATGACATTGAATAATCATTAATAAAGTTATGTTTTAAGAAATCACATTAAAGTAGCAAGCTTCTCTTTTTCTAGAAGAATCCCAACCCCTGGTAATAACTACAATTTTGTTAGGTTTTATTGGAGTCATGGTTGAAATATGACGGCCCTCCAAAGATGTGTATTAAGTGCCAGATCATCAATGCAGAATTGCTTGGGTATGAAGCCCAGAGAGGTATTTTGATCATAAGAACCTGGAATAAATCCATTCATGAGTTCATAGCTGAACAGTACCTTAGGCATCAGGGCCTATCGGAGGAAGTAGGTCATTGGTAGTGTGCTTTAAAGGGAATGCCTTTTTATCTGGTTATTCCCCATACTCTGCTGGCTACTCATTGTGAAGGGAGCAACTCTCCTCCACCACGGCTTCCACCATGGTGACTGAAGTCTGCCAACCATGCACTGAAATCACTGACACCGTGAACCAAAATGAAAATTTTCTTATTTATGTGAAGTATGTCAGGCATTTTCTTCCAGCAGGAGAATATGGGACCAAATGAAAGTTTTATTTAATTTTAAAAGAAAATATGCAGCTTAGTCTAAATAAAAGCATGATACAATCACATTCATTAAATATGCAAATTTTTCAGTTTTATTAATCAGGTAGATTTTAGACTCATCCTCCAAAAAATGAAGTATCACTTCTCTGTTTAAAATATCCACCAAGTGTGCATTTTATTTTTGTATTGGTGTGGATAGCAGAAAGTTTTAAATGAGATTCTTGTCCCAGCCAGTAGTTTCAGATTTATTTGTCTAAGAAGCAATTTGTGTGCTAGGATTTCTTATCTTCCATATGATTTAATTAATGGGCAGTGGGTTCATGATGCACTATGTTAATTGTTACTAATCAATGTGTTTTGCTTAGAGAAAACATTTCTCTGTCTCAAATGAGGGTATAATCTTTCCTCCTTCTATTTGATCCATTGTGCTGGCTAGCATATTGCATGATAACTGAAGCTAGAGGAGGATAACCAAAACTATTTTTTTCCAAGTAAAAGTTATAAAAAGAATCCTATTTAACCAAATTATTTTGTTCTTTTTGTTATTCACACTTAAGCATAATAATAATAATACTGATTGACTATTCTATTTCTTGTCCAACTCTTTACCTAAAAACAACTTGCATGCTTGTGTTCCCATCTGATATTTTTCCACATACTATAACATTTGTTTACCAGTTTACTATGTGTTAAGCAAAAAGTGTCACACAAATTTTTAACATTATGGACATTAAATGTCAGTTGGAGAAACTAGTAAACAACATTCGTAACATGTCAATTGTGGGATATTTAATATAACTTTTCCTTATATTACTATAATATGACACTATATAACACATATATATATGGAGTACATCTTTTTCTATAAGGGATGCTACTTAGTACACAAACTAATATGACTTTGTAAAGAAAAACATGAGTTGAAACTCTGTCTGCACAGTCAAGTAGATCCAAATGTGGCTTTGCTGAAGTCTTTGTACATATGCAAATTTAAGAGATGTGAGAAAAATCAAGTGAGAGAAGAGTCAGCTATAAACTTCTCAGGAGAAACTACTTAGTCATTAGATGAGAGAAGAGATTTAGAATACATTGTAACCTTACATATGTCAGGCTTTCAGAAGTAAAAAAGTATAAGTATAGTGAAACAAAATCTCCATGCATGATGTCAAAGAAATAGAACATATAATTTTAATTTCCTGTGCCACAAGATCATCCCACAGACTCAGATCTGTGAGAACCCAGGGCTGCTAACTATAACACTGTACCTATCTCAATCAAACCTCCAATCCCAGGAGAATAATAGTTTTCTGTTTCTGTCTACACATTTGAGACATGGAAATAGTTCATGCTCTATACGAAGACAATAACAACAGTTCCTTCCCAAAACCATGCTTTGTACTGAGGTCGAATTTACAAAGGGATATTGGCTGGGTGTGTTGGTACAAACCTGTAATCCCTGCACTCTGGGAGGTTATCTTAGGAGGATCATAAATTTTAACCCAACCTGGACAATTTAGCAATTTAGTAAGACCCTGTCTCAAAAACACAAGACAAAACAAAACCAACAAAATACATGGCAGAGGTGCAGAGACCCAATCACAAATACCATGAAACAAAAACAAGAAAAACAAAACAAAGCCACTATCACATGTACATTCTCAGAGAAGGTATCACAACCGGCAGATCAATAACTACAGTGAAAAAATAGCTGCTCTCTGAAAATAGTGGGGGGTCTCTTTCTATAAACTGAAATTTGTACATTGATTAGTGGAGAACAATATGTGAGATTCAGAAATAAAACATAGTCACATGTTTCAAATTCTAACTGAAAAGTAAATGGATAAATCCTTGCTGATATGAAAGACAGGAGCTTATGCACACATGGCTGATAGTAAGAAACTGCAGTACATAATCTGCCAGGGAGGCTGCCTGGAGCAAATGACTGCTGACACGTGCACACAAAACTCTCACAGGGCTGTCTGCCTAGAAACAGCCTGTCCCAGCATGGGCCAACATCATCTTTATTTCTGGTTCTTATATCTACTAATATAGTAGCTTTAAATAACTTGTGAACCCTCTTCTTTTTACCTTTAAAATCTTATATCTCCCTGGGTCTCCAAGAATATAATATGTAAGGCTATACTTGTTTAATATCAATTAAATTTGTTTATTCTCATCAGATTTATTCTTTTTGGAATATATGTTCCTATATTTGTTTATGAATAAAAATAATTTTTTATTC
>NW_004955407.1:23742132-23761625 GCF_000276665.1 Chinchilla lanigera
CTTTTTGAGACAGGGTCTCGATGTGCAATTCAGGCTGGCCTTGAGCTCACTTTGTAGCCCAGTCTGGTCTCAAACTCTCAACAACCCTCCTGCCTCAGCCTCCTGAGTGCTGGGATTACAGGCATGAGCCACCATGCAAAAAATAATGCAAATTGCTTCCGCACTGGCATCAGCCTCAGAAAAATTTATTTAATAGGATTACATTGACTTATATTTAACATTATTTCTTTAATGGTGCTCTGTGTGAGATTTAGGTAGATGCCCGCTGTCTTCATGCTTTCAGTTTGAAAGGATCCTACTGGGTTTCACGGAGCTTCTGCCACTGGTAACCCTGCTGTTTTCATGCATTTGTTTCACATCTTGGATGTGAGGGCGATCTGGCTGTGACATTTGTCACTCCATTGATCTCCAGGGTTGATTCGGCTGCTCTGGTTGTCTAGGCGGGTGTCCCCTTCCTCCCTCAACACTCCATGTGCGTCCCTGCCAAAACTGTGCACTGGGTCAGAGAGGATGACCACCCGCAAAGAGGAGGACCATTCCTCGGTCAAGGGTATAGGAGAAGCTGCATTCCACTGCTAGGACCTCCAGACAGGCTCTCAAGGTCCATGTCTGTTCGTGTTTCTTATTCTATTTCACAATCTCTCTTGTATCCACAGACATTTCTCAACATATCTGTATTCTTCTATCAATGTAAAGAAAATTTCATCTTTTTTCTCTATCGATTCTCAGGCTGTGAGAAAATGTGTAGTGGAAGGTAGAAACATTTTTATTTGAAGATAGATATACAAGGAAAATAAAGTAAAAGCCACCTTTGGAAACCATATTTTTTCTTATTCTCATTTTTAAGCCTCCTGTGCTGTCATATGCACTTCGATATATCCTTTGATGTCTTTCCTTGGGGATGGGCTGTTTCACCAACTATGACAAAACATGTATCTCCAATGGGATATATTTAACTTCTTTACCCAAGTTTGACCAAATCACTAGAGGACACATTTGTCCTGTTCCCTTCTTTCTCAGTTTGAATAACATCAGTTCAATTTAGAGTTAGTAGAAGGAGATTAAAATATACATACACTCAGGTACTGTACATCCAAACACACACCCCACACAAGTTGTTCCTTCCTGCACACACAAGTGTGTATATGCATGGATTTAAAACTTAAAAAAATTTTACAAGATAAAGTTAAAAGCTTAAAAGTTACCATCTGATTTTCCTGTCTTATCTGGTGTCATTGTAACACCCACACTCTGAGGCAGAGTGAAAAAAGAGAGCATTTGAAAGGCATAGACTATATTAATTAATAGTTCTTCACCCTCTACACACAAAATATAAAGACATATATTCACATATACTTTCATAATAATTTTTAAGTCAATCTTATTTTGTGTCTTACAATATTGAGTCATTCCAGTTTTCTCCAGTTGTGATAGAAATGTAACTTCACAGTTGCTAGTGGAGTAAATTATTCACATTAGACTTATATAAGTTTTGTATAACATTCATTGACATTCCAAAATACCATCACTATAATGTGGGTTTCTAGGCCAGAGCATGCCATGAGACTATTTAAATGGTGTCTGACTTAGAACTAAGTGAAAGGAGGTTTTTCTTCTATCTTTTCTCTATTACCAAATCACACTTAAAGTAATGAGCCATTAAAGAAATATTGTTAAATATTAACATTTAAGGTAAATATCCTTTAAAATATAAATTTCACTATTGAAAGGTAATGTGTATAATTTAACAAGTATATTTACATTGTACATTACATGATTGAAGTAACTTCACAAATGGAAATATATTCTTATACCAAATCATGATATTTTTAACTTGGGAATGAACTAAGGATGAATATATTAATTTTATAATAGTCATTTTTTTTCTTAAGAATATACTACTCATTTTAACTTTAATGGTAGTCAACTTATACCAGAGTGATAGTCAAGCATTGATGTGGATTTGTATATTATTTTCTGCCTTCTAAAACTCCCATTCTAATTTGATTGTCATTGTCTCAGTTTTGAGAGTGAGGGATGAAATCTTTAAAAAGTGATTAGGTCCAAAAGAGACATTAATGCAATTCTCACAGTATTAGATCAGTTACCATGACATCAAATTATTCCAAAGGGAGGTCATTGCTTCCAACTTTTCTTTTCTGTATACTACTACTTGTTTATATGTTTTCTTGTCATTAGATGATTCAGCAAGTGGCTGTTACCAAAGATAAGCAGATACTGATGTCATGCTGCTAAATTTTCAGACTACAAAATGAGGAACTACATAAAATTATTTATTTTCTAAATCACCCAGTTTCAGGTATTCTGTTTCACCAAGACTGAGACAGAAAATGTCTGATGAAAAATGGGTGGTTTCTATATAAATACAGGAATATATGAAAATAACTTTGGAAATAGGTAAAGAGTTAAGACAGAAACAGTTTTGAAGTGAGTGCTTAGAAAAGCCTAGACTCAAATAAAGACTTCCATTGTGATTCTGAGGAGGATTCATAAGACCAAAAATGCTAGGAAAAGTGTAGAACTTCTTAAAGATTGCCTAAGTGCTGCCAGAAAAGTATGCAATAAAGTCTATTCTGGTATACTCTCACATGGAAATGGAGAATATCTCACAGGTGACCGGGATGATGGCCATCTTTGCTATACAGTTGTAAGGACCCTGGGTGAATTTTATCTTATCTTAAAACCTTACAGAAGGCCAAAATGAACACTGATCAGTTAGATTAGGTGACAGAAGCTATATCTAAACAGCAAGGCATTTAGCCTACTGGAAAATTGCTTTTATATGCTAATACTGAGATGCAAGAGCAAGGTGATGATCCAAAGGCAAAGTTGCTAATTACAAAGGAAGCAGAGCATAAACATTTGGAAAATATCATGTGAAGAGAAAAAAAAAAATCAAAGAAACCTTTGCAAGAGTGCGTTCAAACAATCATTTACTATAGCCATGGACAGATTGAAAGGAAATAGGTGCTATTTTTCAGGACAATGAGAAAAAAGCCTAAAGGCATTTGGGAAATAGTTGAGATTGGCCTTCCCATCACAGGCTGAGAATATTAAGGCCAACTCCCTATGAGGAATGTAATCATTAAGTACTACAAACATGTACGGGTGAAAAATTAAAACTGGCAAAAAAGAACATGAAGGTCTTCAGGACAGAAAAGGCTCACCATGCAAGGCTATCTCTCTCTTCTCTCCACAACCTGGAGACGTGTTTCCTGGTCACTCCCTCTGTCCTGTTGGCCCAGGAAGACTTCAGTCACAGCTCTAGAAGCACAGGCCTGTGATACTATATCTGCAAGTACACTGAGAGAAACAAGTGTGGAGCTACAGTTTCCTCAATATGAATTGAAAGAAGGAACTAGGGTAAAGAGCTGGATCCTAGGCAGTGGCTTACAAAAGGGGCAGGGCCACAACAGACACCAGAGAATAATAAATCCACCAACACCCTTCAAGGCCCATTAGGGAAAGGTTCTGGCATGATTTCACAGTTCCAGCGTGAGAGAGCTGAACTGTGGACTTGAACCAGCTAAAAGATAGTAGTGATCTGACAATTAGGAAGCAAAATTTTGTATTAGCCAGAAAGATGCTTGTCTGACACTGTAATAAAAAATAATGATATGAGAATATTTCATATTATCTGGAGTGTTTCTAAAGATTTCTTCAGAATTTTCGTTGATGTAAGAGCAACTTATATATTGAAAAAATAAAGCAGAGATTTCATTAGTCTATCGGATATCAGCTGTAAGCATAATTTTCCAGAATTGAGCTATTCATATTTCTGTACTCACCTAGTTTAATAAAATATGTGGGTACACATGTGTAAGATACGATTACATACATATATGCATACACATGAACGTTCACCTTTATGTGATGTTTCCCAAATATTGATTGAATCTGGTTCCTTCACCTGTTGATATTTTTCATTTTGCTACTGTATCATGAAGAAATGTGAGTAATCTCAAAATTAGTTGCTATTTCAATGTAGCCCAGAGTTTGGAACTACAAATAAAATGCAACGAAAAGCTTAAAAAATAATTGCAGTGATAAGATATATCTTCCCAGTAGCTTTTAAAGGATTTGCTAAGTGATAATTATCTGTTTCATTATAAACATCACATTCCTGAGGAATGCTTGCAACTAAGCAATTGAGCTATAATCATAAATATACTTGATAAATTAAACTAATGAAATTCTTGAAAACAAAAGCAGTTAGCCATCATAAAACATTAGTGTCTTCTCTTATATTTAGTCCAACCAAAAATGATAGTTCTCTGTGCTTCTGTCCAAGTATGCCATTAAAGCAAACTAAAAAGCAACTCAATATGTATGTTCAACAAGTGTCAGATGCTGGGCATGGTGGTGCATGCCTGTAATTCTAGCATTCTGGAGGCTGAGGCAGGAAGATCAGTGCGAGTTTGAGGCCAGCATGGGCTACAAAGGGAGTTGAAGTTCAGCCTGCACTGCATAGCAAAATCCTGTGTGAAAAAGACACACATATACAGAAAAGGTATCAGATTTCTTTCCAGTTTTCATCATGTAACTGTGATTCAGAATGTATGAATATATTGCTTATAAAAATAGAAAGCATATAAAGATCTTCATTTGTAAAAAATCATTGCAAAGTTTGCTTTTTGTACATTATTTCTCTAAAAAATGCAATTCACGAGTTTTAGAAAAAGCCATGATTTTATCTTTTAAAAAAAGAGTAGCTACATCATTTTTACTAATATTAAAAAAATTAAAATTCACAGATGATAAATTGCCTTTCGTATAAAATACTTTTGAGTTTTGGTTCAATTTATTTTTTATTTTATGTTATTTTTTACTTGCGTTCACTAGTACATTTGTGTAGTATATATTCTTTTTATTTCTCAGGGAGAGTTAGTACGTAATACATCTTAATCACTTTTTCTTCCCCTTTCTGTTCTCTTTCCCCTACTTCTTGACCCCTTCCTTTTTTGGGAAATGTTTGTAGTACATAACATTCACAGTCCTGTGTCAAATTAGTATATGTACAAAACATATCTTAATTTAACTAAAATACTTTCCTAACAACATAAATTAATGAAAAGTGATGTATTTCTCTGAAAGGTATATTTTGTTATGCTATTTAGAAGTAATTTAGTTGAATACTGAAAAAAATAATTGGGAAAGATAATGTAACTGATTTAACATAATCAGGAGACAGAGAAACTCACATAGAAAAGTACAGCAGTATCAGTCTCTGCTCATTTATTCTAATGGCCAGAGTCATTTTAGTAACAGAATTCAAGATCTTGACTGACCCTCCAAATTTATAATATACTTATGACTTTCCTAGAGGGTGCTAGATAAACAGCAGAGCACCAAAAATATCATTGTCCTGATCAACTTTCAGATATTGTTCTGCCTATGTTTCATATCTAGGAATGGGCAGGAAAAGTGCACAGAAAAATTTATCTTTATTACAAACACAAAATACCTTAGTACACTTAAGAATTCTCAAATCCTATTTTTATTTCCCTTAACAGTATTCAGTAATCCTGCATACAGTACTTTGAATGAGTTTATATAATATATTAATAGCCCAAGTAAAATAAATTAGGAAAATTCTTACCTTCAAATATTTAAGACACAGTTAATTGGTTTTCAATTAAGCATCTTCCAATCACTTGTGATATATCTACAGAATTTCTCTTGATCAATTTAGGTTATATTGATGTTTCACATATGAGATGTTTCTTATAAACAAAAAAAGGATTGTAAATGGAGGATGGATAAACTTGGAATGCAGAGGAATATTAGCAATATCCTAAAAACAAAAGCACCTGCTATTTTCTCAGCAATAATGGAGAACAACATTAAAAGTATATAAGAAGTCAATTTTCAAACTTTATTATTTTATCTTTTCTATCCACCACTGATAATTATCCTGCATGCTAAAACTACTTTTATGTTTTATTCAAAATTACTGGAGTTTAAAAGAAAAGAAGTTAATATGGATGCAAGAATTTTGCAAATAATAAAGTTTTTAGTAAATGATTATGAATAGCTTTATATTTACTTCTTTAATATCCAAATATAACATTTTTTGTAATCATTTAAATAAAAGCTCTTATGGTTTCAGTCATAAATGTTCTCCACATGCTCCTGTGGGGAAGGATGGTCTGCCCCTCATGATCGTGTGGGGAGGTGATAGAATTTTTGAGAAGAGGGGGACCCACTGAGAAAGGTTAGGTCTTTGGACATATTTCCTTGAATGGGACTTTGATTCCAATTCATTGGTCCTTCCTTGCTTCCTGGCTGCTTGGAAGTGAGCTACTTTGTTTAACCACATACTCCATAGTCATGATTCTCTGCCTCACCACTGACTCAAAGTGGCAGAAGCAAGAGACAGACCGTTGAGGGAATCCTGAAAGTGTGAGCAAAAATCAGTCCTTTTTTGTTCATTTTCCCAAGCAGTTTAGCTTCAGTATTTTGTCACAAGAACAGAAAGCTAACATAAAATATGCTCTTTCAAGTAACTAGATAACAAACCACTCCTTATTGAAGCAATTACTTCTCAAGGCATGTAGGAGGAAAGGTGGTATAGCTCATTCTTTGCATTTTTATTTCAACAATTATCAGTAACTATCTCACTACCAGTAAACACTGGGACCAATACAATGATGTTTATGATCAGGCAAGCAACATTTTAAAGAGAAAATAGGATCCTTACATACAGCTTTGTTTATTCTTTCTATCTATGAATTTGCTAGAGTGTTTTCCACATTTTCCCATAAGAAAATAGAGGTTAAAATGCTTAAGAACTTTCTAAACTCATTCAGTAATGAAGTGACCTATCTACAAGAGTACAACTTTCCTAATTTTTAAAAAGAAAATGTTATTCCACACATGTAAGGCACACAGCATGATGTTATAGGATAAATTTAGACAGTAAAACATGTACTAAATTGAAGTGAACTAACATATTCATCTTCTCCCAGTTACTTCTATTTTGATTTTTGATTCAATTTTAGTGCTGAGACAGCTAAATCCTACCTATTTAGTTGATTAACACCAATTAAAGTATAATAGTTTTGGCTAGTATCCTCTTCTTATTAGCTATCTAGACTTATTCTCCCTATTTGGACCAAGGACTTAGTTCAGTGGTGCAGTGCCTGCCTGGCAAGGGTGAGGTCCTGAGTTTGATTCCTGGCAGAAAAAAAAATATGTCTCCCTACAAAGGTGCTACTTGGTATCTTCTCTCCTACATCTTCCATTGCTCTATTATCCCATTTGTTCTTCAACTCTAGATATTCAATTTTCACTTTTTTAATATTTCACATAGAAATGTGATCATGCCATATTTTCTTTGTGTGTCTGTCTTTATTCACTAACTGTAATATCCTTAGGGTCATCTATGTAGTGGCAAATGTCATATTTTTAAAAGAAAAATGAAATTTCTCTGTTTATGTGTACTACAATGTCTGTAGCAACTTTTTCATCAGTAAACACTAGGTTGTTACAATGTCTTCTCAATTGATAATGGCACTGTAATAAACATGACAGTGCAGCTATTTTAAAGGATTATTATTTTATTTCCTCCAGATATGCATACAAAGAGAGATTTCTAGATCACAAGGTATTTCTAGTTTTAATTTATTTAGAGAGCTATAAGCCATTTTTCAGTAGTGATAATACCATTCCAGCCAAGAAAGTACAATAGTTCACTTTTCTACACATCTTTCCCAATATTTGTTATCTTTTGGACTTTTGTTAAGAAACATCCTTATACATATGAAGTATTTTTTCATAGTAGTTTCAACTTATATTTCCTTGATGATTAGTAATGTTTTGAAACTTCTCCTATAATTTTTTAAGTTTAACCTGGAGAAATTTCTGTTTCTATTGAGACGTTTTACATATTTTTGTTGGGTTGTTTTGCTAGTATTGAGTTAAATGCAATTTTTATAATATGTAAAATATCCATTATCAAGAAAGTGCTTTGAGAATATTTTCCCAATTGGTGAGCTACTATTTCACTTTGACGATCATTCTCTTTTCTATGCAGAAGCTTTATAGTTTGTTATAGACCTACTAATTTAAATTTTTTATTTTGTGGCATTAGATTTCAATGTGACAGTAAAAACAAAAAAATCATAAAATCATCACAATAGTCAATTCCTGAGATTTTTTCCCTATATTTTCTTCCAGATGTTTTATAGCTTCAATTCTTCCACTCGTGTCATCTATCCACTTAGTGTGGCACAGTGAGAGTGCTGTTTATAACCTATCCAAGGGCAAGCCCCTTGCTACCAAGACTTCAAATAAAAAACCTGTTCATGAACAGAGAATCTCTTCCATTATGACTTATAAAAATACAAATGCAGTAAACAAAGTTCACAAAGTCAACAAAATTGTGACTTTCACTGCAGGGATCACTTTGGAGAGATTAAGGTTCCTACTTGAACAATATCAAAAGAAAAATATGCCTTAAATTAGAGAAAAAAAAACCAAGGCATCTTCTCTAAATAGCACATTGACTCCCAACTATAATATAAACACACCTGTGAATACATGTTAACATCAACACAAGGCAAGGTTCATTGTAGAACGCAATTCCAATATAAGATAAAACTAGGTAAAAACAAATATGGGAAGACAATAGCTCAATCTTTGATAATATGAAAAGTAGGATGTCATGAAAATACTTGTGTTGTAGGCCATTTTCTGATTCCTTAGCAGCGTGCCTGAGGCTGATTAACCTATAATGAAAAAAGATACAGTTTAATTCTTAATGGTTCTGGATACTGGAAGGAAAGTGATGGCTGGGAATCTGCTTCTGATTAACTGTCCATTGCTGCTCCATGTCTGGTAGGAAAAGAGGAAAGGCAAACAGATGTATATAGAAGGTGAAAATGTAGGTTCTGTAGTAGTAACCTTGATTCATATTATCTGTTCTCTTGGTAAACAATGCAGTTGTTTGAGAACATTAACATTGCCCATTCTCACATAATATTTTAATTCTTAAGTGCTGTGTTCCCCTCAAATAAATATCTCCCACTGAGGCCAACCTTCTGATACTGCCACATTGGAACACTAGGTCTCAACAATAGTTATGTTCTATGTAAAATATAATGTAACTAAAGTCTGTAGTGTTTTCTAGAAATATTTATTTTACTGTGTAGGAGCCTATTTACACAGAAGTAGTACTCAACAAGTAACTTTTTATATCCTCAAATATGTTTAAGTTAAACAAAAAAATAACTTACAGTTTGTGCCTGGAGATGTATCTCAAGTTGTAGGGTACTTACCTAACGTGTGTGAGGCCCTGTATTTCTCTGATCACCAGCATCTCTGTCTCTTTTTCTTTGTCTCTCTGTCTCTTTCTCTCTCTCTGTCTCTCACTCTCTCTCCTGTGTGTCTCTCTCTGTCTCTTTCTGTCTCTCTCTGTGTCATTCTCTCTCTCTCTCCCTCTCTCTCTCTCTCTCATACACACACACACACACACATACACACACACACACACACATTTAATCAAGAAAAATATCCAGTAGAGTATGGTCCACAGATATTGGATTTGCTGTTACAACCATGAATCAAATTATTATGTATTATTCATGATAAATTGATTATGGTCACATAAAAATTAATCAAATATTCAAAAGCACAAATGGCAGATTTTTTCTGGCCCTTCTTTATGAACCTTATCCACGAAGAAAAGAACATAGCAGCTTTGCCTATATACTTCAATTATTACTATATCAACATTGAACCAACCCCTAGGGAGACCAAATGTTTTAAACTGTGGCACACAGTCCTCTTCTGGCAGTCGGTCCTGCTGACATAATGAAACACAGTTAATCCCTGAATACGTGGAACCACACTACTTAACTTGCTCAACCATGCCTATAACAATTCAATTAGCAAATCCCTGTGGATATTCTCTACTTCAGAGAAACTATGCAGGGATATTTTCACTAGACTTGTTTCCTAATCATGTTGGCAATATAATTGTCTGTACAAAAGAATATCATTGCCCTTGCCAAGAGGAAGGGTCAAATTTATTAATGATCCCATATGTCTATATTTCTAAATTGTCATTTCATGTATGTGATGGCAATTATATTTAACAAAGGCTTTAAATCTTTGTTAGAGGTTAATACTCACCATCATATTCCTTTCATCTACTCATCTTAGAATTAACCAGGCAGGAAATCCAAACAAGTAACAAGTAATAAATAAAATAAATTTAAAAATTAAGAAGTCATTGTGCATAGTAACATGATGATAACAAACATAACTAGTCGCCAAGATGCAAGGTCAGAAGTCAGTGAGACACTGATTTAGAATATATAAAAACTTACACATGCAAATGCAGACTTGATTGGAGAACAATTTAGACTTCAAAACATAGCTCAAAGCTTCAAAACTATGTACACAAAAGGTAATTTGGGACTCTGCTTGCTGATTAAAGCCTGTGAAGGAGATTAAAATAGGCTTATTTGTATAATGTTGGTAAGGAATAAGCGTAATATTCATTTATGTCTGTCAAACACCCCAGAAATATTTTCTTTTAAATGTATTCAAAATTAATTTGTATTGCTGTTGTAAGAATACAAATAGCAGTGGGAACTAGTGTTGCTGGATACATATTGTCCGTTAGTATAATATAATATTTATATTACAAACTAATTCAACCCACCTCATATACTTTTCTAGTTGAAATAAAGGAGCTTAAATTTTTGCCATGAATTTATCATCCCATAGTATGTTTTTGCACTAATAAAAATCATTTTCTCACATCACTTGCTATTCTTCAGTCCCAAAAGCCTCCACACACAAAGTATATTGAGGGGTAGAAAATTTTTAGCTATGTTCAGAGTGGTTCTTCAATAAAGAAGCAACATTTTCTTGGGGGAGACAATTATAACTAAGTACCTAATTTTTTTTTTTTTTTTTTGGTTTTTCTCCTGTACCAGGAACCGAACTCACGACCTTGTGCTTACTAAGTACTTAATTATTGATTTCAATACTTCTCCCTTAAAAAAGCAAACATATAATTTTACAAAAAGCCTTCTAAGAAATAGAAAATCTAGGTCTTTAAAAACCTTGATTTACTAGCTATTAAATATATGCAGTCATACACCACAAAGCTCATCTAGTTCCGTGTTGAACCTCTTTATACCACAGTGGATCTATAATAATGCATCACCTAGTGACGTCATGACTTAGCTTGTATACGTGCACTCACTAATATTTGCATGAGAACAAAACTTTTTAAGAATTTTTTTCTCTGAATTTATGCTCATCGTTAAAAAGTGCTTAAATTTATTCTGTTTCTCCTTAAAAATTTTCCCAGTGTTTTTAACCTCGATTTTTTTTTTTTAACCTCTCTTCTTGATTTGCCTTGTTATAGTTATAACTGGGATATTTGCCTAATGGTGACTCTATTTTTCTTATTCTTTCACATGAATTTACTAATTAAACTTCTTTTGTGAGAAAAGCTCCCCACTCTCCACTATTAATTTATTCCTGAGCATTTAACACTGGAGCTCTCTGTTGATGTTTGACATTGGACTGCTGAATTACCCTCTCCTTCCCTTGGTACACGAATGAACTTGTGGAGAACGAACTCCATGAGCTCACCCTGAATGAAAATCCACATCTTTGATGTGGAAACTTTAGTAGCTAATCTTTGTAATTTTATGTTGATTTACCAGATAACCAGAAATCTGCCTTATATAATGATACTTTGTGGTCACTTTTTAAAGGACCCATAAACACACTTTGCTAGACCGGCTCTACTGCTGTCCATACCCAGAAAATACTCAGCTCATTTGCAATAGCTACCCCCTCTTTATCAGTGTGATCTTCCAGAATTAATGCCGGCTTATTCCAAATAAAATACTTCACAGAAATTCCATTTGGATTATATGCTGTACTGGATAAAGACACTGACATACACATATCTCTACTTCTTTGTCTTTTTACACAAACTCCTTGACCTGCATGTGTGTTTGTCCTCTATCGATAGATGTAACCCCAGAATTTGTAAGTATTAAAATGTTTACTTCCACACTGCTATAATCCTAATAATTGAAGGAATGTTTTCCATCTCTTCAACCTATTCTTTCACTTCTAAGTCTAAAAATAACAGATCATTTCAATAGCAATAAAATTAGGATACACACAATGTAAAATTGAAAATATTTTAAAGAAAAGTAAAATGTTGTTCCTCTCCATGTACTTTGAGTCAGTCTCATACCTTCCCTTTATATAATGTAATGTACTGGAATAAATACCCACTAAGAAGTACATGTTTTTAAAAAGTTATTCTTGAACTATATGTTGACCATTTCTGTTAAGTTACTTGTAGTTTCAGAAGAAATGAATGAGAAAATACCATACTCTATTACATATACTTTTGTTTACATTTTCACTTAAAATATGAAATAAATCAACATAATACATGTCTGAATCTGGCAATGTTCAATTCTCTTCAAAGTATCCCTTCACTTTTATTAACATAGGCCAACAAAAATCTCTATTAAAAAAGGCAGTGATTTGTGAAAAGGACCAATGGGAGAGAATATCTTAAATTATTAACCTGTCTATTCTCCACTTGTAAACTGCAGAATAAATGGTCTATTATCAAAGCGGGCAAAATTTCCCCCAATTAAATTACACTAATAGGCATGTGCTGGCTGTCCATTGCTGAAGTTTTACGAGGAGCTGCACTTTTATTACCTATTGACAGATAATTAGTAAGCACTAGAGATTGACTTTCATTTGAAATGAAATGGACAAGTAAACGTAAAATAACAATTAATAAAATAATTATCTGACCAGTTATAACCGCAATTACTCTAAATTAAAAAACTTGCTATCCTTATAGCAAGGTCCATCAAGGAGGGATTAAATCTAATGCCTTGAAAATTGCTGCTCTGGGAGAGTGACATGCTTTTCATTGTCCCATATACCAGTGCAATTATGTTTATTATTCTTTAATCATTTGTGAATAATTTTGTGATGGTTCAAATTGTACCAGTTTACTTTGCAATTTCATAATCTCTAAAACCTCTAAGTAGGAAAAGGTGATTTTTAAAAGAGCCAGAGTTTAGAGGATGTTTGCAGCTCATGTTGTTATTCTGTGTGAGTAGTTTTTATCTCTGTGAATTTAAAATATTTTACCTATCATTTCACTGATATTCAAGAACTGACAAACACTATACTGATAATTAAATGTTAGAAAACAATTATTAAAGTATTTTGTGCTAAAATATATATATTCCAGATAATCTGAAAATGAAAAAGCATTGAAATGTGAGGCATTTGCTGTCCCTTCAAATTTTGCTGAAGTACTTTGAAATTTTTATTTCTCACGTTTCAAAGTCACAATTCTTGATTAGAGTATATTTGAATGTATATACCCCACAAACATCTAACACTTCTGTAGGGAGAAAAAGGAATGCTTGAATATAAAATGAAGTTTCCTAGGATTCAACCATGTAGCACTTAATTTAAGGAGTGTTTTCATGTGTTTGTGATATAAATTAAGAAAGTATATTATAAGATATAAACTTCACAGCTAGATGTTAAGATACTAGAAAAAACTGTCAAAACAAGTATGGTTGTTTCTCAACCTTTTATATCCTGTTAAACACATTCTAATTTTTTGGTGGGGGGTCTTTCTGAGACAGAGTCTTGCTATGCAATTCAGACTGGGCTTGAATTTACTTTGTAGCACAGGCTGGTCTCAAACTCACAATGATCCTCTTGCCTCAGCCTCCCAAGTGCTGGGATTACAGGCCTATACCACCACGCTTGGCTCAATCTAAATTGAAAGTATTGTTAAATCAAACATAAATATATATTTGACTTATATATACATTATATTCAATCACCTGAACAGGACAGCTTAGTGAAACTTGTTTTAACCAAAAAACACATTAGTTTTCATTGGTGCACAATAAACATCTAACACAAAGCCTGCTTTGTAATTAATGTTAAATGTTAAATCTGTCCTCTAATGTCTTGGCTCTGTACATCCACAAGAGGCTGTAAACAATTGCAGCACAGTGCACATAGGTTACTAGGTGGGAACCTGTGAATTCACTCTGACTAGAAGCTGCAGCCTACTACTGCTGCCCAAGATTATCAGATGCTACTGTAATCTCTCTATATATGGCTAGTCTGCAAAATGATCAAAATAAAATACTTGAGGATCAGTTTATACTTGTACCTATCATTTGCACACTTTCCTAGGGGTTAAAATTTGCTAGTTTTTGAAACTGTTTGTTCTAGTCACTGATTATTTTACTTAACTGTATTGCAAAGTAGCTCTTTGTCTATACATCTTATAAATCTTTTTTTAATTGTCATTTGATCTCAGTGCTTTTCTACATTATTATCCTGTTCCTAATTTATTGGTTTCTTTATTGGTTTTATTTTCCTGTACTTATTTTAGGTTTAAATTTCTCCTGTTCTGCTCCATATGGAGAAGATACATTTTAATAATTTTAGATATTTTTTAATAATGTAGGTAATGCTATCAGTATATGGCTGTGATATAATCTGTATTGTTAACTTGAGTACCAAATGTTCTACTGATGGATTTAGCATAATTCTGGGTGTGAAAGGTGGATTTGCTGTAGACAGAAGACCTATCCTAGGTGTAGGTGGCACCAACCAATAGGATTATAGCCTGGATGGAAAAAAAGGGAAAGAGAAGGAAGTTATACTTCTGTTTCTTCAGAGGAGCTCCAGTCTTTGTCCTCACCTTTAAACATTTTTCTTCAGGCCTCCAACACAAACTCTTCAACCTTGCAGTGCAGGTTCTTCAGCTTTTCAGATGATCCCTTTGGCTTTCTGAGAAGGATTAGCATGAGATTCTACTGTAAGCCTCAGGCCTTCTGCTTTTACTGGATCATTTAAATCTCCAGGAAGAAGGCGAACATTTAGTTTTCTTTCACACCTGACTCTGCAGCCTGTCATTGTAAGCCTTCCTATGAGTCCTTTACATAACATAATATATATACACACATGTATAGTTAGTGAGCATTGACTGACACAACTTTTAAGCATCATTTTGTTGCACCTTATACATTTTGATAAATATTTTTAATTAATATAGTAAAATTTTGATTACTTGAGACTTCATATCTGATCTGTGCATTATTTAAATGTGTCTTATTTAATTTTTAACTGGTTGAAAATTATCATTTTATAGTGATTTCTAGTTTAAGTCAATTGTGATCAGAGAAAAAATTTTTCCCCCCAGAACCTGGAATCGAACTCACGACCACCCCCTTGCCAGGCTGGCACTGTGCTGCTGAACTAAATCTCCAGCCCCTAAGAGAAAACTTTAAATTATATATCATTTTAAATTTGCTGTGTGTTTGACTTATGACTTAAAATAGCATTCATATTGATAAATGTCCTATGCACACTTGAATGCATTCACCCCTACTAATGGTAAATGTAGTGATCTGGGTCCGAGAAGGTCACACTGATGACTTTGTACTATTCTTTCTACAATTGTGCTAATACCTGCTAGAGTTTTACCAGTTACTGAGAAGAAGGATTTCTTCTCAGTTTCTAAATTGTTTCCAAATTATGTTTCTAAATTATGGGTTTGTTTATTTTTCCACTCAGTTCACTGGTTCTTCCTCTTTCAAAAATTTTATCACCATGTACGTTATGTTTGTTTTGAAGAATAGAGAGATGAGAGACATGAAATGGAATCAAATAACAACTTGAAAACTAAAAACAGAAGATCATCACAGAGAGAAAATGTACTGAATAAGTCCAAAAGCAATTCAGAGACGACCAAAGTAAAATTAGATGACCTTCAAGATAAATCAAGAAAAAGCAAACAACAGAAACAGTGCCCCCCATGGTACTGCATCCGTCTCACTCCCCTCATCTCTTGACCCCTTTCCTCTCTTGTTTCTAATGTTCCGTCATTTGTCTTTTTTTTTCCTTCCATTTATTATGTGCTGGATTTCACATATGAGAGAAATCACACAGTATTTGACTTTCTGTGTTGGCCTTCTTTCATGTGACATGATGACCCGTTGTTTCTTCCATTTTCCTGCAAGTGACATGTTATTTACATTGGGTGATATTCTGCTGACGCTGTCCTTTTTTGCACTCATTTCAAATATGTTTAAAAGGGCCTTCTCAGTCTTTATTATAACAGCATTTGAACATCTTCATTTAGTAATCTTAAAAAGTATGTCATTTCAGTGTTCATGTCATTGACCTCTATTTTCATTTCAATAAAGATCTAATCTTTGATGGGAGGAGGCATTTTAGCCTGTATCCTGGATATCATCAGTATTAGGTTATAAGACTAGTTGCTGTTAAATCTATTTTAGCTGGAGGCAACCTGTTTAAGCAGCAGTTCTATAAATGTTAATTCATTTTATAAATCCTCTACACCTCTTTGCTCTATCTGGGAGCTGTTCAGATGACTCAGTTCAAATTTATCAGTTCTGGCCTCGAGTTGGAAGCAGCACCAACTTATTACTTCGTGAATTGGAATACGAACAAAGTTTTCCTCATGACTTCAATTGAAGTCATGCTTTCGCCATTACCATGCAAAACCAGTAGTTGCCAATTCTTGGATTGCTAGTCAGTAATTCTTAGGTCGATATTTAACACAGAAAAACATCCATGATTTGAAAATATTTTTTGTTGCATTCCATTTCTTCTTTCCCATTCAAACTTCAATTTCATTCACTTCAGCCTCTTGATATTCTCCACTGGTCATTGAAATTCTTTTTCTATTTATCAATTTTTATCAAATTTTTTTGTCCACTGGAAATATATAAAGTTTCAATAAACTTTTAAATATTTTGTAATATTGCTAATTACATATTCATATTTTTATGAATATATTTTTGTAAGCACCAGATTTATAGCCTAATTTGAAACAATTTCTAGCTTTCAAATGTACACATAAAAGGCTCTTCATTATGGGCAATTTATTCTATGTTCACAATTTTAAAGTTTTAATTTTTATTATTTTCACATCCACTCTAACAAATATTAATTATATCTTCTAATGGAGTTAATTGTGATATTTCCCTATATGATAATTCCCTAAATTATGCATTTATCATTTCAGATATTTTAAAATAATTTTTAAACACTTCTATAAGATCTCATTTTATTTGACATTAAAAGTTACAAAATGTGTAATTATGCTAATGAGTACTTGAATGAAACATTCTCCAATTTTAGGAAGATTAAAAATATGTAATTTTTCCTGTATTAATGATGTAAATTTTTTTGTCGTATCTTCTCATTCTTGTACTAAATGGTAGAACTATGCCAAATAATTAGGGATTTCCAAATTTAAATCATGTCAAAATCAAGGCAAATCTAGATTTGGCTTTTAAACCTAAAGTACGTAATTATTTTTTCTTGTTTTAAAATGACAATCTCTATTACATTTTGCTCAGCTAGTCTCAAAAATATATTTAGACTTAGGAAAACCCAGACTTTACAATCTGGAAACAGGGTTCATAATTCAAATATATGTCTATTTCATGCCTTAAGAAATGGATTGCCAAGTGGTGAAGGAGACTTTGATGATTAATTAGTTAATAGCATAACTAGTAGAAGGAATATCTGGTAAAATATTGTTTTGAGCATGTATATAATTGTGTTCCCAAAGAGTTAGGATTTGAATTAGTGAGTGGAATTAAATAGAATCTCCTTTCCACTGTGAGTGAATACCATCCCAACAGCTGAGGTCCTACATAGGAAGAAAATGGAAAGGAAAATGAATTTTCTCTGTCTTTTTGAGCTAGCACATTCATTTTCTCTTGCATTTGGCCACTGGGGCTTCCAGTTCTTGGACTTCTGGCATCTGACAAAAATCTATAGATCCTCCTAATTCTCCTGAATTGGACTTGAATTAAAACAGTTGCTGTTTTTGTTTTGGTTTGTTTTGTTTTTACACTTTACCTCACCTTGCAGAGAAATGATCAGGGAAATTCTTGGCCTCCATAACAGTGTGAATAAATTATCCACCTCTCTAACTGTCTGCCTATCTATCTATCTATCTATCTATCTATCTATCTATCTATTTATCTATGCATCTATCTACCTATCATCTATCTATCTATCATCATCATTATCATCATCTTTTTCTTATTATAATTCTGTGAAAAATTCTAATACAGAAATTAATTATACTTCAGTTTTTTCTTTATTCCCACACGTGAAATAGAAAATGACATTTCTCACCTAAATATAAACCTAAGGTTAAGAAAATACATGCATAAGAACAACTATTTAAAATCTAGAGTCCCTTGAAATTTTACCTGGCAGAGGAATTTCTCTAGCAGTAGAAGTTTAGGATCTTATTTGCACTGTTACTGCACTAAGAGTTTTAAAGACTCATTTTCTGATCCTGTAAGACCAGAATAATGACAAATCAACACATACAAGGCAGGGGCTGGGGATTTAGCTCAGCTGCAAAGCGTCTGCCTGGCAAGCGCAAGGTCATGAGTTCAGTTCCTGGTACCGGAGAAAAACCAAACAAAACAAAACAAAACAAAACACATACAAGGCAAAATTAATTCTATAGTATTAAATACATTAAATAGTAAGGAATTAAATATGTATCCAAATTTAAGTGCTTATCTCATTATGGATTATAAAAGTCACTTTTAACCATAGAAATTTATAAAAACTACAAAAGAGAATAAATAGTAAAATAGTAGTATTTCATGGTTACCTGTGGTGATATGTACATTTTAGCCATAAAGAAATGTAGAAAACAACATCTGGTTCAAAAGCTACATCATTATCTTGAAGTAGGATGTAGATGAACACTTGGGCAAATTGCCACATGTGTAAGTACACCATGAACATTATCTTTAGGAATAGGAGGATGATGGAAAGTTATGGGGGCCACTCATTCTCCAGTATGAAATCATCTTTCCACAGCATTTTTATAATGGAATTCTAGAAAGAAGATCTACAGTGTAAGTGAAATTACAAAAATCGTGACATAGTAGCTCACCTAAAGTCATGAACCTTTATAATAACAATATATTTATAACATTAGCTACTTAACTAAACTAAATATCACATGGGACAAATACATGTAGTAAAATCAGTTATAATTTAGTACATACAGTCAAAAATAAAACACATAACATCATAGTGAAGCTTGCCATCAAGAAACTCTGGATTTTTATAACTGATCAAAATAGTATCCTTAAATGCAAAAATCAAATATGTGATATCATAAGAAACAGCAGTACCAACTTCATAGGAAATATACATAAGCTAAGTTTTAAGATAGCAGCTAAAATCCTTGAAAATTGTTTTCTGAAAAAAGAAAGGAAATGTCTCTATTTTTTTTTTATTTTGAAAATACACCCAAGCCTATCACCATGCACCAAACTCAAGTCAAAATGGTTCACAGATCTCAATATTAAACCACAAACACTAAATCTATTGGAAGAGAAAGTAGGTAAAAACCT
>NW_004955407.1:23762730-23770633 GCF_000276665.1 Chinchilla lanigera
ACTGTTCTTTTGCTATTTTGTAAAATGTTGTCTGTCTGTTAATGTTTTCCTCCTTTTATTTTTAAAATAAAACAAATAAAATTCTTTTAAAAGTTCTTTCAAAATTACCAAATGAATGTATTTTCATCTCAATGAAGCACTCAATGCACTTTGAGTTGGAGATTTCAAAATTTAATGTTCACCATGTTGTTTACAAAGAATCCAATGACCCTAAATACTACCAATGGCTGACATTTCTTATGTGAGTGGATAGTCTTCTGAAATGCAGTTTTAATAGACTACAGTTTGTTTTATTTGTCCATGAAAGATAGTGTTTCTGGCTTGTTTCACTCCAATTGCATTTCTAAAAGAGATAATTTCTTTGAATAATTAAGAGGAAGTACTTCTTCTTTAGACTTAGAATTCTATTGAATTAGTAGAGGTTTCAAAGACTTCTGGCTATTACATTTCATTTCTGTTATAATTACTCACTTAAGAGGCTTTTTATGTCAGAAAACTTTCCTCACTACAGCTGGGGAAAAATATGTGCAGCTGCTTGATAATGTACTAGGAAAGGAAATCAGAGTACTCTCTCTCCACATAAAAAGACAAAAACATATTTACACATTCAGAAATTAATAAGAAGGTAATTTTCTAAGGGTCTAAGAAATAAATCTCATTATACACACACACACACACACACACTCACATCCTTACACACATACAAATTTGATCTAAACGTTACTATTCTGAGGACTAGACATATATAGGAAACTCTAGAAGACAGATGATTTTTAAAATCCTTTGCCTATTTATATGAAGGAAAAAGATCATTCTTGAAAAATGTCAACATAAAACAGGATTAGGACAAACATACTAACATTTTGATCAAAAATAATGTAACTCCTTTGTATAAGAAGGTTACTTTTAAATATCTTTTTCCCTTTAGTTTTTTCATGAGAAGATTAATGCCAAATCTAGAAAACACAGCTTGAAAGCTGAGTTGAAAATTTTAAAGTTTTTTATATTGGTATAAACATATATACATTGACCAACAAAACAAAATACAGTTCTTAGAAAAACTCTCCTTATCTATAGTCAACTAATCTTTGACAAGGTGACAAACATAAATAATAAGAAAAAAATCTATGATTTTGGAAAATAGGATATGCAAATGAAAATAATGTTTGACACTTTTGTCACTTTGTGTACACAGGTCAACTCAAAATGGATCAAACACTTAAAGGTAAGGCCTGAAGGTATATTGCTATTGGAGGAAAATATAGGAAGAAAGGTATTTTATAATTACCTGGGAAATGAAATTTTAGATTTAATCTCAAAAGGCCAGGCAACAGAAACACAGGTACACAAATGGTATCACATCAGAATAAAATACTTCTGCACCACAAAGAAAACAATGTAATGAAGAGATGAGATAGATCAGAGGAAACCATTTGCAAGTCAAACATCTGAGGAGGGTTTAATGTTCAAAATGTAAACAATTTAACACTGTAGAAAGAAAATAGGGCAGGGATCTGGATATGCGTTTCTCAAAAAAAGAGATACATTCAAAATAAAAAGGATGATATCAGCAATCATTAGATACAAATTAAACCTACAATTAACATATAATCTAGCAATTTCAATTATAAATTTTTATTAGAGAGATTTGAAATAAATTATTACACATTGCATTGTATACATATATAAAATTGTCACATTGTCCCACATAGATGCATTCAAGTAACATAATTAAAAACTTTGAAATCGGTATGTTGCATAAAAGTCTACCTTTGCTTGTTAATTGCAACCCGAGTTACAATTGACAAGTTACAGTGTCAACCTAAGTTTCAAGCAAGGAATAAAGAAATACAAAAAGTGAGATAGATATACATCACATGTATATGTAGAAATTCTGCCGTTTGAAACAACACGGATGAAATTAGAGAAAATTATGTAACGAAATAAGCCAAACACAAAATTCAAATTAAACATATTGCCATAATATGTGGAATTTTTTTAAAAAAAATGAACTCATAGAAACAGAAAGGAGAATGGTGTTTCTCAGAGGCTACGAGTGAAAGGAATAAGGAGGTAAATATCAAATGTTACAGGTTCCATTTAGTAATGATGAATAACTTTGATTTTTCATATTCATTGCACAGCATAGCGACAATAGCTGAAAAGTGAGTTTTGTATATTCAGAAATTGCTGAGAGTATAAATTTCTAAGGTTCTCACTACAAAAAAAGCTAAATATTTGAGATGATGTACTATATTATTAGCTTACATTTTGCACATTTTATTCAAGAGTTATAACACCACTTCCAATCCTATAAATACACACAACTATATTTCTTGTTCACATGAAAATAATCAAAATCTGGCTGGGGATGAAGCTTAGCAGCATAAGTGCCTGCTTGGCAAGCTCAAGGTCCTGAGTTTTATTCCCGATAGAAAAAAAAAAAAAAATCTAAATTATTTTTCACCAGTGAAATCCTGGTAGGGGGGCTGGGGATTTAGCTCAGCGGTACAGCGCCTGCCTGCCAAGCCCAAGGTCGTGAGTTCGGTTCCTGGTACCGGAAAAACTCCAAAAAAAAAAAAAAAAAAGAAATCCTGGTAGGATATCAAAAAATACAGTGGGAGTTTGAAGCTACAATTGTCAAGCACCACTTGATGGCTATTTGCTCCTAAATGAACCCCGAGTAGGCAGTTTTAGGGCTCCTGGAGAAAAGGACTTCAGCACGGAAATCATATCCGCAGGGCCATCGGTGCTAGCACTGGCGTGAGTGGTAACTCTGAGAACTACACAGGAGAGGCAGCGAGTTTTCAGAGACTAGTGACTCTTTACTATTTCATAGCAGAGAGACAGAGACAGCGACAGAGACAGAGGCAGAGGCAGGGACAGAGACAGAGAGAAAAGTAGTTGCTAGTGAGGTAGAGAAGAAGATGGCGCTCTCAAAAGCCTCTGCAGTCTGCTGAAGCCAGTTCACGGGAAAGCCTTTGCCCAGAAAATGCAAGGCACTGAGTTCAGTCCCCAGCACTGAAAAAAAGTCTCTGAATTATGTAATTTGTTTGGGAATAAAGCAGATGTGAACCAAACCATTGGACATTTTTATGTGTGTATGCCTGTTCACAACTCTCATATTGATTCTACAGGCCAACGGCTTTTAAGTCTCCTTTTAAATTTCGCACTACATTTTCCTAAGAGCCTAAGGAAGTAACAACTGAAGTGGAGATTATTAGTATCAGCAATTATCTCTGTGCTAATGTGTGTGGGTTAGCATATATATAATTCGAACAGGGCCGTTTCTACTAATTCTGTAAGTACTATGTGAAGATAATAGACCAATAATTATTCATTTATCAAAGAGCAACATGGTTAAATTAAAATTTAAATTAAAATATTGGAAACATTTTCATTGTTTTTAATGGACAGAAATAGAAGTTATCTACTGTCAAGTTATTTATTCTGTTTTTTATTTTAAAGAGAATAAAAAAAAATGGACAAAAACAAAACAAAGCAAAAACAATAAAAATGATACAGGGATTCAGAACAAGAATCCGAAGTTGCTCAGATTACCAGACGTAATACTGCCATACTTATCAAACAATTAAACAGAATAAAAAACATTAAAAATGATACAGAGCTTCACTAAACATAGTGCAGTTTGTGTGTGTGTGTGTGTGTGTGTGTGTGTGTGTGTGTGTGTGTGTTTGAGACACGGTCTCGCTATGCAGTTCAGGCTGAACTTGAGCTCACTTTGTAGCCCTGGCTTGTCTTGAACTTGCAACAATCCACCTGCCTCAGCCTCCCGAGTACTGGGATTACAGGCGTTCGCCACCACACCCTGCTTAGTGCACTTTATATTTCAAAATCATGGGCCCATCAGAAAGGAAGATATATTTGTTAATACATTTTCATATGTGCAAAATTAAATAATTAAATATTTTGTTTACTCCAAGGGAGACATCACTGATAACACTTAAAAAATATTGTTATTATGAGCAAGAGCAAAAATAAGTAAAGTCTATCAAAATAAGCTACATTTCAAGACAGTAAGCTAGAACAATTTAAGAAAATGCATATAACATATATCCAGGATAATGTCACTAATAAATCTTTATTTTTGAGTTTAATAAAATACCTTAAAAGACCACGGTATATTAGCGACAATTGTTCACCTCTGAAATTGAAAGTTGTAACATAAATGTTAGAAATTGAAAAAAAGCAACATAAGGGGCTGGGGATTTAGCTCACCGGCAAAGCGCTGGCCTGGCAAGCGCAAGGTCATGAGTTCGGTTCCCGGTACCGGAGAAAAACCAAAAAAAAAAAGAAAAAAAGCAACATAAATGAAAGTATTTTGATATGGAGAAAATATTTACTGAGGAAATATTTGGCCAATTAACAATATTCTCTAAGTAGAGAAATCATTTATTTATTTATATATTTTTGGTTTTTTTCTGGTATCAGGAATCGAAATCATGACCTTGCGCTTGCCAGGTAAGCACTATGCTGCTGAGCTATATCCCCAGCCCCTAAGTAGAGAATTAAAACACACCAATATGTGATACAATGAGCATTTTATGTAACGATACTAAGAAATTGAATTTAAATGTGTTTATAAATGTTTCAGCAAGGCAAGACAAAGATCCATGAAGTTTTTATTAATTCTAAATCAAACCATTGATCAAGAAAGTAAATATCAAGATAGCTTTGAAATAATGCTCATAGAAAAATCTTTTTTAAAAATCAATTTAAATTATCTAAAATTATTCTTTGTAAGGTAATCTGAGACATCAAATTTCAGTTTGCTAGTATAATGTTTATAATTTTAAGCTAATATTTAAACTCAATAAAAGATAATAATAAACCATGATATGGCAATGCTGTAAATAACCTTTCCTATGTACATGTTTCCTCGGAGTTTATGTACATAGTGTGCATGAGTATGGACGGAATTTGTATTTTCACCTTCACAAGCACTTTCTCTGTTTGGCTCCTTCCATCTGTATTCTTAGTCTCCTTGTTTCAAAACTAGGTCCCGATCTAATGGTCCAATGATGGTTGCCTCTGAGAATTTTGTAGACCCAGCCTCCAAACAGCAAAGAGCCTGGCCCCGCAGCTATCTTCAACATCACAGGCAGGAAGCCAGGAGATGCCTCAAACTCATCAATGGTCAAGATTTTGAGGAAAACTTTTCCAATTTTCCACTATAGCTTATGTTCAAGTAAAAGACCCATACTGATGGATTTGGAAAAAACTACTTTAATAACCGGGTGAATCTTATGTCAAGGATTCCAGCAAAATGGCATTTTATTCTTGTTTCAACCTTGTCTTTGATCTTATTCCACAGTAATTTCTATCTGATTTTTAGATACTGTTAGCATCTTTTAAAAATATTACATTTTCTCTAACATTACTACATTTGAGAATTAAACGTTGCCATTTTATTCTGTGAAATCCTAACAATGACATGAACAGTTTTTAACTTGCCATGCTTATTTTATATTCTTTTCAGCGTGCTTTATGGAAACAACCTGTATTTTCAAAAATGAATAGAGTAAAAATGTAGATAACACACAGACAGAAGTCCTAATAATAAGGAAATCAACTGGGTCTCAAATATGAAGGAGAATGGCAGAGATAAAAATGAAACTGATGATCAGAGATTGCATATGAATGAATAAAAGAATATGAAAAGGTCATTTTATAGCAGAAATTCCTCTCCATAAAAAATAATGGTTTTCAGCAGACAGCAAAGGAAGGGAAATTGAGAACACTGGAAAAGGTCAATAATCCAATTAGGAGCTGTCGGTCTCTAGCAGTCATGTGATTTCTGGCCAGAGAAACTGGGTACCCACAGGAGACAAAGAAAAAGAATTGGTGTTGCTTTATTAATGGTTCAAATAAATATAAAGCTAGTTAACATTTACTTCGGTAGGAAAGGCAGAATTTGAGAATGTTATTCCTATAAAACACATATGTAAAATTAATTATATATATTGAAATATTGAATACTTATTTTTGCTAGAAATATCCCATAAATTTTAATACATTATCCTAGAAAAATATAAGAAAAGCTTTAATGAATAGTAAAATAATTTATTTATTTCATGCAAATAGAATTAGATTTTCTTCTTACAAAATACTGTAAATCTAAACTTGAGTTTTTATAATTATTAATGCAGTAAAAATTCTTAAAGCTGCATGAGATGCATTGTTATTAGCAAAAAATCTTAATTATCATTAAACGTGATTTCCAAATTTCATCTTATGTGTACAGTGTTGCAAAAAATGCTAAAAGATTAACTCAGCTTCTCTTCTACAATTTACAGAATATTATAGGATGGGGATTTATTACCTATCACTACTTAAGTAAATGAGCCTGGAATGTCGAGTCTAATTTCTAATCCAGTGCTAAGAACTGAACTTGAGTGATAGAATAAAGAAAAGGGGTGGTTTTGCTATTTTGGCAGTACTAGAGAAATCAGAAATCTATTATACCCTTAGTTTTATATGTGCCAAGGAAAATAAATGGATGTAAATCAGACTTACAATGGAGAGAACCCTTAACTTGTGTTTTTCTGAAAAATCTCATAGTTATATTTCATTTTATAAATGGACTTCACAAAACAGAAAGAACTGCTTTTAAGAAATCAATGAATGATGAAATTAATTGTGGGCTAGAAAAAAATAACATAAACCAACTTTAATTTTAAAGAATTGAGTCCTCTAAGTGGAGAAAATATAACTAATTTATCTGCCTTATTTCTTATCACTCAACGTGAATCCACAGTTCTCTCCATATATAAAGCTTAATAAAACCTTCATATTCCTTATGCACCATGCATATATTTACTGAAAGCCACCTTTATAAATACAGTCACTTTAAATGTATGAGCACCAAATAAAATGATGCTACACTTATTTGGTAAGTAAATATGCCACTTGAAAAAGGAATTGTATGCAATTTGCTTTGAAGTTGTAAATATCTCCCTTTTCTTGTATAAATAATTGTAGGAAAAAAGACACTAAATGAAGAATATAAAAGTACTGTCTTTAGCGAGAAAGTATTGGCTATAAAATATAATGTAATAGAATTAGTATCTGGCTGAAGTATTTTAAAATCTTCATGATGAAGTTACGTTTTATATGACAAAATGATTGAAAGATTATTTACATGAATCTTCAGTATAAAATTAAAATATTTTTGTGTCGCGTTGGCAAGGGAACCAAAGGCCTTCACAGTGAGCTAAAAAAAAAAAAAATAGTGTCTTTTTTTATTTTTTGAGACTATCTCTTGATAAGTCGCTAAATTGCTTACATTGGTTTGAAACTACAAATCTACCTCAGAAATTACACAAAAAATTGTTGATAATTTTGTCAAAAAACTTTTGCAGAAGATTTATATTGTGATACTTTTCAGTGAGAAAGCAGGATACTATGTTTTACATACATATTTCTGAAGAAAAATCATTTTGTATGCTTCTGGAAATGGTGATGAAAAGTTAGTAACCTACTCATTATGTTTCCAAACAAAATGTTTCCAAATGGACTCTTCTTTGATAGAGCTATAATGAATTAAATTTCTTTATATTGAGAGTTTGTACAAATTATCATTAAATATGTCTTACAAAGAATTAAAATAAGAAACATCTCATTGAAATGTACAATGTGACATGGATGAACAAAAGGGACATTTTGGGATCTGGGAATTTAGCTCAGCTCACAGCGCCTGCCCTGCAAACACAAGGTTGTGAGTGCAATTCCCGGTACTGGAAAAAAAAAAAAAAAAAAAAAACACCAAAAAACAAAAGGGATATTTTGTAGATAAATTAATTTGTAATAAAATCAATGTTGAAATTTAGAACAACTTCTTACTCAATCAGTTCACCCCTACCTCAACTAATTTATATTAGAT
>NW_004955407.1:23773668-23805579 GCF_000276665.1 Chinchilla lanigera
ATTAGCATGTTATTGTTATTAACATACTGTTATTAACGCACTTCCTGAGATGAATACTTAAAAGTAGAAAATCTAGATTGTTTAGTCAGTGGATGTCCTACGGAAATGATCCATTTTTTCCCCCATGGCAGCTGTACTTGTTTTTATTGGCAACAGGTGTGAATATGAGTTCAGATGATAATGTATTCAGATGGCAATGCATAATGTGACATTTCCTCTGAAAAATGTTAGAATTAATAAATGAATTCAGTGAAGTTGCAGGAATACAAAATTAGCATATTAACAAATAAAAATGACACTGGGCTGGGGATTTAGCTCAGCGGCAACAGCGCCTGCCTGGCAAGCACAAGGTCGTGAGTTTGGTTCCTGGTACCAGAGAAAAACCAAAAACAAAATAAAAATAAAAAATAAAAATGACACTTGATAATCTTATAAACAGATAAGAAAATAAATAGAACATAAATTAGTGAACTTGGAAACATGGAAAGCAGAAAATAAAGTGCAAAGAAAGATTCAAGCTGAATAAATGTGGATTATGAGATTCTTCTCTGGTTCATAAATACTAATATGTGAGAAAAATGTATGTGTTACATTTTTATGAAAGAGTAAGTAACAACTGATTATAAAGGTAAAATGTCTGTTAATAAATTCGATTTTATTTATACACAGCAGTAGTTTTTTTTAAATTTATTTTAAAAATAGAAACAGGAAAACATCTTGAGAGACATCCATTTACAACGTAGCAAAAGAACAATATAAACAATACAGAGTTAAAGACAAAATGGTATGAAATTAACAATGCTTACTGTATTATGTATTGATATCTTCAAAGTGATTTCCCAGGAAAACAAATAGAGACATGCAATACTGATCAATCAAGTAATCATTAACTGTTCCTTTCAGTAAAGCAATAAAAAACAGTAGTTCAACTGTTAGCTATCCTGTGTATACATACATACATAATTTCCTCTACTTTCCCTTCTCTTTTCCCACATCCCAGTTGCCTTACGTAGTGCAATGTTACTCAGCTATAAAGAAAGATAAGCTCGAGGCTTTTATAGGTAAATGGTCACAACTAGAGACCATAATCATAAGGAAACATATCAACCTGCATGTGTAAGCAATGCATTGTCTCACTAGTGTAAGAACTTCAAAGAGTGAATAAAAACTAGGAGGTATGGTAGACATTGTGAAACAAAACAGGACTTTTTTTTTTTTTTAACCAGGTTAGAACTAGGATTAGAACAGTGAATGAATTATTATTGTACCCATATTATCCCAGAAATGGAATACTGTAAAGGGCTGAGTGCTTTTGTGGATCATGTTGCTAAGAAAAACATAAGTACACCCATTGAAGTAATCTAACTTATTTTACCCACTTATAATTCAGGCATTCATTTCTCTGAGAAGTATTACCTGCTGCCACAGGACCAGGCTAATAGTTTTGCACTGGAATGCACACTTTGGGACAAAGCTGAGACGTTTTCAGAAAACAAGTATTAAAGGGATCTTGAAACCATGATTTTCTAAGTTGGAGATTATTATCTCATCACATAGTGTACTATTTCATAGTTTTGCTTGTATTCTCATACCACAGACTGAATAATGAATGCAATTATAGCAGTAGGGAACCTGACAAGACAACCAGAAACAATCTCACAATTATGGATATTAGTTGAACAGAGTAACAGTGATTTACCTGAGTGAAGTGAGAAGTTGTTTTTCTAATAATAAACTTACATGTCAAGAAAACTGGATGAATCATTAGAATTTTCAATTTGTAAAGAGAAAATAAATTAAATCAGAAGAATATATTGATGACCTAAAATTAGGATGATGGAAAGGAAAGTCCCTGTTTATTGGATGTTCATTCTCTCTTATGACTTATTATCTTTGCTTACTTGTTAATAGTTCAGGTCTTCATCTCAGAACTGCCCCTGCTAGTTTGAAACATTTCTTTAATTACTACTGCCATAAAATGACAGCTTACTCTTTTCATCACAATAATTTTAATGAAAATATTGGGAAACAATGCTTACTATTGGTTTTCATAGGAAAATTTAATTTTTCTGTGTTATTTCACCAAATACATGCATTAGGGTCTTCATTTTAGAAGTTTTACTTTCTTTGGTTCATTGACAGAATATAAGATGAAGGAGAAATCTATATAACATCATTTAAAGACTTAAAGAGCCACTTTGGTGGTGCAGTAAATAAAATAATAATTAAGAGCATTGACTTACAAGTCAGAGTTCCTGGGTTTGAACTCTGATCCTGTCAATTGCTTCCTGAATTGTTTTTGGAGGATCACTTAAACTCTATGGGGCTGCAGTCTTACAATCTGTCAAATAAAGTCAGTTTATGCATGAACTGCATGAATAGTTATACACTTATTAGATATTACATAGCACGCTGTCAGAACTATATAGTTGTCTACTTTTACATGATATTATTTTCAACTGCAGAATTTCTTGTTTTGAGGTAGGGTCTTGTTCTGTAGTCCAGGCTGATCTTGAACTCACTATGCAGCCCAGGCTGGCTTCAAACTTGCAGCAGTCCTCCTGTCTCAGTCTCCCTAGTGCTGGGAATACAGGCCTGTTCCACAATGCCTGGATTCTCTTTTTTTTTTTTTTTTTCCTTTTTTTTTTTTTTTCCAGTACCTGGAATTGAACTCATGATCTTGCACTTGCCAGGCAGGCGTTGTGCCGCTGAGCTAAATCTCCAGCCCCAATGCCTGGATTCTTAATTGCAGATTTTAAAAAAGATAACAAAGCAAATTACATTTATTACCAAATATTCCACTCATATATAATTTTTCTGAAAGGAAAAAAAATGGTGATGTGTTCTCATACATTATGGGAGGAAACACAGATGAAATAGAAGAATACCATCTAGCACATGAATGTGGATTGATTTTTAACACTTTTTATGCCTAAAACACATCAAGAGGACTAAGACAATGTATATGAGCATGATGCCAGGTCCTACTAAACAGATGAAAAATTACTTGCAGAGTTAATTACTGGAGAAATCCTGAAATAGGGAAACTATGATTGTAAAGTTTTAAAGTAGTAGTAGAGTTTAGCTAAATGTATACCTACCAAGAATAGCTTATTTTTGCACACAACAGAATCTGGAAAAATAAAAATTCTCTCCTCTCACTCAATTTTTTAAAAGTTTCTGTACAGCAAATAAAAAATAAAACTTAAACAGAAATTTCTTGGGATGGTGTAGGTGTTCTTAGGAAAGCTTTTATTTTCTTACCCAAGTCAAAGGTAGAATATGTGATGTTCTTTACCACTTTTTTTTTTTTGCTTTGCTTTAAAATAGAAAATGAATTCTGGAGCTTTGGTTAAAATTTTTCAGCTATGAAATGACAGCAAATTTGCTAACTGAATAGCAACAAAAGGAAGAAAGTTATGATACTCTTGACCTATTTCCAAGTTCTGGGCTGCTATAGTGATATGTGAATAGTGGTATGTGAGGAAACAAATGCATGTTCTCTTAAGCAGCTGTTATCTAGATTTTCTGAGTCATTATTTGCCTTCAAACAAATTTCTAAACAATCTGAGTATTTATAAGGATTACATTTCTGCTCTAGATGCAATCAGCATACCCCATGTTTTGTATTCATGAATATTATTTGGGTATATGTAACACATCAAGATGTTTATAGCACTTCAGCAAAGGCTTTGCTAATTTTCCAAGTACTTTAGAAGAAAAAAAAATCATAAGGAATAAAAAGTAAGGGCATTAACAAAACCAATTGAAGCAGATAATGTACAGCGTTATTAGTATGCACTGAAAAACCTTCTGGAAACTATTTCTTACTGATGTTCCAATTCTGAATAACAAATACTATAACGTTCATATGCCTCTCATATTTCCATTGCTTCTCATTTTTATAAATGTTACAGTCCAATTCCAAATACTGGCATAATATCCTACTGCCTATCAAAAATCAAAAGTGAAACAGACTTAGATATAGTTGCTTCTCCAGCAGAATTTTATTGTCAAATAGAAAGGTTTTTTTAATTGAAGTTTTAAATAATTGTATTGTAGAGCCCTCAGTAGAGATCGAGCTAATTGCTATATTAAAGGATTTAAAGATTTAAAAAATTCATAGTGTAAATTCTAGCAAAAATTATGACATCATAAAAATATCATCATTGAGTCAGTTTACAATTCATGAAAACACAAAGTAGAATGTGTTCAGAAATCCACCTCAATGCACTACATTTTGTGACGCTTCCTGCACAGGTTACCAAGAAAATTGTGACATCTTTTCCTCTTTGAATGAGGGTCAATTTGAGTTCACTATAAGTCAGTTAACCAATCAAACGACTAATAGGTTTTCCATCTATTTCACTCCTATGATTCCAGAGGGGGAAACAAAGGTAACATCATAGACGCCAATATATCACCGCTAAAGTTTTACTTTCTGTGTCTTTCATTATGGACATTTCCCTAACTTCTTGCTAACGATTCGGTGGCTTCTGCAATCCCAGTATCTTATCACTTGCACTAATTATTGCAATTTTGAATTATCTACTGTCAGTAAGCTCCGAAGGCAACCTCCACCACTCTCCTTTACTGAAGTGATGTATGTGTCAGTGTTCCTTTAAAGGACAGTCCCTTTTACTCTCTGCAATAGTCAGTGGGGATGGGAGAAATAAGTGCTTCATTCTACTCCATTTAATCCAATCAGACATTCTCATGTTTTGGGATACTTCCCACGTTGTCTACCAAGAAAATTGTGGCATGTTTTTTCTCTTTGAATGCAGGTCAAATTGAGTTCATTTTAGTCTGTTAACTAGTTAGACTACTACAGCCAATCCCTTTTTAAGTACTTCAGTACAGAATTGTTTTTAAAACAGGGCCTTTTATCAAACTCATCTGCAGCATCAAATATATATTCATTTCTTAACTCCTGGTGCTGAAACATAATAGCAAAAATGAAAAGAAAATGAAAAAGTCTCATTTACGTTGAGATGTTGTTAATACCCCAAATCCTGAAGATTTTGCTACAACTGATGACGTCTCAGTACACTTCAATATGTTTATGGGTTTAATGTATTTCCTCTTTGCCCTAAGAATACTCACAGTTTTTGCTTGTGCCTACAGTATTTAGCCCAAGATAACTTGCTGGTTACAGTCCTAAACTTTGTCCACAAAGGTTGCAACAAAATATCTTACTTTATTATTTTCCCATGACTGTAGTTTAGCAATAGTCCTTGGAAATAGAAGCATTGTTCTATTCACTGTATTCTCTTTTTTCTCTTAGAAAATGTAACATTTCTGAGTGTCTTATATATTTCTGTTATATTAAGACGAGAGACAAGTTCTGTTTAAAAATAACTCCTAAAAGAGTTTGTACATTGCATTTTCATATTGAAAATCAGTCAGATTTGCTTCAGCCTCAAATTGTGTGTTTACTAAAATTAAATGAACACTGATAGCCAGCTGCATTATTTTTTTTTCTAAACTGGATAAGCACTCATATTTCCATACAATATATATCTCATATTAATTATTTGTTCCTTTTTTATGAAACTTAATTATATATATATATATGTTTTTGTGAATTTCTATAAACTCACAGAATATAAATACATTTATTTTTTAAAGTCACCTAGTTTTGTGAAAATGACCAAGCACTCAAATAAGCCAATATAAATTCAAATCATCTGAACGTATATGTCTCCAAAACCACATGGTAAGGTGTATATAGTCACAGGCAAAACAACAGCAACCAGAAGTAAGAGCATGTGCACACACAGAGGCATCACCTGTTAGTGTCAGGAGGAGACTCAGGAGGAGTCTACTGAATCTGAGCAAAAGATAAATGTCCTATTAGAATTACCTTAGGAACACAAAGTAATCATGTTCTATATATTGAAAAACATTATAGCATAAGATTTTGCCATTTTTACTTACCTAACCCCTCATCAAACCTCAAGATTGAGAACACGCAAAGCACTCCTACACATGAAGAGCAAACCAGAAGGCATTATAAAGCAGGAACTACAGTTACACTACAAAGGTACAGTAATATAAACACAAAAATGGACAGGTTGACCAGTGGGAAAGAATAAAAGGCCCACAAAAAACCCCAAAGTTCCAACATGGGTAATTGTGGGGGGGGTGACACATAGTAAATACTTAGAGAATAGTCACCAAACATACATGTGTTCTGAAACAGGAGAAGCAATCACACTCAGAAAAGGAAAATCAGTCTGAAAGATGATCAACCTAGGTCAAACTAAATATCTGGGTCCTTAAATTAGACATGTCACTCATCTGTTTCACCCCTGTATGAATGATCTCCATAGCATTTGGGGAAAATGCCTGAGGGAAAGATCTACGACTACAGCAGTCAGAATGTAGAGCCTTTTTGTATACTGGTGCCTTCTCCTTATCATTCATCCAAACTCTGGGGAACACTGCATCCTGGAAGTACTTTTCCACCACTCACTCTGATTGTTGGGGTACTGCCAAACCTAGCAGCACAGGCCAGGTGATACAGGGGAAGAGAAGCTCCCAACCTGCTAGATATCTGGGATGAGTTCATGTTCTCTGAAATCTAAGAATGAATTTTAGGAACAATGAAAGTTAAGAGCACAGTATATTTATTGAGGGAAAGACAGCTTCTGGCTGAGGGAGAGACAGAAGGGGACTCAGGTGGGTGGCCAAGGAACCTGTTTTAATAGAGATGTTTATAGAGCATTCACTATGAGGTGAGGTAGGTCCCAAGGTGGGAAACATGGGAAATCACAAATTGGGTATCACGAGGTGGGACAAAACTATGGTCAACCAGTAAGATTACAAGTATAATCGTTCAGATAAAATGAATTAAATCAGGATCAAATGGGGAAGTGAGTCAAGTAGCAAGCAAGCATGAATACAGAACAGGGGCTTTCTCTGTAGGGGGTTTGGCTAGTGACTCTTCTTGGCTTTTTCGAGGTGATAGATGCTTATTTAGAATATCAATCCCTGATGTGCATCCCTAGGGAGGTATGTAGGCACATCTGTTTTATCTTTTGTCTTGAGGTCTGGGGGAAGTAATGTCTCTCCCACAGTTGCAAGGTATCTTGTTTTCAATACTGGCTCTTCTGAGAGCCTAGCTCTGTCTCACTGCCTGTAATATTTCTATCTACTTTGGCTACCTACAACACAGGGATCATATTACTAAGACATAGGGGAAGGAACAAATAGTCCAAAGTGGGTTTTCCCTTGTCATTTCCAAAAAGACTGGAAAAAATCTGTGTAGGTCAGAAATCTTAATCAATAACCACTATCATCAGGACACAGGGAAGAGTCCCTAAACTACGTTCAGGAAGTGAGGATTCTGTGAGCTTAAAAATGAATCTCTTTAAATAGGGACAGTTTGGAACCTGAGCGCAAAGGAAGAGGGAGGCAGAGAAGGTCTGACAGCATAATAGGTATGAAATGTTTGAAAGGATAAGTTGGATAAAACTGAAGGGTTTATCCAGTAGCAAATAAAGCAAGGGTCATAGGCCATAAGCAGAGGTGAAGGAGAGCTTGGTGTCTGGAAAATTATTTTACATTCACCTTTTCTCCTCACGACCCAGTGAGAGAGTCCAAACCACAGAAATTGGAAAACTTGAAAGGCTGAGCAGTCTATCTAGGCAAATAAAGCCATGAATGCATCACTGGAAAACATAACCTAACTAAAGAGATCATCATATTAACAACAAACTCTCACACTGTATTGAACCTGAATTATTAGCATCCAGAAGAAGAATGGCTCCAAGGTCCCCGGTTCTCCAAAATAGATCCAAGGGATGTTGAAGGAAAGAAGAACAAATACCAGGTAGCAAAATTACATGAAATGATTAAAGAGGAGCTGAACAAACTGAACAAGATTAATGGTGACATGATCAAAGGATGTTTGACCTAACATACAAAATGACCAATGTGGATATGAGGGAAACAAATCCTAAAAAGTGGGAAAGATGAACAAAATAGTTGAAAACACAAACTTATGAAATATATAGGACTCATGAAAAGTTGAAAACAGAATTCCAGGTGATGAAAACTTGAATAAAATCCATGAATTTTAGAAATAGCCAATGTCAAAGTGGTGCTTTAGAGATGGAAGACAAAATAGAAAATGGCAACAAATCACTCAGAGAAGCATAAAAAACAATAAGAGGACAAGAAAAATTCTTCCAAAACCTACCCAATAACCCTAAGAAGACTAACCTAAGGCTGCCTAGAGTTTGAGAGAAATTAGAATACAACATACATGGAATAAAAAAATCTATTTACAGAAAGTAAAATAAAAACATTTCCAAGTATGAAGAAAGTTTTCAACATTCAAGTAAGGGTGGCCAACAGAACTCCAATTTACTACAGTGCAAAAGATATTTCCATGATATATGAAAGTCAAAAATCTCAGCTATGCAACAAAAAGACAGAAATGTAAACGTTGTCAAAGGAAAACCAAATCTTACATATAAAGGAAACCCAATAGGATTATATCAGATATCTTAACACAACATGTAAAGACCAAAAGACCTTGGATTGAAAGGGTCTCAAAGCCTTAAAAAAAGCAACTTCCAACCCAGACTAATATATTCTGCAAATATATACTTGAAAGTTAGGGGACAACAAGAACATTGTAAAACAAAGAACATTTTAAGAGATAGGTGAATATTAAGGCAACACTCCAGAGAATATTCAAGAATATACTAGAGAGACAAGATACTAACAAAACAAAAAAATTGGATAGAACAAGTAGATCAAGCAAGGTAAGTAATTAAGAAAAGAAAAAAATAAAAATGACTGCAGAAAATGATCAAAATGAAAAGAATAAATCAATACCATTCAGTTCTGTTAATATAAAAGGCTTCACTCTCCAATTAAAAAACACTGACAGACAGCATGAATAAAAAATCAGAACCCAACACTCTACCGCAATTAAATGCACCTAATCCAAATAAATTCACAGACTAAAAATGAAAGGATATTAAATAGTATTTCACACACCAAGAGCCCAGAAGCAAGCTGGACTAGCAGTTTATTCTCAGACAAATTAAATCTTAAACTAAAACTGATCAAAAACTCTAGAGAATGTCACTGAATATTAGCTAAAGGAGTCACTAAATAGAATAAGGTAATAATTGTAAATATGTATTCACCTAATGTTGAGAGAGCAAAATTCATAAAATAAACTTTACTAGACATATAAGATCAATTGAACATCAATACAATTATAGTGGGTGATCTCAATATTGCAATTTCACAAATAGTTTTACTAAAAACTCAGCAAATAATTATTAGAGGCGATCTATGACTTCAAACTAATGAACTTAATAGAGGTACTGTTCTTCTCTACTATAACAGAATACAATTTTTCTGAGCAGCACATAGAATTTTCTTCAAATTATACCACTTTGTTGTCTGCAAGGCATATTTAAATAAATACAAAAGAATAAAAATCATCCCATGTGTACTTTTAGATCACTGTGTAATGAAACTCAAAATCAATCATAAAGAAAACCAAACAAAATTTACAAATACCTGGGCACTAAATAACACACTCCTGAACACATAAAAGGTCACATAAGAAACCAAGGAAGAAATGAATGATTCCCAGAATCAAATGACAATGCCAGGGCAACACATATGAACCTATCAAACACAAAACAGACCTAAGAGGGAAATTTATTGCAATCTGTTCTCACATTAGGAAAACAAAGCAAGCACAATAAATAACTTAATGATGAACCTCAAAGTACTCCAAAACCAAGAACAGTCCAAAGTGAAACCTACTTTTAAAAAGTGAAGTCATAAAGATCAGAGTAGAAATTAACAAAATGAGACTAAGAATCCAATACAAGAGTCAACGAATTGGAAAGTTCATCCCTTCAAACAATAAATAAAATATATAAAACCAGAGTTGAATTATCAAAAGGAGGCAAAATACATCAATGTGATGAGAAATGAAAAAAGCAAAATTGCAATTGATATCACTGAATATATATATATATGGAATAAATCAAGTTATTATTGTTTGCAGATGATGTAATCTTTAACATAGAAGATTCAAAAAATTTCATCAAAAGAGCCCTACAATTAATGACCAAATTTAGTAGGGTCTAGGATACAAAATCAATACACAACAATCAATAGTGTCTTTGCACACCAGTAATAGTCACTTGGAAAGAAATGAGGAAAACAATATCAATTTCAAAAGCTTTAAGAAAAACTAGAAACTTTTGACTTAATTGAATCCAGAAGGTGAAAGACATCTACAATGAAAACTATAGAACTCTGCAAAAGGTGACTAAGGAGAATATAGACAAGATGAATATTGTTAAAATGCTCACACATCCAAAGCTGATACACAGATTTAATGTCATCCCAATTAAAATCCCCAAAGCAACTAGAAAATTAAAAAAAAAAAGGTCACAACTAGAAAATAAAAACACAGCCCTAAGTTTTGTATAGAAGCAAGAGAGATTGAAACGGAAAAACAGTTCTAGGTAACAAGATTTTTCAGGAACAGAGTAACACCAATTCTCTTCAAACATACAATGGCAGGAAAACACAGGAGTTATCACAGTCACAGGTTTCAAGTTGTATCAGAAGGCTACAGTGATAAAACATAGCAGGTACTGAAAAAATATAGACATGTGGATCAGTGGAAGAGAAGAGAGGAAGCAGACTCAATTGCAGATACATTAGGTTACGTTAGCTTTGATAAAGAGGTCAAAATCACATGCAGGAGGGAAGACAGAATTTTCAATAAATGATGTTGGGAAAGTGTCCCAAGGCTACAAACTATTCTTTGTATCTTATACAATGTGGGGTTTCTTGGTATCATAGTGTACTTAGAAGATCTCATTTTTATGAAAACTTGACAGAGTGATCTTATAGTTTAGAAGCTAATAGAATAGAGAATATAGTAAGCCTTGTGACTATGTATCTCAATAAACCTGGAGAAAGAAAGGAAATAAGAATAATGAAAATACATGGTGGCTATTCTGTATGCTGTAGAATGATCATAGCTCTCATAGTGATGTGGATATTGAGTTTCAAGAAATGGATTCAAAATGCCTTTATGGAGAATCAAGACAATAAGTGAATGATCCCAACATCAGAGGTTTTAGTATCAGGAATTAATGTTGCTGACAGAGATTTGTTAATTCAGTCTTTAGAGTAACAGACCACTGCCAGTTAAGGAATAAAAGTAAAGGAATAATTGAACATGCGGTAAGGTTGAAGGTTTGCTGATCACTGAATGGTAGGTGTATAAATGAGGATTTAAAGAAAGGAGGATGAGATTGTTTTGAGGACAGGCAGAATGACATTAAAAGAGACCAAAAGATAACAGTATATTTGGTCAAGATCATTGTTATGGTTTAAATGTAATATATTTTCCAAAAGTGTACCCTGTTTGGGGGGCTTCATTTGAAGGGCATATTCTTATGATAAGCTCCACCTTTCTCTCTCTCTCTCTCTCTCTCTCTCTCTCCTCTTTCTCTCCTCCGTCTCATGTGAGTTGAGTAGCATTTTTTCTGCCATACCTTTCTACAAAGCTATTTGTGCCTTGGAGTGAAACATAAACCACAGTCTGAGAAAAACAGAAAACAAAGTAAGCCAATCTTTCCTTAAATCATGGGTGTTGTGAATTTTGTCTCAGGGACAAGAAAATGACTAACAGAAAAAACATACTGAGTGTGGTACCTTTGTTGTGATTGTGCTGGAGGATGTGGTCCACAAACCTCTGAAACTGGTTTGCTACAGGGTGTGGAAAGGTTGAGATTCAGGTTAGAAAAACCATAGAATGTTGTAAGCTGAGCTTGATGGGTGACTCTGGTTTGAGCTCAGAATACCTAAAAGCTGATATGCATGTGGACAATAAGACCAGGTTCAGTAGGTTTCAGTTAGAAGAACGGACTCTTTTGATAACTTAACAAGAGGCCAAGTGTGTTACACTATACAATAAAATTTGTCTTTACTTTGTTTGTGTCCTAAGACTTCCTATTAGATTAAAATGAAAGGCAGTAGGCAGATTAGCTGAAGGAAATTTCAAGGAAGCCCAACCTTCAGGCTGCATGCCATGGGTACTAGTGCCTGACTTAAGCTACATTCATAGCAAGAAACAGAATAAAAACCAGAACAGAAATAATTTTAAAAAAGAAGTCCTGCTAGCCAGAAAGAAATCCTATAAATCTAAGGAGTAAATGACTACTAAAAAAGGGTACCATTAAAAGAAATTTATTGTTTTGCATCAGGACAATTGGAAAGACGGCTTAGAGGCATCTTAGGAATGTGTAACACCTCTCCTTTCTCAGGTTTAAAGATACAAAATTGAAAATCTTTTGCTTGGAAGAGAGTCCTTGTCACTCAAGAAGGTCTTTCTAGAGAACTTGTTCCGTCAGATTCATTTTACCTTGCTTAGCCAACCAGGCATGAGCCATGTGGTAGAGGCTTTAGAATCATATAGAATAATGCAAGAAGTATAAATTCATAAAGAAATCATCCCCTATTTCAAAATCAGGGTTGAGAGGCTAGGCAGTGTACCCAGAGGGGGCAATGTGATATAAAGCCAAAAGTGCAGCGGAGACTCAGGAATTTGCTGATGCCAGCAATGAAGGAGGTCTTGCATGGAAAGGTGCAGGCAGTGATTGGATCCAACCAAGTGTGAAGGCCTGTGGGTTGCAAAGGACAAAGTCATAAATGTGGGGATAATCCAGACCAAAGTGCTTCTGCCACTAGACACGGACATATATAATAAACTAATAAGACATTTGTACACAACAGAAATTCCTTGTTTACATATGTGTGTCTTATTGTTTTGAAAAATATTTTTAAATGGAAGATCTTAGTTATTCATTATTATAGTTTTAATAAGTAATAGTTTTAACATAGAAGAAAACTCTAAAAATAATTGTGAAGTGAATAAAATAAAAATTCAGCACATAAAGTAAAAGTAGTATGAGGGGTGTAGCTCTTCAGCGTACAAACTGCTTTGCATTCTGAAGACTGCAGGTTTAATTTCTAGCACCAGGCCCACACCCACCAAAAGAATAAATCTATAATATATTTTAAAAATACATATACTTTAAGAAAAGGTGCATTACTTAGATTATACTGATGTTAATATGAAAGTAGTTTTACAAGACCCTCAATCTATTCTTCCTCATACATAATAAAATATGATACAACTTTCTACTCAAATTGCATAAAGGCATATCTTATCTCACAAAACATGTCCTGCTTCCAAAATGCATAATTTAGTACATACTTTATTAATAGGTAGAAGAAGGGTCTCAATATTTCAAGTACAAATGATGATAAAAAGAGGTAAAAAAGCTGTCCTTTGTCAGTACACACTACATACATGTGTAAACATTTCAGGCAGCTACAATATGTTCAATTGTTATGTATTAAGCAAATAAATGTTTTAAAAAGAAAGGGAAGGAAAATATTAACTCTGGATTTATCACTACATACTATGTGAATATTTTAAAATACAATAAACTCCATTAATTTGTACAGTTGAAACAATAATGAAATAATATCATGTTAAAAAGCATAACCAAGTGCTCACACTGTGTGAAACATTGCCCAGTGCATGTAAGCCCTAACCTCTATCCAAAACATGAATACCCTTTACTGTAATTCATCATCTCTGTTTGACCTGTGATGCACTATATTTAAATTTTCAGAGAATGATAATGCATATGTCATTTTTCTTTAGAATAGAAGAATTTCATCATTTTGCCTATATTAGCATCATAATTATCACAGCACTTTTGGTTCTAGTATATGAAATAAGTAGTAGACACATTTTGAATAATTTTGAGGTAATAAGTGTCTTGTCTGAAAGTGTCTAGTGTTTACAAAAATATTATTATCCCATTTATTTATTTTCTACAAGATGTCATCATTATTAAACTAAAATGTCTAAATTCAAATACTAAGTAACATAATTTTGAAAATCTCAATTTCCTAGAGTATCCTCAATTAAATATTTGCATTAAATCTAAAATTATTTTTCCATTTAAATATTAGATTAAATTTTAAAGCTTCAGAGAACTGGCAATCCGTATAGTTGATATCTGACTAACATAAAAATAAAGCTCTTCCCATGTTCACAAATAAAAAATAGCAATAGGTATGTTTTCAGAAGAGTGATAATGAGAATTTTACATTAATAATTACAGTAACAGAAAATAGCTTTTTACTTAAAAAATCAAAACAAAAATTCTTAAGAACACCACAGAAAAAACACTAAGCTTATATCCATAATTTCAAAATGAATATTGCCAGTTTCATGCCAAATGGTTCACTACATGAGAATATTATAATATATATATATATTACATTAATATATTTTCCTATATATATTATATTATTCTTTCATAACAATGTTGAGGAAAATGACATTCAAGAGACAGGCAGTACAAGATATGAAGCACTTAAGTTCATATTATATTGAGCCAAGACAATTATACTCAACTCAAAATTTTGACATCAATTAAGTTTACATATTAATTACAGTATTTTGCAAATTAATGTAATTACGATATATTGCAAACCTACACTGCTAAGGGAAAAATTAAGGAGTAATGGGCAAACATTCATTAACAGCAAACATGTACTAATAAAATCAAACCGGAGAAATATGATAAACAATAGTGCACGACATACTTCAAAGCTATTCACGCTTGACCTGATTATGTAACTACTTAAATACGTGAATTCAGTTTGCAACCTGCAAATATGGTTTAATAAATTTAACTTTTACCTCCTTTATTTCCCAATTGGTTGAATTCAGTTTCTATCTGTATTTAAACTCTGCAAATATTCTTATTTTAAGAAAAGTTTTCTTTGTCTTTTGGACTAAATCAGGATTACAATTATTTCTTTAATAAAATCAGTTAATGAAAAGCAATATTTTATTGTAGAGTAATGGTTAGTTTATAAGATAGATATTTTTCATTTAATAATTTTTAAAGTTCATGGTGTAAAACAGGAACATCACAAGCAAAGAGTTTAAAGTGAGTCCTGAAGTCTTACATAACTTTAAAACTACAAAAAAATGCAAGGCCAAACATTTTCAGGTCTATAAATCAGAAATGATACTGTAAACCACCAATTCTTGAAAACCATTTTGAAAATCACTAGATTGCCAATACAATTACAGTTGTTTATATTAATTTATACTGTTTTCATTACACCATATTTCTAGTGGTTTGGATCACAACATATTAACGGCACTATGTAAAAAGCTCAAGTCCTCCATATTAAATTTTATTAAGAATTTATGAAAAGTAACATGTGTTAATAATTAAAAATGAGCAGGGAGAATATACATAAGAAGAAAATATTTATAAATTGACAAGAAAGCATAAAAATTGTTATAAATTACCTTGGTTGGGAAGTAGGAAACACACATTTAATGCATGCTCCTCATATGGAAAATTTTCAGCAATATCACTAAACTGTAATACTCTTTTATACATATATATTGAATTTTTAAAATACTTCAGTTGTTTCTTAAGAATGTAAGCATTGCAGAAGGAATGTTTACTGAAAATACTTAATATCACCTCTAAATGGATGAATTGATGATGCCTGATTCATAATATCTGCGCTAATAAATTACCTCCAATCCAAAACAAATGCCTAATCGTTGAGTCCAATTATGACACATGCATTTGAGTGAATTGAACTGCAGCCATCAAACTTTGAGCAGGAATTGCTCATACTTAATTTATTAACCCTAAGTTCAGTGCACCTTCGTTTATGTCTTGTCATCATAACCTTTATGCTTAGTATACAGGCTCTTTCCAGTTTCAAATATTGTTCTTTGCTTACTGACATTTGCTGGAACGTTGACCTTTAAGGCTGCTCTGGACCGGGGTTTTTGCTGTCCATTCGTAGGAATTATAAGCCTCAAGGGCATCCTGCCTTAACTTTTAAGCACGATCTGTCGATGCATCCTTGAAATTTGTTTTCTGCTTACATGTTAGTATCCACTGTTAAATCATGCTAGTCCTCAGAGATTCCTTTTTCTGACTGGTAAGAAAAATGATGCAACTTTGTACTTAAAATTCTTCATCTGGCTTCCAGCTGAAGTCATTCAGAGGCCTGTTGTAGCTGATAAAGCTCTCCTCATGGCTCCTCGTGCCTCATTTAGTACTATTTATCTGAGGTAACCCATAGTATATGATGGCATGATCTTGAGACTTCTGAAAGGAAGAAAGGAAGATTAGGTACTGCTGCAGAGATATTCAATACCACTTGATTTTACAAGTGTCTAGTGGTCAGTGAAAAAATAAAAGAATTCATTAGTACAGCATACACTTGCCTTACAATATTTGTTTATTAAAAACACATGAACCCCTATGAAAGATATTTAGCATTTTACAGTTCTCAAGACATGATTATACTAATTTTAAAAAGCAAAGCTTTTTGGTTTTTCTCCGGTACCAGGAACCGAACTCATGACCTTGCGCTTGCCAGGCTGGCGCTTTTGCCTCTGAGCTAAATCCCCAGCCCCCCAAAAAAAGCAAAGCTTTTTGAAAACTACTTGTCTTACCTTTAAAAGACTTACCTTTACACACAAAAGACCACACCAATGCAATATGAATATAGATGCATAAACTCACACTATCATGCTTATAATTATATGTATTTATACATATAATTATATATATAATTATATATACACATTTATATACATTGACTTATATTAAGTCCTTAGAAATAAAACAGTTTGGAACATATTGGTGAAACTTTCTTTTTATGTAACTTTCAGCACTTGCAAAGTGTGAAAAAGACTTATATGAGAAAATAATCATAATTAAAAATCCTCAAATATTCAAAAGAAATGAAAATGTATATGCACTAATTCATTGTATATTTCAGAAATATAGTCATAAGACTTTCATAATATTCAGTTTTACAAGTCAGATGATGAAAAGAATATGAACTTATTGATTCAAATAGGCTGACTTTTTGCACAAAAATTCTAAGGAGGAGAGAACACGTCCCTCAGTTTCAAGAAAACTGTTTGCCATTATAGCTGTAACTAGCACCACTTTTCACTGGAAAGGTATGGAAACCGTTGCAGAAACTCCTTTTACCATCCTTGTTGGTGAAGTGTATCCACTGGCTTTCCCAGTTGACTATGAAATTGTAAAGAAGAAAAGTGATATCTTCAAGCTTAAGAATCTTACCGTATAGAAGTGGAATTTGTTAGAATTCAGAGTAAAGCCTTTAATGCTTATGTTTTATAAATTCAGGATAAATTAGAGACTTAAAATAATATTCATTGTGTTACAATTTTTCTTCAAAGTTTATTAATTGACCTGCCTCAATCTTTTACTATAACAAAACATTTGGCTTCCTCTTTGTTACCATTTTTCTTTTATTTAACATTTTAATTTATTTATATTTTGGAATTTTCATATAATAGGTTGCATGCAGTATTTAACTTAACTTTTTTACTTTAAAGTAAAGTCTTTCTATACTTATTTTATCAAGATTTTTACTCCAAAATCATGTTGGAATTTGTCTAAAGCTTTTTCTGTATCTATTTAGATGATCATGATATTTTTGCATTTAATTCTGTTTGTGTGACATATTAAATGATTAGATATGCTAAAACATCCTTGTATCTCTTGAATAAACCATATTCCATGGTATATGATCTTTTAAATTAGTTGATGAATATTTTGTTTGGGAAGATCTTAGTGAAGATTTTTGTATTAATGTTCATCAAGTATATTTTTCTGGGCTTTCCTTTTTTGTTAAATCTTTATCGTAGGTGGCACTTCTTCAGGGCTCTATGTCACCTGCCATTACCACTGCACTACAGTACAAAGTTTTAGCACATGAATGCTTTGGGAACAAATTCACACCACATCCAAACCATAGAATGTATCCACTAAGAAAAGCATACTTATCATGTGTGTTTTCTTGCTTGTTATAAAACATTAAAAAACTAGGAACTTTTCAAAATTCTGGATGTCAAAAGTCCAAAATCTCTGGGTTAAACTCAAGAGAACAGCAAGACTTTTCAGGATGCAGTAAAGCTTGAGTCTCTAGCCAAGATTTTTTGGCCTCTACTTCTGTACTTTCTTGTTTTGGACTTTTCACCCTCTCTAAAGAGCATCAGTCCAATATATACTCAGTCTTCTTATCCTTTTTTTTTTGACTGTGACTCTTCAGTTTCTACCTTTAAAATCATCCCTATGTTATTTAGGGTCAATCTCGGTAATCCACAAAAACTTTATTTTCAAGATCCTTAATTGTGTATCTTCTGTCCTTTTTATCATGCAGTAACATTGAAGTTACATTCTTAAATCTTGAATAATTATAAATAACTATTAATTTAATGCTACATTGTAATATCTTTAACCTCCAATGCCACATAATGCTAGACAGATCCTCATAGGTCTTGATAATAAAATCAGCAACTGAAGTTCTGAAATGCAGTTTAGTACCTTATTAGATAATTTGCCTTGTGGTCAGAATGGAAAATAAAATAGAAGGACAGGGAAAGGGTAAAGAAACAGCACTTAACGTTGAGGTGAACTTTGGACCTTAAATATGAAGTTTTGTTGCTAAAATTTATTCTGCTCCATTACTTGATGTGTCTGCTTCCCCCGAAAAAACATTCTGCTTTGATGACAGTAACATTTTAGAAGAGTTTGATGCAGATATTGTGATGCTTCCAGCTTTGTTCTTTTTTTATTAAAGATTGCTTTTGCATTTTGGAAATTTTCATAGTTCTATACAAATTATAGGATTTTTAAAATTTGTGTATACATTTACAATGGAATTTTGATAGAAACTGCAAGCAAAGTGAACCCTTTTGTACCGTTGATGGGAATATAAATTTGTGTAGTTATTTTGGAAATTGTATATAATTTTCACAAAAACCAAATGTAGAACTAGTATATTATCCAGCAATCTATTTCTATATATGTATCAAAGGAAGTAAAATAGTATTTGAAGAAACACTTTTCTTCAGTGTTCACTTTCTTCAGTGTTCAGTATTCATGGGAGGCAATATACGGGGTAAATCTAAGTGCCCACCAACAGGTGAATGGATAAAGTTATATATCAAGTGGAAATTTATCACACTATAAAAATATAAAAACTTTCTGATTTGTGGCAACATGAATTAAATTGGATGTTAATCTAACAAAACCAAAGTAAGTGAGTTACAGAAAAAAACAATGTACATTATCTCTTTCATGTGGAATCTAGAAAAGTAAAATTGAACTGAAAGATGACCATCAGTTCTAATAATTCATCAAAGAAAACTGGGCGATGTTAGGGGCAGAGGCTTTCAATTAGGCAGAAGAATAGTATTTAATATCTATTCCATAGCATTAAATTACAGTTTTAAATGTATTTATATTTTAAAATAGTGTATCATATGTTTTCCATATGTACATAAAATATGTAGCTGAAGTTCTGAACATATAAAGTAACTTACTTTAGTCATTACACATTAATATATGTATAAATTTTTACTATATATATATCAAAACTTTAAACTATTAATTTAAATCATAATTAAAGGGAATTGGACAATTTTAAAGGGTCAAATTTCACTCAATATGCATTTGACATTTCATTCCAAAACCTATCACCCAGATCTGTTTAATCAATGAGTAGATTAATTTTTTTCAAGAAAAAAGTTAAGATGTTAGTTATTATTTTTCCTTACACTTTCAAGAAAAATAATGACAATTATGTCTCCAGCTTTGTTTTTGGATATTAGGATGCTTTAAATTGATGATTTTTAATAATATTTCTAACTTAATTAAAATTTAAGAGTTAGTAAATGCTTATTCTAAACAAGCCCAAAAGAGATGCAGTTTATGAATACAAAATGATTAGAATAATGTTAAAATAAAAATAGGAGTATATCTTTTATTTCATTATTAATGAAAAAAGTGTTGAAATTGGTGGGAATCTATATTGTCTGTCTATATTCATTGTTTTTGATTATATATTTACATGACACTGGTTCTGTTTTTCTCCTCTAAAATGAAGACTTGATGATAATTCCACCTGATTTCAAATACTTCCTTTTTACATTGTTAATCTTGTTTGTCAGCTTGATTCATACAACAGTTGGTAAAGCACACCTTTGTGCGTATCTGAGGTCTTCACAGGGGTAAGACCCTGGGGTTTATACCTGGAGCTGGGCCCTTCCTCTGTGGTGCTCTCCCAATATATCTTCCTTCCCAACCACCATGAAGGGAGCAGCTTTGCTCCACCACACCCTTCTGCAAAGATGCTCCTGCTCTGGAGCCAGCTAAGGAGTGAAATCTCCATGAGCAACATGAAAACAATTCTTTGAAGTGCCAGCATCAGGCATGGCCGAGCAATGGAAAAGCTCACTAATACACATCGATTTCAGTGTCTAGTATTTTCTACCTGGTGGGTATAGACAACACGTTAAAAACCAGTTTAGTGGGTGCAAACCAGCACACTTGTAAGTATTTATCAGCATGAGTTTCCAATGCATAATAAATGCATTCATCATAGGGAATTGGTATGCATCTTACATCATGAGACTTTTTATTTTCCCTCTCATTCACTCCTTTCATCTTCCTCTATCCTCAGGTTCCTTCCTCACCTCCATAAGAACTATCATCATATTTACTGTTACATATCTTTAATTTTCCTGTTTATTAAATAAAGAATACTGGAATGGATGAAATAAAGAATTATTTTGTGAATTTGGTCATACATAAACCTCTCCATTTTAAAGAAATGTTTTTGTACATACTATTAGTAACATACTATGCAGCATATATATGCATACTTTAATGTGGAATCAAAAGCTTATAGTCATTGACCTGTATATAACATGAAAGTTTTTTGATAAATATGTTAAAACACTTGTAATTAGGCTTGCAACGAAATATTCCCATCATATTTTGAATTTCTCCTCCTATTTGTGATGTGTTAAAATCTTTACAAATTGATAATTTCTTCCATTAATTTTGTTATAGGCTGATTCTAAATTCTCTTTTATATCATAACAGAAAATATCTATATGAAGGTAAAGTTCTCTGAGAGTTGTTTTCCTAATTTAGAATATGTCAGATACTTTGAAGGGTCTATTCAAATGTAGATACACATTTGGACCTAAATTTTAGTGTTGAATTCAGTTTATCTGACTTTGAGGCTGACAGTTTGAAAGGAGTCACTGTTAATAAGGTTGCATTTAAGTTTTCCTGCTCTATTCCTAAGGCCTTGGTCACAAAACAGGTTAAATGCCCTTTATGTGTTTCTAATATTGAAAATAGAAGAAGAAATAGTGGTAATAATCCCTTTATGAATGCCTTCATGTAAAACTTAATGTTGAATACTTTGTCATATTTAGTATTTCTTCATTCTTTTTTCAAACATTTAAAATCTTAAGACATGGAGATATACTGCATGAGATTACAGATCCTAAATATATGTAAGTAATGAGAATTTCAGAGACTTAACAAGAAAGCAGAGTTAATTCTTAGTCTCCTTACCGACACTTATAATGATAAGAGACATCATGAAGACATTTCTAGAAGTGTTGGTGTCAGGTAATTTAAAAGGCAGCCTCAATGCCAGATTAAAATTTAAAATTTAGTGCACAAGAAGTGATGTTTACAGTTTAAATTAATGTCACAGTAGGTATTACAAAGTTCATTCAATTGTCTTTTTAAAAATGCCTCAACAAAATTATTTTGAAAGACAGTTTAGTACGCCTCACACTTACTTTTTAAACTAATTGAAAAAGGACTGTTTGTTCTACTTTTTGAACTGCAATGCACTGATAGTTTCTTTAAATTATGCGTAAAGCAACTTTTAATACTGTTTCCTAATATATATCTTTGTCACAACTCCAGAAATGAATAATCAGAATAATTGTCTAAACTATATACAAAATCCAATGTCTGGCATTTGAATGTACACTGAAAATATACTATATAAAATCGGAGAAGTTCATAAAAAGTAGAAAATTGAATTATGCAAGCTGTTTAAGAGGGTTTTAAAATGCTTGCCAAACCAAATGATGAAAAATAGAAGGAAGTGATCAAATAGTTATGTAAATTCATATGTTAGAAAATATTTTTAGCTTTTTCTATGTTTTATTTTGAAAATGGGTCTCATTAAGTCTCTAAGAAGACCGGTCTGAGCTCAATCTTGTGAACCTCTCCTGTCAGCCTCCCAGAGAGGTGGACTTACAGGTCTGTGCCACCAGAGGTCTGGTTTATATCTGTTTCTAGGGTTTTCACTGTACAATACCACATGTACCCTGCGGTCTCAGTTAAGCACACATCTACGGCATGATATCTACTTCTGGGACCATGATATTGCAATCTGCTTTCATTTCCAGTTGTTAATTATTATAAAGTTGATTATTAGATTGTAAGAAGGACTGAAACAGATTTGGGTCTCTTTCAGAATGCATCTTGTAAAAAATATTAAGGGAAGAGCCTAAAATATTGCAGTGGAAATTTAATTTCATTTACGCTTAAAACAAAGTTCTTTGAAATAGGATTTTCTGCTCAGGTCATTCCATGTGAGTCTAAGCTGACAGCAGCGTGTAGTTGCAAACAGGATCTATGATGAACATATAAAACATAAAATATGTTGTTAAAATGTGTGAAATCAATTGGAGCACTCAAATAATTCCTGGAAAGAATTTTAGATGCACAAAGCCTCCTTGCAACAAAAGAACCGCAAAGTATAATCTAGCACAGATAATGTCACTGTATTAAGATTCAAAGAGGCCCGGAATTGTTAGCAGTTCCTGCACTGGTTTGGGGTTTTGCAAGGGGAAACAATATACTATAGAACACATATTTTATAAGATTATTTATAATAGTCACCCAAAGAATATATACAAGAGAGTACAGGAAATCTAAACACACACTAGAGACCAAAGAATCCAGCTGAGGACCTGAATCCCACAGTGATGTTCTGCATGAGTCCAGCTGAAGATTTAGAGTCCATAACAATGCCCCCCATGAGTCCAGCTGGAGGCCAAGAGCCCACACCAATGTCTCATGCAGGCCTGTCCCATGGATCTGCCCTTGGAAGGTGAAAAGTTCAGTGGTGGAAGCTAGAAAGCCTATGCCAGCAGGATAAAGGATCTTTGCTAGCAGGCTGAGGGATCTGCACTGGGTCCAGGCAGAGATGTTCAAAGAAATAACCATAGCCCCCCCAAAAGTACCACAGCCATCCTCAGTGACAGTGAGGTCCCACGCTTCTCTGATGATGAGGAAAGCCCAGCTCCTATCAGGAAAGCTAATGCAACAAACTTCTCTGGGAAACTGAGCAGTGTACTATATTCCCCTCTGGAGCCAGAAAGTGATGCTCAGAGTGAGGACCAGAGCTCCTCCAAAGTGGACCGTAGCCATTCTCAGTGACAATGAGGTCCTGAGCTCCAGGTCTGATGAGAACAGCCAAGTTCATCAGGAAAGCCAGCATGACAATAGCCCAAGAGAAGCAGTAGCTTCTGAACAGTTCCCTAACAGCTTCCTAATAACTTTATGCTAGTTTAGTTCAGCTGGGTGTTAAAAGTTGACCACCAGTTATCAGTCCACCACAGTTCTGAATAATGTGTGCATTCCATCAGGAAGAAGATAAAATGGGGACTGGGCTTTGCAAATTATTCCTTTCTTTTCTTTATATTACTCTCAAATGTACTGCGTTTCTATTTTCTCCAGCAGTTTTCCTGCATTCAGTATTGAAAACTGATTTAGGTAGATATCATGCCCATTTTCCATTCGGCAATGCTTTCTTTTTCTTCTATCAGTGAATATCTTTTACCTTGTAATTGTTTTTGATGAATAACGACATATGATTCAATGGAGACTGACACACATATGCACTCTCAAGTGTGATTACCTCTAGGGTACAAGGAGATGTGGTCAAAAAGTCTTATAAATGTCTGCTTAACCACAGAGGAGATACTTAGCTTCAAGTATGGACGGTATTCTGCTCATGGTAGTAAATACACATAAAACATCAACAAAAGATTCACAAAAAATATTTTACCTTTTGTGTGAAACATGGATAATCTTAGTTTTATTTGCATATATAGGATATAAAATCATACATATTAAATTATTGAAGTCTTCATAGTGATATATTTGTGTAAAATGTATATTTAAAATATATATCCATTTAAGATATTAGTTGAGGAATTTTAAGTCATAAGGTTGTGGCTGGTGCTTCCTCTCTGTCTTACAACTCACAGCTAAGATAACTAGGCTGACACTGGCCTAGGGAAGGCAGTACTGTTCCTGTATTGCATGAATGTGTAGCTTTGTAAGGAAAAGAAAATTGTAGCATGAAGGTATTTAGATAAAATGCAGCAAAGTTTAGAAAGTTTAATCTCTGGAAGTGTATGAGCTGAAATTCAGTTTCTATAGAAATGAACTTGCCTCCTGCTTTTTCTTTTGTTATGTCTTCCTCATAAAAAGATCACATTTGCTGCCCTCTTCATCAATTCCCTTTGCTGTTGATGTGAAAAATCCCAAGGAAATGTCACAGTGATTTATTTTTCCCACTAGAGTTGCCTTCTTCTATGTAGGGACCAGATGAAATTCGAGTGTCTGTTCTGCCTGCTGCTAAATGTCTACAGGATATTTAACATCAAATAGAAAAAAGAAAGGCAAATAGAAAGAGAGAAAGAAAGAAAGAGTGAGAGTGAGAGAGAAAGAAAGAAAGAAAGAAGAAAGAAAGAAAGAAAGAAAGAAAGAAAGAAAGAAAGAAAGAAAGAAAGAAAGAAAGAAAGAAAGAAAGAAAGGAAGGGTGAAAAGTAAAGAAGAGAATAATATTTAACATGATATCTAGAAGTGAGAAATTTCCTTGGAAGAGATGTATGAGAAGACATTTCAGCTAATCAAATATGGATTGTAATTTTTCTTTCAGACATTGATTTTCTTAAACTCACTCTTCTAGTGCAATTTTGTCTTAGGCAAAAAAGTTCAAAATAGCAAATCCTAAGTGCCATTTTTTTTTCTTATTTACTCTTGTTTTTAAGCGAATAATGCTCTCAATATTGTCACCAATATAGGGAGAAGTAGATTTACAAAGACAAAGTTTTGCAAACACAATGTGACATTTTGGTTAAACAACGTTAAAACTGTAACATCATATTAAGATTAAAAGAAAATAAAAAATCAAAGAAAACTGCTCAGTAGAATTATATGGTCAAATAAACTTAAAGGTCAAATAATTTAAAGTGACATTCAAAATTCATACACTATGAGTATCATATAAGAAAACTCAGTCTTTTTACAAATATTGTATATGAAATGCTGTAATGTCATAGAACAAATTTGTTGAATGTTTGGAAAACCATTGTTTAATATTTGCTTGCATTTTTAGAGATCCTATCTGTGCTGCCTCTCTTAACATTTGCTTACTTATTCAGTTCCCAAATGTCGCTCTGATTACAATATTGCTTTTGCAAAGATAATAAGCCATCTTTTATTTAGTAAATGTAACAGCTGCATCTGAGTCTCATCCAGTTTAGCCCTTGTGCAATGTTTCAGACTATTCACCATCACCGGCTTCTTGAACTTTGTTTCTCTCCTGGCTTTGATTCTTACTGGCTACAGTTTCATCTCTGATCAATTCTTTTTACTCTAAATTCCAAATACATCCCCTGTAAACACCATTTGTATTTTGTGACCTTTGATAAATCTGTATCATATCTTATAATGTGTTTTTCTTGCTTGAGATATATAGTTTTTGCTTTCTACCACTCCATCAAATTTTTATTTAATTCTCAAGATAAGGTTGAGAAGTTTCCATTCCTTGAAACATTTCTGTGTCGTGTACAGTCTGTGTTTCTGCAGACACAGCAAGGATTCTGGAACATTCAGGCAATCGATTTATTCAACAGAACAATTACCTATTTTGGGTTCAAAAGTCCTACGTTTAAGTTCCAACTGTCTTGGTCATACATGTACAACAAATAGTTATAACTTAACTATTTAAAACCTCTAGTAGAGTTAGTCTCCTTATAAGTGAATTAGTAATTTTTATATGTTATTTATGAAAATTAGAGGATATGAAAGCCAAAAAAAAAAACATTTCCCAAGAATTAGGCAATTCTCTTTACTTATACCCTGCATATATAGATGTTTTTCCCTATAAATGCAATTTACACTTTTATTAATGACATTTTATTTATTTTTCTCCTTACTATAGTAAAAACTAGGGTAATGAATGAATTCTTTAAGCAGGAAACGCATTTTAACAACTCAGTGTTAGCTAGGTTGTTCATTCATTACTGAGTTAATATGAAAGCAGCAATCTTTGTGAAAATATTTGCATGACAAGCAGGGTCAATAACTCTGACTCCAGAATAATTATGATTGTTCTCAGCTGCTTCTGTACTAAAATTTGTGGCTTACATGACTACTCACAAGCAAAATCTAAAACCAGCATGACACAGTAAACTCCTCCACGTTGTCTTTTCCAGAATACCTTAGTTCTCATCTCTGCTAGACATCCAAACGCAAATGTGATATTAACCAACTAACAGTTCATTTTAACAAATGTATAAATTCATTAACAAAGTGTATAGAAAGCCCATTTATTTTTTGTTTATTGCTGTTTTTTCTTTGGTATTCTAGTTACTTCACAATCCACAGGAAGGCCAATTATATTATTAAAAGACCTGATCCTCTACCATCCTTCATGTCTAGGATATCTGAAGAATATTTGCTAACTTTGTTTACTTCACAATGATCACTGACTACATTAATTTATGAAAACATTTTAAAAAGATTTTGTAAAGTGGATACATATATTCAATTACCAAAGATGGATGTGAAATAGCTTTCTAGATTAAGTAAGGGAAAGATGGAATTCTATACATAATACTTATATGGGAAAGAAAGGTCTCAGGAAGTTTTGTTAGAATGACAGAAGGGAAAACCATTAGTCCAGGTATAGAAGGAAAGTAGGTTTGGTTAATTAAAAATGAAGAAGGAGAATTTTTCTGTCCACAAGTTTCCTAACTTTATTACATCCATGCCTAATTCTTCTGGAATAACATGGCTTCATAATATGTCTTTTGAAATATCATCCATCCCAAATTTAATCTTTCAGAGTCTCTGTAGAGAAATGTAGTAACATGCTCATTTTCAAAGAATTATTTGTTTTTCTTTTGGTTACATAATTTCTCATATTTAAGGAGTATAGTCAGTGCATATATGCAATATGTAATGATTAATTTAAAATTGTGCATATTCTTATTTTTATTGTATATATTCCTCCCTTAATAGTTTTAAATTATGTGTAGAATCTGTATGTTGGTTTTAAAGTTAATTGCTTAAAGTTAATTGCTAATGTTACAGATAAATATGATAAAAAATAAACCCAGAGACTAGTTCCATTTCAAGGTCTGCATTATAAAATAAATATAGAAGTATTCAATAAACTAAAACCAAAGAGGTTGGCATAACATTAGTATGAGATAAATATTAGACTCCTAATGAATTTTTAAGGACTGAAACTTTATTAGCATTCTTATCAATGGATGATACTAAGCAAGGTTATCGTAAGGTTAACTGATTTTAATTTGGAAGTAATTGTGTTATACTCTGTGCTTTCTCTTTCCCTGTAAACATCCCATTTGTTGTAATTCACTGTAGTAACATCACTGTGCCCTTCTGGTCATCTTTGGTTGCACTATAGTGGATCCAGAAGGACACTGGCCAGGCTTAATTGGCAGCACAACATAATGCAGTGCCACAAAGATTATTGTAGAAACTATATCAGATTTTGAATAAAATATTCATTCCAACAAATAGTGCTGAGGTGATGTTTAGTTTCATTTTATCTGCACAATTATAGAGCCACAGTTAACATTCACTTTGGGGAAAGTAATATTCTTCGAATGTCTCCGGAGCCAAATAGCCAGGATTGAAAAAGTATTGGTAAAGCCAATTAAATCACAATAAAGAAGCTCATTCTGATTAGTTTGTGTATATTCAAGGCAGTAGCATCCTCATAACCGTTCTTTAGTTATACATAACCACATAATCTGAGACTGAGCAAAATTTGCTGTATACATATATGCATGTGAATTTAATTTCTGCAGGTAATTTAAATTTGAAATGTGAGAAAACATGTATGTATCTGTTCTCATGAGTCAACAATCTTCGTAGTTTGAATGTAACTTTCATTTGGTTATGTTCTCCAATTTACTCTTTTTTTCATTAAAACGGGGAAATTTGTGATTATTACACTAAATTTTTTATCATTATTATGTAATTAAATTTTAATTACATTTAATATAATTGTTAGTTTAATTAAAAATTTAAATTATAGCATAAGTTCATTTTAAATAACTTGAAAAACACATGGATATATGAATCTGCAATAGTCTAATATGGTTCATACATTATTTTATATAGTAGTATTTAATTGCACTAAAATTTTTTTTCTGGAAGTTTTGCTTTCAATAAAATAACATAATGATAGTTGAGTTCTATTTCTGTACTTTTAAACCAGGTAGCAGGCATTTACCTTGTGCTTGAGGTTTCTGTTTGGCTAAGTACAAGAATTATTTCTTACAAACACTTAGAGAAAAAAAAATAAAGTTTAGCTCAAGTAATCCACAACACTCACTTTATACAAGCCTGTCCCTGGTGGTCCCCAACAGTACCATACCTCTTTTGCAATGTCTCCCAATATATAAATGACCTTTTGTGCAATTAAACTACTTAAGATTTTCACTGTATTTAGTTGAAATAGTTTTTAAAAATAAATCTATATATCTGATATTTTTTTTTCCTCTTTGGAAGAGTTGGGAAATGAACACAAGATATTTTTTGAATCATGGCATAATATTGCCTCTACTAAAAGTCCAATGATGGTTATATATGTTAACTTGGAAATTGTCAAATTATATTGTTGATGGCAAAACAACATGTAGGATCTTGATTACCTGATAGTTAAATAATTTTATTTTAATAGAGTCACAAGGTGAACAAATTGAAAAATTTTCAAATGTCTTTATTTTATAAACTAATCAGAATTCCTTAACATTCTAAACTTTAAATGTAAAGGCCATTTTTTCAGCACCAGTTATTAAAGAAGGTATCTTTCTTCCAGTGAAGTTATTTGGACCCTTTGTCCTTCTCAGTATCTTCCCAAAAGAACTAAAAGCATCATATCACAACAATGTATACATACTCATGTTTAGAGCAACACAGTTTGTAATAGCTATATCTTGGAAACAGCTCAAGTGCCCACCAACCAGTGGGTGGATAAAGAAGATTTTTTTTTTTCTGTAAAATGAAATACTACTGAACCATAGAGAAGGATAACTTTGAAACATTTCTAGGTAAATGGATGCACCTTGAGACCATAGTGTTAAGTGAAATAAATCAAACACACATGTGTAAATATCACATTATTTCTCTAGTGTGACAAGCTGAAAGTGTAAATAAGGTCCAAAATGTATATAAATATTGTGAAATATAAAGAAAACATTCAAAGACAAAGGAGAACTGGGGAGGGTGGAAGAAGGAGGGAAAAGGAAGAAAAAGAGAAAATAAGGATAAAATGAAAACATTTTTGTAAATAAGGGGGGTTGAAGGAAGAAGTGAAGAATGGGGAAAGAAAAAAGAACCAAGACATATCATTAATAGGTACAAACTCCCTGCAATGAATGTGATCATTATGTATATCTAAAATATTCCAATAAATTTAACCAATTATAACGATGTTGCTATAGGTGACATATCACTGAATTAATTAGCTTTAGTTTTATGATATTAAAATCTGTTTCAAATAGTTATAAAGTGGTAAAATAATAATAGTCTAGGCCACAAGTACAAATATAGCTGAAGTTATTTTTAATTCTATATACATTAATCAAATATTCATTATATAGCAGAAAAGTGATTATTGCTTTTGTTTCAAAGGATAGTTTTTATTTCAATGTATTAAAAGAAAGTTAACTAAAGAAGTCAACATTAAAGCAGAATTGTAAATGCAAATGTGCTGTGTATGTTTTTCTTTTTATGATATGTCTGTATATCTCAGTGAATAGAACATGTATTGAATATTACCAAGACCAATACCTTAGATAATGTGTAAAACATTTTAAATGCTTTATATTACAACAGGACAGCCTGTGGTTCATACGTTTATTCAACACATTCTACACAGTTGGTACAAAATAATAAATGTTTACTCGTGCTGTGTCTCTCGTCTCTCTTCCTAGTCCATTAGACATAATATGGCTTGGCATCTTTTGAGGTGTATGATCTCTCGGGCTAATCTAAGTAGTAACACCAACATCTGTCGACATTTCTGCTGTCTGCAAGCTAGAGGCAGCCTTACAAGCCCCATGTCCCAGAGGGTTTCCAAAACAGGCCAGAATGTCTTAGGAACAGTTGGTGCTTTATTTTGAAATTACGTTCGAAGTTCAACATCCTTATTGATGAAAAAAGAAGCCTAGGAAAACAGATGTTCACTTGGGTGGAAAAAACACATGAGACATACTCATGAATCAAAATAGATATCTACTGGCAAACAAACTAGGCATTTTTGTCTCTGTATTATCCCGTGTTAAGATATAATGAACCTACCACTTAATTCAGAATTACCTCAGTAATTTAAACCATGACATAATTGTATATCCAAGGGAATATTTTAAAGTATATTTTTAGAAGTTTTACACATTTTTTATTCAATTGGCTGGATGTGAGGATGATCTGGCTGTGACATCTGTCACCCCATTGATTGCCGGGGCTGATTGGGCTGATCTGGCTGGCTAGGCTGTGTCCACTTCCTCCTTCATCGCTGGGTACTCCGTGTGCATAGCTCCTGAAGCTGCGCTCTCTGTCCAACAGGACGACCACCCCTGGTAGAGGAAGACAGTTTCTCAGCGAAGGGTGTATGAGTAGCTGTGCTTCCCTGCTAGAAACTCCAACCAAGATCTCAATTTTATTTGCTACCGGATAATTGTTGAAAATATCTAATATCCTAATATGTATAACTCCGACATTTATGAAAAGTTTTATTGATTACTCAATCAATAAAGGTCATAAATAATTGCTATATTTAGCTTCCCTTTAACACTTTACCCATCAAAAGCGATAAAATTTGCATTAAGTATTCAAAACTGCACTCCTTTTCTGGAATCCCAGAACATTCCTTCAAAACTGTGTTTTGAAACTACTGCTGAATTTTCCTCGTTTCCCCGAATAATTAATCTCTTTTAAGATAAATTTGAGAAGTGCCCTGCATTGTATCTCAGTTTAAAAAAGAATACGGAAGTTTGTCTTATTAGAACTGTAAAATTTCCTGAAGCTTATGAGGCATTCAATTAATTTAAAAGACCTTAAAATAAAGATTTAAATCGCAGGTTTTAAAAGAATTTTTTTTTAAATTATGACATCGTGTATTTTAAAAGTTTTTAAATGTTATTTATCCAAGTACAGTAAATTTTTTAAGTTTGTAAAAGTTGATGTGTTATCTATAAAATCACTGTATATACTGTTCTTGATTATTGTATATTTTAATATTTTCCCCAAAATACAAAAAAAGTGTTAAAAAGTATGTTGTTTGGTTTGATTTAATGGAATTACTTTTATTAAAACATAAAAGACAACAGTACATAATTTTGTTTGGAAAGATTTGAAAGGCCACAATAAAAGCAGAAGTTAATATTAACTGTTACTACTAAGTTATTTCTAATATAGTAAAATAATAAGTTATACATAAAATTCTATCAATCTTAAAAAATAAAACACCTAGAAATTGCTATTTTGATGAAATTATAAAGGAACTTACTAACTTGCTTTTCATTACTCTTGTGTATTAATTTAAACTCATTTTCTCTCTCTCTCTCTCTATGTGTATATATACATA
>NW_004955407.1:23805679-23845554 GCF_000276665.1 Chinchilla lanigera
GCTTATGCCACTGAGCTATATCACCAGCCCCCTCATTTTATATTTATGTAACTATAAAATATGACTCTTCAAGGTGATCACTACCTATTTAGAATATCAATCCCTGATGCCCATCCCTAGGGAGATATGTGAGTGCATTTGTTTAGGCCTTTGTCTTGAGGTCTGGCCCACAGCAAATACGTATCTTTCATGCTGGCTCCTTGGAGGGCCTGGTCCTTTGTGACTGCCTATAATATTTCTATCTAACTCAGCTGCCTGTAACATTCTCACTAATGTTTTTTTTTTTCATAAATTTATGCTTGACATCCATTGAATAGTAAATTCTGTGTAAAACAACTCATATTGAGAATTTATACTAGTTATATTTCTAAATCTTGTCTTTTCACTTAATTCTGTTTTTTTCTCAAGTAAATTATGCTTGTATCTTTATGCTAATATTATTTAAATTCAAATTTCAAATTTTCAGTAGCTTAGTTCTTCAGTTTTTCTGCTTACTTTTCTTTTTCCTTTCTGTTTTTTTCAACAACACTTACTTTGTTTTTAAAATATTTTGCAGGGGCTGGGGATTAAACTCAGCGGCAAAGCGCCTGCCTGACAAGTGCAAGGTCGTGAGTTCGGTTCCTGGTACCGGAAAAAAAAAAAAAAAAAAAAAAAATTATGAAATATTTTGCATACATATGGCCTGTTTGTTCCATGGGATTATTTATGATTATTTTTAATACTTTTCTGGGCAAAAATTATTTTTTACACTCTTATACCTCTTCTCAGTCTGGTTTCTTGATTGTCTTACAATACCATAATAAATTAATTTATTAGCCTTAAGAGTTCTGGGAGTATAATGTCCAGCCCTGTGAAAATGTTTGCATTGGATCTCTTTGGAGAACTTATTCCCATCCAAATTCTTGCAAATTGTTAGGTGCCAATCAGCTTCCCCTTTTCAAGGTTTTTCCTTAGGCTTCATTTCAATAAGCATATCTTTCAAATTCTTACCGTTATATGTGAGTCTTAGTTCTAATCCTCATGAGTTTAATCTTTCTTTAAAACAAAATAACTTTTATTATTAAATTTAGAAAGCTGTGTCCTGAATCTCATGCTTAATATTATGTTGGTTTTTTCTGATAATAACGCAATATATAGTATAATATTTTTTCTTGGAGAGAAAATATCTTACATTCTTGGATATTGCAATGGCATGCAATCAGAAAAGGATTTTGTAATATCCTTGGACTTCCCTGCCATTGTACAGTTTCTACATTGACAATAACAATTGTATGTTTTATTTAGTTCATTTACAGTTGTAATCCTAACTTCTATTATTCAAACTATAGAACTGGAAAAGCAATATGATTAAACATATTTTTGCCTGATACTAAATATTTTTTAATTTGTATGTTTTTAATTAAAATCTAGGATGAAGTCACATGCCACATTAATTTAAATACATATTGGGAAACAATAAATTTCCATAGTTTAAGCTAAGCAAACCGGAAGTATAGAAGTTAATGTTACAAGCATCTTTATATCAGGAAGCAGTGCATCAGTTTTTTTTTATCTTAAAAGTTTGCATAGATAAATATTTTTTCTTAACATTCCTTAAAAGATAAAAAAGTAAAATTACTATCTATTAAACAATTGCGGTTGCATAACTACAGTAAAATTTCAATTTTACAAGAGAGAACAGAAGCCAGAAATGTTTGAAAACCTCAGGTGGCTGTTCCCCACATTCTGACAAGGCACTCCGCAGTTACCCTTGCTACAGTTGAAGCTGCCACAAGTGTGGCTCAGTCCAACATGGTGGAAGTGCTAAGTGATAAAGCTTGATGAGACCCACACACTGCTAAGTTGCAAGGCATGTAGAATTCAAGATCTGTTAAGAATAAATCTCCTTCCACCTAGATGTCAAAGGATGCAAAACATCTGGGGCTCTGCAAATGTGTATAGCCAGAAAAACCACAACAGAAAGTCTTCACCTGGGCCAAGATGAGGAAATCTACTGAATCAGGGCTGTTGCAGATTTCTAACTAGGCTTAGTAGAAACAGGAGTGGGATCAACAGTTTGATCCCAAAAATATAGAGTCCTGTGACAGAAGTCTAACAGAGCTATAGACAGAAGAGACCAAACCATGACAGCTGCTCCTCGGTAGAAGCTCAGTAAAGCCATTATGGGGACAGAGCTACTCAAGATACTGCAGACCTGACATTAAGTGTGTCCATATGGTGGGACATGAGGTCAAATGCATTTTTTTCTCCAGTTTTATGATTGATATTGTTTTCTCTGTAGGGTTTTGGATTAACTTGGACTATTTAACCTTTCTTTCCTTGGCAATTTCCAAACCCTTTTGGAATGACAATGTCTATTCTATGCCAGCCCTATCATTATAGTTGGAAATGCAACTTGTTTTGATTTTACAGGCTCACAGTTGGAGCAGAATTTGCTTCAGAGTAAATTGTGCCCTCTGACTCAGGCACAGCTAATATAGATGAGCCTCTAGACTTTAAAATTTGAGTGAACACAAGTCTGGATTAGGACTTTGGGGGATAATGCATTGGATAATGCACTCTGTATATGGAAAGAAAGTGGGTTTAGGGACTCAGGGGGAGGATGCTTTGGTTCAATTGCTCTCCCTTTCCAAACTCATTCTGAAATTTAATTATCATTGGGGTGATATTAAACAGATGATTAGAGGATTCCTACCTGACGGACCTCATGGGTGAGACTGATGCTGGCATAAATGAGAACACTTCTCCTCCTCTTGCCATGTCTTGTGCTTTATCCTTCTGCTATGTTTGGCACAACAGGAAAGACTTTGTCAGGTGAAAGACCTCTAATGTTGGATTTTTCACCTCTACAACTGTGAGACAATAAATTCCTGGGCCTTTTTTTTTTTAACAAATTAGCCAATCTATGGTATTCTGCTCTAGCAGCCCGCATCAGACTAAATAACAATATAATGGGCATAGTGGCCACAAAAAAATTCTTTTTATACAGGCTCTGTCAGAGGAAGGTATAAGAAAGTTATCTCAGAGAGTTGTTTATGTTGGTTAAGGTACCAGAAAAATTGTACCATTTTTCAAATTATTTGAACTTTTAGCCAGATAAAGGATACAGCTACACTCACAATTGCCTCCAAGGATCAGATAAAGGCTTTCTTCCTGGAGAAAGAAGTTATCTAAAAGGAAATGATGTGAGGTGAGTTCAGCTCTTTTCCTGGGGCTATTTTTTTATAGTACTGCTCCCATCATCATATAGATGGTGCATTAAGAATATTTCATTCCCTATTTCCAGGACACATATGTATCTATATAAATCAGCCTTTCTCATCCTTGCTAGTGCAAAAACTCTGCTTTTAATTATTTGTAAAGATTCTGTGCTTGTTTACCATTGTATTTCTTCAATATCATTGGGAAAAAATTGTTAAGATCATTAAATTATTGTCTGTCAAGAGGCAGTTCTTCAGAATGTTGAATCAATCTTATTGTATGGTTTTACCTTTCAAGAGAATTAATGTAGACAATAAAATCTTTTGAAATTGTGCAAGATAGATTTTGGGAATCAATCAGGTTACTAATCATCAGTAATTCTAAATGCAATCAGTACATAATTATAACCTCATATCATTTTGGTAATGATATGCACAAATGTGAATAACCTTTGCAAATATTTTTAACACAAAAATGTAAAAATTATATTACCAAAAGTACTTCTATAATACTTAGATTTTGTACATAATCGATCGCATTATATACAAATAAATTATAAGCACATTTTCTTCTATTTTCAAAAGTAAAACTGTCAAGGATCTTCACTGCATTAATAAATATAATTAGGTCTGCTGAAATTTTCTATTATTGCTAGTATGATAGAAATCAGCCTTTCTAGAAAAAAAAAAGTCTATCTAGATTCTTACTTACAGAGCTTTCTAATCTTAATCTGCCAAAAAGTCTTTACAAGGATGTTGGATTGGTTTAGCGCCTCAGTTTTAAATATTGTCTCAGGTACTTCATCATTGTCGTGATGAGTGCATGACACTCACAGCTTAAAGCAGAGAAGTTTATTTTAATGACCAAGTCAGTCCATGGTCAGCTAGCTCACACTCAGAAGTGGCATGCTGGAGGAGAGTGGGTGAAGGAACGCTGCCCATGCTGTGATACCAGGAAGCCAAAAGAGAAGAGAGGAGCTGGAAGGAGCACTGCGTCCTTCTAGGTCCTCCATCCTGTGACCTACTTCCAAGAAGTAGCTCTACATCCTAACAGCACATTCAGCTATTAAATTCATCAATCGATGAATCTTCTGATTGATATAAAACTCTTGTGACCCAGTCACCTTCCATGCACATGAGAATGCTGAGGAGCATATAGATTTAAGGCATAACATTTTGCTTTTGGTCACCAAAATGTTCATGTCCATTTCACACAAGACACTGTCAGTTCATCACTAGTGGACTTCAAAATTTTAACAGTGCTAGTATTGCTGAAATATTTAACTACAATGTGTCCTCTGAGATTCATAACAAACACTTAGTTGGGAATCCCTATCTGAAAATTCAAGAAATTTTAAAATGTCCAACATTTCCATTCCAAAATGTATAAATCGGTAGATAGAAAATAAACGAATCAAAAGGAGACCAAAATCCATCAAGGCAAACATTACATTCTATAGTGCCATGTAAAACACCCAGAGTGAATTTAGTGAGATGTGAGCACCAAAGTGATTAGGCACCCCTCCCTGTATGGCATTACTGGTCATAGCCTTGAAGGTCTCTATCTTTGGATGTTTCCACTCACTGTCTGTAGTTTTCTTTAGCAGAAGTTTCACATTTCTCTCCTTTGTACCATTCTGATGTCTCTACTGCACTTACGTTTTCATTGTATGTTTTGAGCACTGTACTTTCTTCTTTTTTAATTTTAAAGAGAGTAGTACATGAGAAACAAGCAAACAAAAAAAATAGGACAGTAGCAGCATACCAGTATCATGAACATAAACAAATCAAAGCAAGAACTGGCGTGTGACTTGTCCTCCCAGACCTTCCCCTGAAATCTAGGTAAAAGTCTTCATTATCCCATAACACCTACATTCTACACGTCAATAACATCATCACTATATGGGTGTCAATGTTTTGCTAGCTTGAGCAGTATACAGACCCTCTTGGATCATGGCTATTGAAGGCTGAGAATTGTAAGAGGAATCCTAGGGAACCAATGCCCTAGCCAGATCTTCTAGAGCAACAAGCACAAGGACTTTTTTCTAAATGAAAGTTTTACAGTTTTTCTCCCTTGGAGCTATGAAGGGGGAGATACTGCACATTCTTTAGATGTCTCCAAGCCATCTTTCTTATTGTGTTCATCCAAAGTATTTGGCTCATTTTAATGTTAAAATTGTCAGAAATCTTGTTTACTTTTGTTCTAATTTTCTAAACATTTCTGGTAAAATTTTAAACTTATCATTTGGGTTTTTTGACCCTGATTTTCACTGTAGATCTAACTAAAAGCAGTCAGCAGTACCAATATCACAATCTGAACATTAGGCTGCTATGAAATTTAATCTGTCAGAATAAGAAACCTGTCAGAATAAGACTGTCCTTACCTTAGCCTTGTGAATACCCTCAGAATATTGGCAAATTGCAGTTAGTTTAAGGCAGGGTAGAACACATTTTCTTAACTCCAATTGTCCATGGCTTCCTTTTCTCAACTGTAACCTCCAGAGCCTGGCTTCTACTGTCCACACTCTGGTCAGCATTCTGGTGTTCTAACATCTGACCAGAGTCCTCCATCAAGCTGAGTTTATAGTACTCTAGGGTTTTGAGTTAACATCTTCAAAACTTTTCAAACTCGTCTCACCAACTGGTTCCAGAAGCCTCTAAATGACATCTTGAGCTCTCACAGCAATAAACCAACTCTTATTTCAGTTTCTGTTTTAATCACTGTTTTTTTTCTACTGTGTCAAGATACTTGACACTCATAATTTAAAGGAAGAGAGGTTTACTTTCACTGATGGTTTCAATCCATACTCAGCTGGTTCCAAGGCAGAAGCAGCACTATGATAAGTTTTGTGTGGATGACAACTGCTCATTGCAGTGCAGTGAGGAAGACAGAAAAGAGTAGAAATGGGAAGAGCTAAATACAATTCCAGGTCATGCCTTCAACAGAGCCCCACATTCAATACAACCTCGCCCACATTCTAACAGCACATTAAGCTACTGAACTCAGCAATGGAAGAATCCACTATTAACTACTATGTAGTGTCCCCATAGCCCGATTATCTCTCACATATAGGGATATTTGTGGGACTATTATTTAGTCTCATACAAAATCTTACTCTTTGTCATTCATGTCTTGAGACCAAAAGATCTAAGTGCCCCATCTATTAAGCAATCATACTTATTCCTGATTGCATTGGACAATGTTATTAATTTTACTTGTGGTTCAGTTCAAATAACTTAAACCACATATACCAGGTATGATCTGATTTGGTTTATTTCATTTAATATGCATGATTGCATAGTTTAATAGTCTATTGAATTTTTTCATTCCTGTGAATGAGTACATGAAGCATGTTGTTTGTTTTATTATCTTTGTGTGATGATGATCATGCCATAATCCCTTTTGGTCTCAAGAAATGAATGACAAAGAGTAAGATTTTCTATGAGACTAAACAGCAATAAAACATCCTTCTTTATAAAGTTGTGTAAAATGTATCCAGCATTTGATCAGTTTTTTAGAGAAAGGTAATAAACACTGTTATTTTATTCCAGTGCCTTAAAATGATTCAAATATTTAATTTTTTATTGTATATTTTTAAAATTTTGATATATATTCTGATTATGTAGTCCTTCCATAATGTGGTAATTTAAATATTATTATTTAACTGATTAACACCTAACCATAATATGTTTTCTCTTCAATAGAAAATAGTTACCTTTTACTAATCTTTCTTTTTTTTTTTTTTTTTTTGGGTTTTTCTCCGGTACCAGGAACCGAACTCACGACCTTGCACTTGCCAAGCAGGCGCTTTTGCCGCTGAGCTAAATCCCCAGCCCCTACTAATCTTTCTTTTGTAACTAATGTCTTTATAAACAACTCTTAGAGCAATGTTTGAGTATCTTTTGTCTATATTTAATGTCTTCATTGTGGGGCAATGTTTATCAGGTAAAATATTTTCAATTTTTTTCACTTATTTCTTTTAAAAAGCCCTTAAAGGCAATATTACATACATTGATGCTATTGAAGGACATATTATAGTCTTAAGGAAATTCCCTTGTACATCTGATTATTTTAAATCTGGGTGTGCTTGCATAAAAATTTCTCTTCAATTCTTTTTTCTTGGATAATTTACTCAAAATTCTTCTGTTTTTCAGCTATGGAAAATGTAGTTTACCATTATCATAAATATTTTGTGCTTCATTAGTTCTAAAACTTTGATTATGTGCTTGACTATATGTCCATTTGCATTCTGATGTTTCTTCAGTTAATACCTTTATTCATGTGTTCAAAAATTTGATATGGTAATTTTAAACCTGGAGCTACTGACCAAATTCTTTACCCTTAAAGACATTATTATCTAAATTAAAGGACAATACCTGTCTCTTTTAGTTAGCTGCTTTCTGTAACATATGATTTGCAGTCTACTTACCTCTGAAGACCTAGTACTCCAATATCTTATTACTTAATTTTGTGTTTTCCTGGAGGAAACATTCACTTGTAAAACACACTTTTAAAGGAGTTAAGGTTCAGGTGTCGTAGCTTCCCATTAATTTAAGTGGACCAGAAGAAATGAACTCTAGATAAAGGAGCCACTGTTGACATTTGAACAGCCTTAGAAGCTTGGTGAGGAAGCTAGCAGCTGGATCCTGGATTATTCAGACCCATTGATAGAGAAAGCCTGGGAGAAGATCTCCCCAAACAGACATGCGCTTCACTTCCATTAGCCTTTACATGATGTTTTGCTCTCCAGATAATTTTTGGTAAGATTGGTGACATTAAAATCTGTGTAAATGTGGAGATAGGATTACTTGGGTTGTATTAATCTCTCAGTGCAATGTACAGTGAGGCCATGGATTCTCTAGGGGCTGCTATAAATCTCTATCTGTACCTGCAGCTACATGTCTAGGGTTCTGCACTCATTATATAACTTGAAAAACATTTCAGAGAACCTGGGTGGTATTCTTCATCATTTGTTTTAATCATAATTTTGCCATACATACCGCTGTACTTTTACAGAATGCATTTGAGAAGGAAGAGAGAAAAAAGTTTGGTCCTATTTTTATCATATTTTATTGGGATCTGTGAAAATGGTTTCCAGAGGTTCAGAATTTCCTCTCTCTTTCTATCTCTCCATTTCTCCCTCCCTTCTTCTGTCTCTGTCATTAAATTCTAAATCCTTCAAATTAGCAAAATTAAAACCTTTTAAGGTGACCCTCCTGCATATTGTTTTCCTATTATTTCTAAACAGGTAAAAATAAACAAATTTGAATTAATAAACATTAAACACTTAAAGGTGAGGCCTGCAACATTATTGAATCTTAGTAATATGACCTTCAAATAGTAGCTCCAGAACACAATGGCACTTTTCTTTTCTTTTTACTTTTATAGCTACATAATAGGAATCTACACCACAGGGAGCTCTACAGTTTCTATCTCATAGTGAACTAAAATCTGTGGTAAGAAAATAGTTTTATAATCCTACAGAAAGTTATTTCCAAATTTAGCTTGATTCTATTTTTAGTAAATGACATATTTTGATGAAAATTTTATCTCAGCAAAAGCAAAATGTAGGGACATTTCAAGAAAATGAGTAAGTAAAGTGCAAAAATTCATCTCTATAGTTACATTTCTTCCCAGTCATACAAGGGTCAATTTTTATTTGTCAATACTAAGCCATATCAAAATTATCCGATGTGGATTTAATTACAATAAGATAAATTTAAATTTTGATTATATTTTTAAAGTTCTAATTTGCAATAAATATAATGAATTTGTCCATTTCTCATCCATTAACTTGTCTTTTGTCTAAAATCATGTGAAATACTGTGTTTTATCAATTACTTCATATACTTACACTAGATTTTCTTAATTTAAAATCATAACAGCTGAAGTGCTTGCTTAGAGGTAAAAATATTGAATCAAAGCAATTTAGTCAGACACTGCGTAATCAAGGTTTTGACCAGTGTTGCACTGTATTTATGATAGGTTCTATGATTTGTAATGGAATAGAAAAATTCTTACTGGTTAGTGATCCCATGGTTGCGATAATACTCATCATTCATTAAATTTACTGTGTCTTAGTAATATCACCTTCAAATGGAAGCTCTAAATTTCAAGTAAAATTAATAAAATTTATTACTCGTGTTTGTGGTGATGCAAACATAAACAAACCAACTGCTAATTGTATGAAAGTATACATCATGGAGAGTAAACAATACCTGGCAATGATAATTTAACATGCTATGCTTCTAGAATTTATCATGTATATTTACTGTAATTTTAAGTACACTCTTCCTACTAATGTTCTGAAAAAACTGTGGAACAGCTTTAACCAAGTACTTCATTAAGTATTTTAGAAGATCTTGCTGTTCTAAGAGATTGTCCTAGAAGACCTTTCTGTGGAAATGTGGAAATGGAATGGTGACATCCACAATTCTCATACTGCATAGGCCTAGGCTAATGTGTATTATTTCTTTGCTTTTTAAAAATATTTATAAATGTAAATATATTAAAGGCATACAAAGTGTATGTAACAAATTGTAATTAAAATATTTTTGCAGAATTGTAAGATGTGTTTATACTTTAAGCAAAGTGTTACCACCAAAAATCAAAATGATGAAGACTTTTTGAACATATAGAGTAAAAATGACAATAAGCTAATGTAAATGCTTTGTTGAATAAAATATATGAATTATTGCAGTCTAAATGTTATATTAATTAAAAAGATTTGATAGCATAAAATTTACAATAATTTCCAAAAAGACTTATTAAAAAGTAGGCCTCTATACAAAAGTATAGATATCCTGAAAAGGTTTAAGTGCTTTAAAAGTACATAAAATGGAGAAAGTCAACTGATTAATTTATGATGTTTCATTAGACTAGTGTATTACTTTGAAAATGCACAATAACCTAGGTTGTACATAGAAAGTAAAGTTATAAAAAATTGCTAAGTACCACTACATTGCTACAAAAATTTCTTTTATAGGCATTAGGTTTTCACTAATAAATAAAAGTTTAATTTTAATTGTTAAAGAAATTTAACCTCTTGGAAAAGAAACTTTGCATTAAATATATATTTTAAACATTTTCTTGTACTCAGAAATAATAATTATATAGCAATGTGTAAGTACCAGAAAAAAAATAGAATTACCTTTGATTTACTTTTATAGAAAGAGCTTCATACATATACTCATATTTAATGTGAAGCAATGTTGCACCTTTTTATTGCAAATTACTTCAAGTAATTTGTGAGAATATCTGCTGGTCTTGAAAAATAAATCTATCAGCTATCTGCCATCAATAGTTTTCATGAACCAAGTCTGAAATACTTGTTTTTCTTTTGCCACTTAAATCCTAGCCATAGTTGCATGCATTCAATGATAATATGTTCTCTCATTATAGAATTACCGCAGTTTGAGGGTTTGAGCTGAACTTAAATCTTTATATTGAGTGTATTTTGAAAACATTTTGTCTTTATTAGCATGTATATGTTTGCACAATAACAGGTTAAATTGTGATATTGTTATAAATTCCTACAACATACATTAGTCTCTTTTAAATCTTCTTTGGAAATTTGAAGATAAAATCAGAAAAGGTAAAATTTAGGGAGTATTATTAATTTCCATGATATTTTTAAATTGTTGTAGTAAAGAGAACATATATATATAGAAAGAAAGAACACACACACACACATATATATATGTGTGTGTAGGCAGATGTGTATGCATATCATGCACAGCTACAAAATATATAATGATACATAAGGGTGTCTAAATGATAAAATACTTTTCCTTAGTATATAGATATATATGTTCCCTAAGGACTTCAGTAAGTTTAGGATTGGTTATAAATATTCATATAAAAATCCACTAATAGTGCAAATAAGAAAAATTAATTATTCTATGATTAATTCTCTCTAAAATTATCAGTCCCAATTTAGTAAAATATACATAGGGTGTTCTTTTCAAACCTTTATGTAATTGTTGTTTAATAAACCCACATTTGTTAAATTGTATTAAAGTTCTGTAAGTAACATAACTATTTGGGTAAAACAACATTAAATCAAAATGTGTCTTTGAGTCTATCTTATAAATGTGTATAGATTAGTGAAATACACATAATATTCAGTTTTTACCACTCTATTTGACCTTTTAATCTAGTGCTTCCTAGGACCTCTAGTGACTTTTAATAAGTTTTCTTTTCTTTTTTTTTTTTGTTTTTTGGTTTTTTGGTTTCCTTTTTTGTTTTTGAGACAGGGTTTCGCTACGCAGTTCAGGTTGGCCTTGAGCTCAATTTGTAGCCCAGGCTGGTCATGAACTTGCAACAATTCTCCTGCCTCAGCCTCCCAAGTGCTAGGATTACAGGAAACTGCCACCACACCCAGCTTACAACGTTTTATTTTGTTTTGTTTTTGGTACTGGGAATTGAATTCATGACCTCAAGCTTGCCAGGTAGGCATTTATGCCACCGAGCTATATCCCTGGCCCTCAATAAATTTTCTGAATACTTTATAAACGTGAGAAATTTGACAGTTACATAATAAAATATGATATGCTTAAATGATCATATCCAATGTAATTACCTAAAAGGTACTTTCTAAATTTCCCAGACAGACATGAAGGAAATACCGGGCTCCAAATCAAAGAGTACTCACAGCCCAATGAGTAACACCAACGACCCTGCTTGGCAGACAACTTTGTGGTGCTGTAGCCTGGCACACAGCTTTGACACCAAATGAGGGTCCAACAGAAAACCAAAGAATGGCCCAGCATGGAATGGAATTACTTCAGCTAAGGTTCCTAGGGCTTTACTCTCTACATACATAAACAGTGAGAAGGCTGCTAAGAGTCATTCACTTTCAAATATTTCACTTTACATGAATGATTAGAAATGCAATTTTCTATTTTGTCAGAAAATACAAGTGTCAAAGAAATTATTTTCATTACATCTTGAATGATGTTGTGCTTAGAACTCCGCTCAGGGATTTTTATGGTTTTTGATTTATACTTGATGTCTGATAAATCCCATATATAGTTCCTGAGCCTGAACACATAGATATACACATGATACATCCACATGTTCAAGAATCAAGGTACTACTACAGCCAGGTGTGGCAGTGCATGCCTGTAATCCCAGCACTTGGGAGGATCGTCATGAGTTCGAGACCAGCCTGGGCTACAAAGTGAGTTCAAGGCCAGCCAGAACTGCATAGGGAGACCCTGTCTCAGAAAGACAAAACCAAACAAAAACAAAAACAAAAAAGCATCAAAGTACTAAATATAGCCTTCATCTCCAAATTTTTCCCCATGTGCTTTGATTTATGATAAATCACACTGTAAGATCTACCCTGTCGACATAGTTTGAAATACACTATCCACCATTAACCATAAGTCCTATATAGTAACATAAATGTCTAGAACTTTTTGTCTAGCATAAATGAAGCAGTATTCCTATTGAGGAACAATTTTGCATTTTCCTCTCCCCTAACTCTGTCAAACACCATGCTATACTATGCTTTTATGAGTCTTTATAATTTAGTTATTTCACATAAAGGGAATAATATGTACTTGTCCTTCGGTGGTATTCCTTATTTTTTCCTTATTATAACTGTTTTCCTTTTTTGTTTTACTTTCATGAGTATCTAATGAATACATTCACTATCAGGAGTTGGTACATGCACCATAATACATTGTGATTCTTTTTTTTATCTTTTCATCCAACCTCCTTTGGTTTTTACAGCATTAGATTCATATATCTCATAAGACATTATGAATTATCATATATAAAAATTTTAAAAAGTACTAATAGACCAAAAAACATATAAAACATGTAGAAGAGATATACTAATTGAACGTACACTTTTAGATACATTGTGCATGTCAGATTATAATAACATTTTTCCTTTTTTTATTATTTAATACATCCACTGGTAATATTGTCTTGTTTATTAAGGCTGAGTGATAATTTATTGTGTGCACAACAACTTTTTATATTTTATCTATCTATGAATAGATATTTATGTTTTTCCATATTTTGGCTAATAAAAATGCTGTAATACATGTAAAAATACTTGCATCTATTTAAGATGCTGGTTTTAATATTATTGGAAATGTATCCATAAATTGTGATATATATCTATGACAACTGTATATTCAGATTTTTAGAAAAGCTCCATGTTGTTTTCTATGTTTTACATCTGTCTTCCATATTTACATCCTTAACTATAATTTGTAGAGATTTTAAGTTCTCTCCATCCTGTTAGCACATATTTTAAAAATTCCTATGTGTGTAAATACCCCTTTTATCTCCATTCTTGGTATAATGATGCAGAACACTCCTATATCTGGTGACAATTTTGATGTCTTTTTGGAGAAAAGTGCATCAGTCCATTGTTTTGAATTTGAGTAGGTTAAAAAAATGTTCCACATCTTTGTATTAAGGATATGCAGGTCAAAACTGCAATGATGTATCATCTCATACCTGTTTAAATGGGTATTTACATGAACACACACAAACACACACACACACAGAAGATATTCATCAGCAAGATGGGGAAAACTAACAATCTCTACAAATTATGGTTAAGAGTACCATATAAACTTCAGATATTGACATATCAGCAAGATGGTTTGGAATTTTTTTTTCCTGTTCCATAGGATGCCTTTAAACTATGTCATTAGTTTGTTGTACTGAAATTTCAAGAAAAATAACTGGACACTATATTAGTACAAGGATGGAAATAATAAACATTTCAGCAAAAGTAGAGGAAAGACAAGAGAAAAACAGACTGAATCTAAACACCATTAGTTTCTTTTTATTTTAAGTATAAAAGATGGACTGAGCAACTTCATTGAAGATAACAAAATGCAATTTAGCAACCATTCTAAATTTCTATCATTTTGTCTGGAGGTCGTGTATCATTTTTTTTTTTTGTTTTTGTGTTGCTTTGATTTTGTCTTCATTGTTGTTTTGTCAGTTTTTAAATTTTTAAAATAAGATAAAAAGATGAAAATATATTAACAAACACATATACATTTACAATATAACACAAAAACAATATGAGCAGTACAAATTTCAGACAAGGTGATAGGAAATTAAAAATTGTTATTGTATTATACATTGAGATCCCCAAACTGATTACTCAGATAAACAAATATAGATATGTAAGATTGATCAAACAATTAGACATTAACTGTTCCTTTCAATAAGATAATAAAAGCCAGTAGTACAACTATGTTAGCTATCCTGTGTAAACATATATACGTATTTTCCCCTTCTATCTTTTCTTCTTTCCCTTATCCTAGTTGTTCTTTCCTTTAGAGCAGCTTTCTTTCATTTCACAATACCTATTGTAGCTCCTAGATTTTATTCACTCTTTCAGGTTCTTACACTACTGAGACAATACAGTGTTTACACATGTAGGTCTTATTTATTTCACTTATAAGTATGGTCTCTAGTTGTGTCCATTTACCTATAAAAGCCTCCAGTTTTTCTTTATAACTGAATAATATCCCATTATATAAAAACACCACAACTTTTTATCCATTCCTCAGTGAATGGGTATTTGGGTTGCTTCCATGATTTAGCTATTACAAATTGTGCTGCTATAAAAATGGTTGCACATATGTCTCTGTGATATGTTTTCAGTTCTTCTGGGAAAATATCCAGAAGGGAAATAGCTGGATGGATTGGGAACTACAGCCTAGTTTACTGAGGAATCTCCAAACCTATTTCTACAGTGGTTTCACCAGTGTACACTCCCACCAACAGTGGAGAAGGGATCCTTTTCCTCCACAGGTTAGCCAGCATTTGTTGTTGGTTGATTTTGTAATGATAGCCATTCTTATTGGGGTGAGATGGAATCTCAGTGTTGTTTTAATTTGCATTTCAGAAATAACTAATGCTCCGTTGAGCATTTTCTCATGTATTTATTTGTCATTTGTATGTCTTTATCTGAGAAGTGTGTATTCATCTCAGATGCCCATTTTTGTGTTGGGCCTTTGAATTTTGGGGGACTCGTGTTTTTTAATTCTTTATATGTTCTAGATAGAAGTCCTTTGTCTGAGGAATAGTGAGCTAAATTTTTCCCCATTTGTGGGTTTTCTTTTGACTCTGCTGGTGATTTCTTTAGGTGTGCAAAGACTTTACAGTAAGATGAGATACCAGTTATTGATTCTTTGAAGTATTTTCTGTGCAATTTGCTTTTTCTTCATGAACTCTTTGCCTACCCGTATGTCTTCAAGATTTTTACCTTCTTTCTCTTCCAGTAGATTTAGTGTTTTCATTTTAATATTTAGATCTGTGATTCATTTTGACTTCAGTTTGGTGTATGGTGATAGACATGGGTCTAGTTTCATTCCTCAGCATTTGGCAAACCAGTTTTTCCAGCAACATTTATTAAAGAGGTTATCTTTTTTCCAGTGAACTTGTTGGGCCCCTTTCTCAAAGGTAAGTTGGCTGAGTGTGTTTGTGGTTGTGGCTGCATCTTCCAGTCTGTTCCATTGATCCTCAGGTCTGTTTTCTTAGCCAATACCATGCTGATTTTATCATAGTAGCTCTGTAGTATATTTTCAAGTCAGCGACTGTGATCCTACCTGCCTTATCTTTGTTGTCCAGGATTGCTTTTGCTACTCTGAGTCTCTTCTGGTTCCAGATGAATTTTAGGAGTATTTTCTGTAGATTTGTGAGGCATCCTCATTATATTTTAATTGGAATTGCATCAAATCTGTACAATTTTGGGAGCATGGCCATTTTCACAATGTTGGTTCTTCCTATCCATGAGCAAGGAATATCTTTCCATTTTCTGAAATTCTCTTTGATCACTTTTTTCAGAGTACTGTAGTTTTCACTGTATAGATCTTTCACTTCTTTTGTTAGATTGATTCCTATGTATTTCAACTTTTGGGTGCTATTCTGAAAGTTATGATTTCCTTAATTTCTCTCAGTATTTTTGTTGTTTGTGTATAGGAATTTTATTGATTTCTGAGTGTTGACTTTGTATGCAGCTATACTACTGAATTCGTTAATTAATTCTAGGGGTATTTTGTGGAATTTTTGGGGTCTTCCATGTAGAGAATAATGATAATTTCATTTCTTCCTTTCCTATCCTTGTTTCTTTTATTTCTCTCTCTTATCTAATTGCTCTGGCTAATGTTTCCAGAACTATGTTGAATAGGAGTGGTGACAGTGGATAGCCTTGTCTTGTTACTGATTTAGTTCCTTATAGTTTTTATCCATTTAACATGATGTTGGCTGTTGGTTTGTCATAGCTAGCTTTGATCAGATTGAGGTAAAGAGCATCTATTCCTATTTTATATAGGGTTTTTTTTTTTTATCATGAATGCATATTGGAGTTTGTCAAAAGCTTTTTTCTGCATCTATTGAGATGTTTATGTGATTTTTCTCTTTGGCTCTGTTGATATGGTGCATTATATTTATTGATTTTTGCATATTAAACCATCCCTATATAACTAGGATGAAATCTACTTGGCCATGGTATATTATCTTCTTGATGATTCACTGAATTTTATTTGCTAGTACTTTATTAAGTATCATTGTATCTATGTTCATTAGGGAGATTGGCCTATAATTCTCTTGTGGTTGGGTCTTTCTCTGGTTTTAGTATTAGTACAATACTCGCCTTCAGAAATGAGTTAGGGAGAATTGCTTCTTTTGCAGTTTCATTAAATTGTTTGAGGAGTGTTGACATTAAATCTTCATTGAATGTCTTGTAGAATTCAGCTGTGAATCCATCAGGACACAGGCTTATCCTTGTTCATAGGTTTTTAATCATATTTTTTATTCCCATCTTTGATATTGTTTTATGCAAGGTTTTTATATCTACTTGTTTCAACTTTGATTATTCATACTTATTTAGGAATTTCTTCATTTCTTGTGTGTTTTCCATTCTATGGGCATAAAGAGTTTCAAAGTAGGTATTGATGATCTGAATTTCTATATGATCTGTAGTGATTGCTCCTTTTTCATTCCTTATTGCATGAATTTGAGTTCTTTCTTTCCTTTTTTGATAAGGTTCACTAGAGATTTATCAATTTTATTTACTCTTTCAAAGAACCAACTCTTTGATTCATTAATTCTTTGTAGTGTTTTCTTTGTCTCAATTGCATTTATTTCTGCCCTGATCTCTATAATTTCTTCCCTCTTTTTGGGCTTTGTACTTGCCTTGTTCTTCTATTTCTAAAATTTTGAGGTGGAACATTAGGCTATTCATTTGTTCTCATTGTCTTTTCGTGATATGCAAGTTCACCACTATGTACTTTCCTCTGGGGACTGCCTTCAGTGCATCCCACAGATTCCAGAAAGTTGTATTTACATTTTCATTTCCTTGTAGATATTATTTAATTTTTTCTTTAACTTCTTCTGTGACCCATTGGTTTTTCAAGAGGTTATTATTCAATTTCCATGTTTTTATGGAGTTTTTGTGGTTCCTTTTGTTATTAATTTACAACTTTATTGTGCTATGGTCAGATAATATGCATGGGATAATTTGAATTCCTTTGCATTTACTTAAGCTTGTTCAATGGGCTAATATGTGGTCTATTTTATAAAAAGTCCCATGTGCAGCTAAGAAGAATGTATATTCTGATGCTGTGGGGTGGAATATGCTGTAAACATCTACTACGTCCATTTGTTCACAAGTTTTGTTCAATTCTGCTATTTCTCTGCTGATTTTTTTCCCATTAACCTATCTCTTTGTGTAAATTGAGTGTTAGTGTCCCCTTTACCATAGAGTTGTTATTTGATTTTTCATCTCTATTGAGATTTGTCTTATATGGTTGGGTGCTCCCGACCATGTATAATTGGTGCATACATATTTATGATTGTTATCTCTATCCCTTGAAGTTTTTCCCTGACAAGTATGTATTGACCTTCTTTATCTCTTTTGAACATTCTTGGTTTGAAGTTCACATTGTTTGCAAACAGAACAACTACTCCTGTTTTTTCCAGGATTCCTGTCACATGGAGATTTGTTTTCCATCCTTTGACTTGAAGTCTATGAATTTCCTTTTGAGTTAAATATGTTTCTTGTATAAATCATATTGTTGGATTTTGTTTCTTGATCCACTCTGCCAGTCTGCTTTTTTCAGTTGATGAACTGAGGCCATTTACATTAACAGTTATAACTGTTATGTGTGGGCTTGTCTTTGTCATGTTATTTACTTGTTATTGGTTTCTTACTTTTACTCTTTGTTTAACTGCTTGCTCTATGAGGTGGTTCCTTTCTATTGTTGTTCTTGAAATTGTAGCCATTTTTATGTCTTCTAAAATATCTTTTACTACTCTTTCTAGGGTTGGTTTGGTGCTCGTGAATTTTTTCGATTTTTCTTTGTTGTGGAAATATTTTAATTCTCCATTAAATTTGAAGGATAGTTTTCCAGGACACATCAGGGTAGTCTGAAATTGTTCTGTTTTATGACCTGTAATATTTCACTTCAATCTCTTCTTGATTTGATTTATGTTAATTTATGTTGAGAAGTCTGCCATGATTCTGGTGGACTTTGCTTTATTGGTGATCTGTTTCTTTTCTATAATGACTTTTAGTATTCTGTTCTTTTGCTGTATACCAGAGATGTTGATTATAATATTTCTGGGTGTAGTTTTATATTGGTTATTGCTAACTGGGGTTCTATATGCCTCTCTTACTGTATGTCACATTTTTATTCCATGCTTGTTAACCTTTCTGCTATTACTTCTCCAAATATTTTTTATGTCATTCGTGTTGACTCCTGAAATTTTTTTATATTCTTTTTTTTTTTTTTCCGGTACCAAGAATCAAACTCATGACCTTGCACTTGCCAGGCAGGCACTATGCCGCTGAGCTAAATCTCTAGCCCTTAACCCCCTGACTCCTGAAATTTGTTGACACCTATTTGTCACATGTTATCTTTGCATCATCTTGCAGTTGTTGAATTGATATTTCATGGTTCTTTGTCATTTTTAAGAGCTCTTTCCTTTCATGTTCATTCGTTGTAATGCTGTCTTCAATATCTGAAAGTTTTTATTCAGCTTCATTCAAGCGGTTTTGTCAGTTTTCCATGGAAGAACTGATTTTCTGGATATCTCTTTGAGTCTGTCACGCACTCTAGTTCTTTTCTGTATTGTTCATTTAAAGTTTCCATTGCTTTGCTGTGCTAGTATGTTTTCTAGTATGTATTCTACTATGTACTAAGCAGTTCTTTCATTATTGATGTCATTTCTTTTCTTCCTTGGCAGATTATTTCTGATCTGATTTCTTCTATGGCCTCATAGTGTTGTTTCTTTACTTTAGTTGCTATCATTTCAGAGATTTTACTTGTGTGACTTCCAAGTTCTCCTATGTCAATGTCTGCTGGGTTTGTTCAGGTTGGGCTTGAATTCTGAGATTGCATTTTGCTCCTATAACTTGTCATTTTGGATGTCAGAGGGAAAGCACTGACCCTCACACTTCCCAGGCAGCTCACCAAATGTCTCTAAGGATCCTAACTTTCCTTGGGTGTCAGACTTATCCCAAGATGGTAGAGGGCAATGGAGCACTTGTTCAGGGATACCCAGGCAGTTGGTAAGGCACATGGCTCAGACCACAATCACAGTGGCGGCAGAATGCTGGCTGTTGATAGTAGTGTGGCCAGGCCATTGATGGAAAGTATGTCAGCCTCAACTGTGAATACAGTAGTGGTTGGTCATGGGCTACCAGTCCAAGGCCCTCAGGCAGGTCTAGGGTGCTTGAGCCTCATCTGCTAACCAAGATGTCTGCAGAGTCCAGGCTACTACTCTGCAGTCCACAGGCAGTCAGTGGAGTGCACACACGAGACTCATCTGCCAATCAATATATCCACAGAGCTCACACCATTAGTTTTTTAAAAAATGAAATTATCAAAACTTCAGCTAGATGAATTTAAAATTAATATCCCTAGTAAATAAAATTAGAACCAAAAAGAAATTGCAACTGAAGCCACAGGAATGCAAAGGATGACAAAAGTAACACCAGCATTTATGTGAAAGTGAACTGAAGAAATCAAAAGAAAGAGACAAATTCTTAAACACAGGAAATTTTTAAGATTAAATCCTCAAGAAATAGAACATGTAAACACACCAATAATGAGTAAGGAGCTTGAATCACTAGTCAAAACTTACCATCAAATAAAACCTTAGAACCAGATGATATCACAAAAAATTTTTATTAAACACTGCAGAATAATTAATTCCAAGTCTTCACAAACTACTCCACATGTAGAACTGAGGAACATTTCCTAGCACAATGCTCAAAGTCTGAATTATCCTGATATCAAATGTGCCCAAGGAAACGACCAGAAAAGAAAGTCACAGGGTATTATTCCTCATAAACATCAATGTAAAATAGTCAACAGAATTTACCACTTAAATAGTAAATGAAAGGAATGACAAACCTCCTGGAAATGAGAGTTATCCCTAAGATTTATCGATCATAAACACAGGCAAACTGTGTTGCATTACATTTTTTCCTATTTGTGTCTTAATTTACCTACTTTATTGTACATACAAATGTTTGCCAAATATATATGAATATTTCATTCTATTTAGTAGATTACATTTTCACTATCTCAACTATATCTTGTCTTTTTTTACAGCAAAAATAATTTTGGGGGTCAAATTTATCAGTCCTTAAGCTTTGCTTATTTATGTTTTCTCTACAAATTTCAGTACTATGTTTTAAAATCTACATTAAGTTTACTTTTTTATGTTTAGTAGGATGAGTCAGGATGCTTTCTATTATAATTTTAGAACTTTAACTCAATCAACCACAAAAAGCATCCTTATTCCACGATATTTTAATATCATCTTTCCGTAAAAAGTCCAACAATCATGTAAGTATGAATTAGTTTACTGAATATAAATTTCATGTGTCGGTTTGTCTCTTTTGGTAAAGGTATCATACTAACACAATATAATACTGCATAATAAATAATAAGTATTGAAATCTTAAAAAATAGTAGATTGTAGATGTATCTTAATGTAATATTTTTTAAAATTTCAATACTTATTATACACAATAAAATGCTTGCTGCAACATATAAAATGACTTTCAGGACATGTTATGAGTATAATATTCACTTAACTATGTTACCTGCATAAATTAAGAATTTGCTCCGGCATATCCCACTTTAATGCAGTTTTTGCTATTATTTCATCATAGTCTGGTTCAAGAGAAAATTGTACGTGCTGAAATCATTAATGATTATACAGAAATTTTAGAATCAAATGTGCAACATTGAGAACTCAGAGGTCCTGTTACTTTCTCGTCTTTGAATTTTTCATTTCTATTTCACCCTGTAGCTCTTTCTAACCAACAAGTTTATAAAACAGGAAACATTACACCAATGCTCTTTATACACAAACCTTCAAGATGAGCTCCAGAATCATAAATACACATACACGAATTGAATACTACCACGAAGAATGAACTCACTTAAAGCAAAAAAAAAAAAAAATTGGAATAATCTTAACACAAAATCAAACCTATAGTCACACACAAATATTTGTAAAGGCTTTATAACAATCTCATTAGAAAAATCATGAAACTTCAAGACTTCACCATATGTATTTTTTCAATAAATTCCTTTCAAACTTACAATAAATATCTCTACTATTCTTCTACCTATAAAATTGTGGTTTATAAAAGTGGTTAAAACAAGAGATCATCTTATGATTTTATTTCAGTGACAATATTTGTGCTTGGGCAACACATCCTTCTGAGATATATTTGTATTTCCCAGAATGTGGGTATTACATTGGACTTTTGTTCCGTTTTCTTTTTTGTCTTTCTGAGACAGAGTCTTATGCAGTTCAGCCTGGCCTTGAGCTCACTTTGTAGCCCAGGCTGGTCTCTAACTCACAAGGATTTTTCTGTCTCAACCTCCCGATTGCTGGGATTACAGGTGTGCACTACCACGCCCAGCGTCCTTTCTCTTTTTGCTTTATATTTTTTTAATTTGACTTTTGGGCTGTTTGAGAACCCAAGTGACAATACTACTGTGAAGCACAACTCATTAGTGAATGTAATGTTTCATAGTATTTTGAAAGTGATTTGGAATGTTTTATAATTAACTTCAAATTTGGAATTACTATATCTATATATACTAAATTGTTGCTATAGGAATAATCTAATTTTTACTATTTCATTTTCATTACTTTGTCATTTTGGAAAGCAAAACATTGTCTCACTGAAGATTGACTTGCTTTTTATTTCTGAAATATAACCTCTATTATGAGTTGATCCTTTTATTTAAAAATCTTATTGAGATACAATTCATATGCCTTGAAACACACAAATATAAGTGAATATGTTAGTGGACTTTGTGGATATTGATAGATTGTCTAAATACCACACCAGTCTAAGTTTAGAATATTGTCATTGCTCTGTTAAATTTTTATCTATTAAGTGTGCCATTTTTGCACACTGCTCAAAGATTTTAGGCAAAAATTAGCATTCTGCTTCTGTATACTTGCTTATTAGGGATATTCTTTTTCTAAAGAAATTATACAATATGTGGTTTCTAATGACTGCCTTATTGTATTAAGCATAATTTGAAAGAATCATCCTTCCTGTTGAAGGTTCACATACTTGATAATTGATATTGTTAAAGAATATTTTATGTTTTGCAAATCAAGGAGTGTAGTTGAAAGAGCATAGGGGTAACCTGTTTAAGCTATTGAGAAAATTATTTCTCACTAAACCACATCATATCTCATCATCGCAAATAATGCCTGAGGAGAAAAATTCCCAGCTTCTTGAACATTTACTTGCATCTTTTTGTGTGTGTGTATTTAACCATGCATGACAGTGAATGTGTAGTGAAATTTCCTTAAGGTTTTGATTAACATTATTCTAGCCAATCATGTTGAGGATATATTCAAGTGTTTTATATGTATATGAACATATATTCATACATATATGTTTGTGTATATATATGTATATATCGATATATACAAAATCACTTCACATCTGGTTATTGACTAAGATATTATTTTAATTTTTCTTTCACTGTTGTGTTAAGAATTTACTTTAAATTCTGAAAATTTCTCTTTTTATAATTTGCCAGTACTTTCTTCCTTAAAGTTGTTTACCTTTTCACTTTACTGATTTATGTGGAATTTAATTTTGTAAAATATCATGGAGTCAAATTTATCTTTTTGTCAATTTTTTTGCCATGAGAGCTAAAGCAAAACTGCTTTAAATTCTTCTAGAGGTTAATCAATTTAGATATTAAATTAGGTTTATGATTGATTTTGTGAATTTTAAGGTAATGGCTATGTTATGTGTGAATTGAGAAATAATTACTTTACCTGTAATGATACATTGCTTAGTTGAATCATTTATTTATTCGTTTAAAAGACTTTATATAGTATTTGAACCCATGTGGAAAAATAATTACAAATATAATGGTTTATTTTGTTATTTCACTTCTTTTGAACTGTAGGGGGCAATGAATCTTAGCATATTATTTTAGATAAAATAGTTTTGGTAAAAGCCTGCATGGTGCCTTGGGAAGCCTCCCGGGACAATGTACGAGGTAATTCCCCAGATTAACACTGCTCAGGAATGTCTCCCCAAGATAAGGGGGCGCCTATGCCTAGGTAACCTTCCGTGACCCTGCCTGGGCAGTTCCATCTCCTGGCCCTAGGTAAACATTGTAACCCTAAAGGGACGCATAGGTTGTAAAAAGGAGATAAATGGAATATAATGGGGGAAACACCTATAATGACCTGCAACTGACCTGGGGTCAAACAGGCTGAGAGAAACACCATATGCCCACCGGGGTCAGCGAATGTAACATCCCAATCTGTTACCAATGGAACCCAAAATGTACATAAGGTGAAACAAAGTTGGCCATTGGCCCGCTTCCAGATTGGCAAGAGAAGTGAGGGTGGCTAGCCTCAAATTAAACTCTGGTTTTGTTCTCAGTAGACACGGGTCTGTTGCGGGATACAGCCCAATTTGTGCCAGGGGAATTTCTGCCATTACAGAACTATTGGTACTTCTTCAAAAACTACAGTTACTGCATCACTGCAGCTTTGCAGTTAGCTTTGAATTTACAATTGAATAATTAAATTCCATTTTAATGATCATTTTAGTTATTCACGGTCTCTTGAATTTCCGGGAAAATTTTAGTATCAGTTTATCTATCTACAGAAAAGGAATCTTGGCATTTAAAGCTGTGCTTCATATGCAGATAAAAGTATTCCCACCCACAAAAATAGTGGCACATTTTTCCATGTACTTAAATTAGTTTTTAAAAATTTATGGTATATATATTTTTTCAACTATAGTGTCACCTTATCTTTCAGGCTGACCTTGAACTCACAAAATCCTCCTGCTTCATTCTCCCAAGTGCTGGGGTTGTAGAAGTGACTCATGTTGCCTTGAACCATTTAATTATTCCTTATACATTTCTTTCAACAATAGGTTTTATTTTTCATTGCATAACTTTTGTACTTCTTCTGTCAATTTCTTAAGTATTTTTGTACTATTATTAATTGAATTATATTCTAAATTTTATTTTTGGTTGGTTTATTGCAAGTGTACAGATACTTTTTTATGCATTTGTCTCGTATCATGACACCAAAATGAATTTATCTTGGGTATTCTTTTTATTAGATTTCTAAAGATTTCCCATACATGACCTCATGTTCTGCAAATATAAATGCCTCTATTTTTTTTCTAATATGTGTTTATTGTCAGATTGCCTTGGCCACAGCTCCTCACATACAATTAGATAAAAGTGTTAGAAGTGTTGCTTTGTTCCTACTACCTTTATAGTTGTGGATTTCAGTCTTTCTGATTAAGAATTATAATTGTCAGATGTTTCATAAATTCCCCTTATTAAGGAGAGTAAAACCTTTCCTATAACAATATTTTTCATTTTCTTTATTTATGAAAGTGTATAATTTTGTGTCAAATATATTTTCAAGGAAAAGGATTATGTCATTTTATTCTTTATTGTATTCATATGAGCTATTATATTAAATTTTAGATGTTAAAAAAACATATATTTCTTGTACGTCTTAGGAAGTGCATTAATAGTGCATTCATATTTTTATATGCTATTGAATTTAGTAGATATTACTTTGTTGCAGGTCTTAAAACCATATTCATAAGAGATTAGTCTATAATTACTTTTTCCTGTGGTGTATTTCAATGATTTGTCTTTGAAGTTTTTATATGCCTCAGAGACTTAATTGGAAATTATGTCTTTCTCTTCTACTTTTCTGGAAGTGCTTGTAAAGAACTGGTATTCATTCTGTAAAGTTTTAGTAAGATTTTTAAGTGAAATCATCTTGGAAAGGGCTTTTTCTTCTGATTGCTAATGCAATAGCTTTAGCTGCTATACATTGACTCAGATTGTTCTTAAATTAGGTTTAGTAGTTTGTAGTTTTCTAGTAATTTATCATCTCACCTAATTATCTCATTTATTGATATACAGTTGTTCATAGCATTCCCTGGCAATCCTTTCTTTGTAATTCATTTAAAATCACTGTTGACGTCTATTCTTTAATTTCTCTATTGGAAATGTGCACCATCTCTGCTCTCATGTGTAATGACGACCTCTCTAAAATTTGCAAAATGTCCTGATGATCACAAAGAAACTGCACTGTGCTTTGCTTGACTGACTTCTCTATTTTCTTTTACTATGCCCTATTTAAAGATTTAGCTGTAAATCTGTTACATTTCTCACTCTTTGACATGTCTTTGTTTTTCTTTTAAGGTGGAAGTTTGAATTATTTATTAGAGATTTCTTCCTCCTCTCTATAGTCATTGTAAGATGAACGCTGCCTCAAATGCATAACTCACGTTAAAAGAGCCCAAGGCTCATTCTTCTGCATTAATAATAGTAATTATTGTTTTTTTACAATTTATAAATTGTTATGTAAGCAAAATTTCATTGGAAAAGTCGGCTCTGAGTGTAATTGTACACTTTTGTGTGTTTCAAAACCAAATGGAGTGAGAACCTTTCTTGAGAGACTTAACTGGAGAGTACATTAAAATACCAAGAAAATGGAAATGGCACAGACAGCTTACATTTTAAAAGCAGTAAGAAACAGGTTGACATTACTTCATAATTTGGCATCTCTTGTAACTGTAACATTATTATGTAACATGAAAGTATTGGAATGTTATTTAGCAACTCATGGTTTTCAGATAAACAATTAAGAGTAGTAGAGCTCGGCTAAACTCATGTTTCAAATTTATCCTGAGTTTGCACCAAGATCAGTCTTCTATTAAAATGAATATTTTACAAAAGGTCTCCATTTATAAATTTGTTTTGAGAATTTATAATAAAATGGCAACATCATCAATGTTGCTCTTGAGTGCAAAATAATGCAATAATATTTACATGTTTCTTAGAATGATATGGTTTACGAGGTATGTGAACCCTCTCACGAACATTTAATGGCTTGTCAATTATAAAACTCTACCAAGTGAAAATAGCAGGGAAATTTATCTTGCATTACTAAAGATAAAGCCCTTCCTTCTCTTTTTTTTTTTTTTTGTTTGTTTTTCTTCAGGTACCAGGAATCGCACTCATGACCTTGTGCTTGCCAGGCAGGCGCTTCGGCACTGAGCTAAATCCCTAGCCCCAGGCTTTCCTTCTCATACTGTTAGTAAATGTGCCATCTATTATTAATGTTAGAAAGACTTAAACATTTAAGAAAGAAGACACAAGAAACTTATATTTTATTACATAATACCTATGCAGCCTGGATTGGCTGTGAATGCATTATCCCCATGTCACAGTCCCCTAAGTTCTGGAGTTACAGGTGTGTGCTTTTGTAGATGGATTAGAAATACATTGAGGGCAGGGGAAATAAATTATCAGAAGCAAATACAGATATGGCAGAGATATTGAAATAATCTAACAGTAAAGTTAAAATATCTATGAAATGCTAAGGACTCTAATGGAAAAAAGTATGTAACATGCAATAATAGATGTATGCTATAGAGGGATGGAAATTCCAAGAAAAAATACTACACATAAAATATTCTGCAACAAGAATGAAGAATGCTCCTTAGAAGATAGGTCATTCCTAAGACAACTGAGTCTGAGTTTAATAACATTTCAAAAGAAACTTCTAAGCTTGAAAATCAAACAAGGCACAGAAAATACAAAGTGAACACCATATCCACGAACTGTGGGACAAAAAGAAAAAGGCACATACATTTAATGGTAAAACCAGAAGGAGAAGAACGAAAGAGGAAATGAAGCAGTATTTCAAACACTATTCACTCAGAAGTTTCTCACATTAATCTCAGACACCGACACATAGTCCCTAGAAGAATGTGTGAGAGGATAAATGACAAAGAACAAAAAGGGAAAAAGAAAATTACATATTTAAATTGTCAAAATTCAAAGATGAAGGGAATATCTTGACAAAAAGCCAAGAAAAGGGGAAAAGTATATTACCTATGGAGAAGCAAAGGTTGTAATCATATCTTTCAGCTTTCTAAATTCCAAAGAAACAAGAACAGAGTACAACATTTAAATTATTGAGAACACATGAATGTAGATATCTATATTCCATGAAATTATACTTTAAAAGTAGGAGGAAATGGCTTAATTATAGAAACAAAAAGTGAAAGAAATTTTGTCAAAAAATCTCTTACTTTTTTGCTGAGAGAAGATGTCTGACACCCAAACTTAAAGGGCAAAAGGTTTATTTAGCTCATAGTTGGTACAGGCTTCAGTCCATATTCAGCTGGCCCTAAAGCAAAGTGGCTTGGCAGAGAGACATCACAGAGTAAAACATTTCATGGCACCCATGAGATAGCAATAGCAGCAGAGGGAACTTAACAGAGTCTTTCTGCCCCTTTTATCTTATGTAGACTACTTAAGGCAGGTAGCACTCATAAACTTAATCCTTTGAGCCTAGTATTGCATCACAAATCAATTACAGCTTCACAAACTGTACACTACGAACACCTGAAAAATCCTCTCCTATGACTACATGAAGCTTCGGGGGAACATCTAGACTCAAATGTAATGTTCTGTCCCTGGGCCCCCTGAGACTAATGCATATCCTTTAATGCAAAAATGCGTGTGGTCCATCTGTAAGAGTTGTCAAAATTCTAACAGTTTCAGCATGGCTGAAAAGTCCTAGTTCAACCTCTCCTCTGAGATTTAAGGCAAATTCCTAACTGTGAGCCCCTGTACAAGCAAAAAGAAATTTAAATGCTTCCAACATTCCATTGCACAAAATAGAAATTTCCATTCCAAATGTTCCAAACAGGGAAATACAAAGAAATGGGACCAAAGCAAGTCCAGAATGCAGCAGGGCAAATAATTCCTGTAGTTCCATGTGAAGTACCCCAGTCAATCTGTGGCAAGATGTGAACTCCAAAGGGCTTGGGTGGCTCCACCCCTCTGGCACTTTGGTGGTTGTGGCTCCCATGGCTTCCGTGTTATGCCCACTGTTTCCTCCTTACAGTTTTCCTCAGATTATCCATGTTCTTGGCTTCTCCAAATTTCTGGAATCTCCACTGAATCTTTGGCTTCACATCAACAGCTTTACACTCTGCTCTCGGGGTACACTGCCTGGCCTTTTGGACCTTCTTTTGAAATCTAAGCAGAAACTTTCCTGACCCCACAGTTCTTGTATTCATGCCCCTAATGCCAGTATCATACTGAGGATGCCAAAGTCTGCTTCCAGCTAGAGCAGTAGCCAGGCTTCCCTGTCTCTTGGATGTAGGGGTCTTGTGCCGAGGAACAACTTCCCTAGGCTGCAAACATTCTGGAACATTGTACTCCGGAACTCACTTCTCAAAGTGAGTTCTTCAAAGGATGGAGTCCTGCTGCTTCTTATGATGCCCTCAGGGCGGTTTTCTATTCTCATGTTCCTTCTCAGCAGTCAAAATCTCCTCTGCTCTATTTTTTCAGTCCAGTTTTGCTGGAGTTTCCTTTCTTGCCAAACAGAACACATTTTAAAACATTCTGCTGGGCTCTTCACTCTTGAATCACAACATAAATCTGGCCAAAAGCCCCCAACAGTAGCCATGTCCCCACCTCAACATTTGACTGCCTTGAAAATTATTCTGCCAGATTAATTAGTCTGCTGCCCTTAATCTCAGTCTCAGGCAAAGTCTTTGGACATGAGTAAATTGCAAACAAACTTTCTGTGAAGTCATAACACAACTTCTGGAGTCCCACCATAAATTTGGTCCTTTTTCCAGAAGAAGTCTCCTGGGCCTGGTCTTTACTGAAAACATTTCTATCACCATTCTGGTCTTCTGAGACTTGATCAGTGTCCCATCAAGTACAGCTTAAGGCACTCCAGCTCCACCTTTTTCAACTGAATCTCCAAACCTTTCTAAACTCTTCCCACAAGGCAATCCCAAAGGCTTTGGAACCACATGGTCAGATATAGTCACAGTAATAACCCCACTTCTTTGTTATCAAATTCTGTCTTAATTATTCTTCTCTCATTACTGAGACAAAATACCTGACACCCAAAGTTCTAGGGGGAAGGCTTCATTTAGCTCACACACTGTAAAGGTTTCAGACCATAATTAGCTGGTTCGCAAGCAGGGTGGTATCTGGCAGAGGGGCAACAGTGAGTATTACTCAGCTATAAAGAAAGATAAACTTGAGACTTTTATAGTAAATGGGTGCAACTAGAGACCATACTCATAAATGAAAAAAATTAGACCCACATATGTAAATACCATATTGTCTCCCTAGTGTAAGAACCCGAAAGAGTAAATAAAATCTGAAAGGTATAACAGATATTGTGAAAGGGAAAGAAACTGTACAATGGGAAAGAATAACTGGGATGAGGGAAAGGAGAAAAGAAAGAAGGAAAGAAAAAAATAAACATAATATATGTATACACACATACACACACACACACACACACACACATAAGATTGCTAAAATAATTGCCCTACTAATTTCTATTGCTTTATTGAAAGGAACAGTTAATGTTTAATTGTTTGGTAATCTGGTAATTAATCTGGTAATCTGAGCAACTACTTTGAAGATAACCATAAGTTATACGGCAACCCCTGTTGATTTCCTAAAAAAAAAAAAAGAAGGGAATAGTATTGAAGAGGAAATAATTCAAAGAAGAATGAAATTCATTTTGTTATTCCTAACCAAATTAACTTAATTTGTTGAAGAGTAGCATCAAGAATTTATTTGTTATGTATATACATATGTGTACATAAATACATGCAAAATGATTGATACCTGTAGTGTATTGACAACTGGTGGTAAATTTATAAACCCCAGCTGAGTATGGTGCTGGGTGTGGGAGGCCCACCTGAGGACTGTTGCCAGCAGCACAAGAGGCAGAACTGGAGAAGAAGTGAGGCTGCTGGGAGCTGAGCAAGGCTGTTGGGAGCTGATAGAAGCTGTAAGGAGCTGTTGGTTGTTTTGGAGGAGCTCATCATGCTGGCTTTTCTAATGAATTTGGCTGTTTTCATCCTCTAAGGAGGACTATGTTGGCATTGAGAATGGCTTTGGTTCACTTTCAGGGAGCTTTGGTCCTCACTTTGAGTATCACTTTCTGACTCTGGAGGGGAAGATGGTGCACTGCTGGTCTCCTAGAGAAGCTTGCTGTGTTGGCTTGCCTGGTGGGAACTCGGCCATCTTGATAATCACAGGAGCTCAGGACCTCACCGTTGCTGAGGATGGCTGTGGTACCTTTTAGGGGAGCACTGGTTCTTCTGAGTGTGGTTTCCTGGCTCCAGTGCAGATCCCTCATCCTGCTAGCACTGATCCTTCATCTCCCTGGTACAGTCTTTCCAGATTCCACCACTGACATTTGGGCCTTCGCAGTGCAGATCCGTGAAACAGTCCTACATGAGACATTGTTGTGGGCTCTGGGCTTCCAGTTGGACTTGTGGGAGGCATTGTTATGGGTTCTAGGTCTTCAGCTGAACTCATGCAGGACATGTCCGTGGGATCCAGGCCCTCAGCTGGATTCCAGGCCTATAGTGTGTGGACAGATTTCCTGCACTTTTTTATATTCTTCTTTGGGTAACTATTATAAATAATCTTATAAAATATGTGTCTTGTATTATTTTGTTCTCTCTTGCAAAATATCCCCCAAAGCCAAGACAATACCATTGATAAATTGGAAAAGAGAGCATTAGAATCATTCTATTGTTGGAAATTACACAACCTGAAAAGTTGTACAATGTTGTAAGAAACAAGTCTTGAATTTGTTGAAAATATATATTGCAAATACTAGAAAAAAATTTTTTTAAATGTGCAATTAAAATGTTAGAAAAACAAAGAAAATTAACTAACATAAAATATCTAATTATAGCCACCAAAGACAGAAAAAACATGAAGTTAAAAACCTTAAGAAAAACAACCAGAGAATCAAAAAGAGAACAGTACCAACTATGATGGGTATTTTTCCAACTATAACAATCATCACTTCAAATGTTATGACTATACATTTACTAAATAAATATTAAAAAGCATACATGGTCTCATTGGAAAAAATAGTAAGACCCAGCAACATACATTCTATAAGAGATCTATTTTAATGATAAAGATTTAAGTATATTAACAGGAAAGAAACACAGAAAGACAGACCTTATTAACACCATTTAAATCAAGGAGGATAATCCTTTTCATATCAAACAGAGTGGATATGATAGTTTCAGGGAGAGTACACTTCAGAGCATTGAAAAATACCTGACATATAAGGGATATCACATAATGATAAAGAAATACACTGGCTTAAAAATTATAATAATTCTTATATGCCGACATATAACTACAAACATCATAAGAATGTACAGAGCAAAAACTCAGAATTTCAAAGAGAAATAGAAGAATCTATTCTTCTAATTGGATCAATAGTACTCTATGGAAATGGACAGTTTAGCAAGCAGAGAATCACAAAGAATAAAGTTGAAGTCATCAATATATATCAATTAGCTGGATATAATTGTTGTCAATAGATTACCCAAATAATCTAGAAAAACAGACATTCTTTTTGAGCTCTCATGGAACTTTGATGAAGACATATCACACTTGGGAATATAAAATACACCTTAACCAATAAAGAAAACTAAAATCGTATAATATCTTCTGGCAGAGTGCACTGCAACTGAACCAGAGATGAGTAACAGAAATATATCTTCAGGATCCAGTAATACTTGGAGATTAAAAAACCTCATACATCAAAAAGAAATTTCAAGAAAGTTTAAAAAAATATTTTGAAATAAATGAAAAATACAACTTATCAAAATTTGTGAGCTATATTCAAAGTAATATTAAAATTAATATTAGAGCAGTGAAATATATGGTAAATATGAAGATTTCTCTGACATCAATAATCTAAATTTCACTTATATTTTATTTTTTATTAATACATGTTTGTAGTACAGAATGCTCACATTCATCATTGGAGGAGTGTGTACAGGAACAAGATACACCTTCTTTTGTTTTGTCCCCTTCCCTCTCAGGCTTCCAACTCATCTTTTGCTCACTATTTACAAAAAATCTATTTGAAATTTTTCTTTCAACACTTTTCCTTTAAATCCACTTTCCCTTCCTTCCCTCCCTCCTCTCTCTGTTTCTTATTCCCCTTGCCATTTAAACAAGTTCTTCCTACTTCCTAATATTTATCCTGTATTTTACTTCTTATTTATACTTTGCATTTCTCACACAAGTGAAGCAATGTGATATTTAAACTTGTGTGGCTGATTCATCCATTTTACAAAACTACACAAAAAAAGAAAATTGTCACACCTAGTAGCAAATGCCTGTATTATCAGCAATCTATGAAGCTGAGGCCGAAACCTCCTTAATCGGAGAAGCCTAGCAATTTAACAAGAAACCATTTCAAATTTAGAAAAATGAGTAAGTCAAAAGGGCTGGGACATAGATCAGTGTGAAAGACTTGAGTTCAATATTTGACACTGAAAAAAAAAACCCAAGAAATTTAAATAATACAAAAAAGAAAATTAAATCCAAAGTAAACAGATGGAAATGGATATTGAACCAAATAGAATGTTTATTCAATTAGAAATAGGAAATCAGTGAAAAAATAAAAATAATGAAAAATTGTATCATAATATATTAGCAAAATTCATAGATCTAGCATGGCTATGCAATAATAAAAACAGATCATTCATCACAGAAATGAAAGGTGGACATTAAAGAGAAAAGAATAGAATGTTATAAATGACCCTATATCCACAGACGTGATGACATAGATTACATAGAGGTGTTTTGAGAGAGGCACAGTGTACCAAAATTCACATAAAAAAGCAATCTAAATAAGATTTATCTATTGAATGCATTGAATCAGTAATGAATAAAATTCCCAGTAGAAAACAGTATTTTGAGGTGCATTCACTTGTGACTTCTAACAAACACGTAAACAAGAAATAATACCTGTACTCTCAAATCTCATCTGGAAGATATTTAGAGGAAATAGTTTATAGCTTATTCTATGATATTAACATTGCCTAATATGAAATCAAGCCACAGATATTACAATAAAATAATACTATTGACCAATATATTTCATGCAAAAGTCCTCAAGCACATATTAACAAATTAAATGTGACAGTATCTAAAAAGAATAACTCAACACAGCCAAAAATAGAGGAATTTAGCTCAATTATCCAAGGTTGATATAACACTAGAAAATTAATTAATGTAAAAAAAAAAGAAAATTAATTAATGTAATTTATTACTGCAGCAGCCTACAGAATAATAATTTCGTGATCTTCTCAATAAATGTTGGAAAAGCATTTGAAAAATTCTGCTAACTAATCAGGATTAAAAAAATCTTTTAGCAAACTAAAAATAAAGAGGAGCTTTCTTGATCCAATAACTTTTCTTGATTTAAATGTATTTAATAAAAATACATTGATGTGTATAAATTAGCAAGGTTAACATACTACAGGGCAAAAAAATTCAAAAATTGTCCTTCTAAAAGAAGGAACAAACAAGTAGGTCCTGTCTCACCACTGCTTTTCAGCATTGTATTGAAGGACTCACATAATGCCAAGTAAGTTGGGAAAGACTTACATAAAGACTTACATAATGCCGTAAAGTCAAGAAAATTATGTTGGTCAGTTTCCATAACTATAACAAATAACTGACATCATCAACATAAAAGCTTATCTTGACAATTTTGCAGGAGCCCATCCATAATCATGATTGACCTTATTCCTTTGCACCTATGATGAGGCAGGTTATCATGGTGCAACTTCACTGTGTAGCAAAATCATTCATTTCATTGTCAGGGAGTGAGAAAAAAAAAGTGTTATGGGGGTCATATAACCCCTTTCATGTTCATGCTCCCAGTAATTTAATCCCTCCAACTGGGCCCGGCACTTAAAGTTCCCATCACCTTTCTCTAATATCAAGCTGGAGCTTGCCCCTAGCACCTGGGTCATTAAGGGATCCTCAAGATCCATACCATAACAAGCTTTGCATGTGGCATTCTATACTTCCTTAAACCTTAAACTTTGTCAGAGTCATCTTACAAATAAAGTACAAAGTACTCACAGTGTAAATTATAGTGATAGCAAGGACACCACTTTTTCATAACAATTTTTTTATGTTGTGTAGCTTTCTGTTACTGCTTCAAATACTAAAATTTATAAATATATATACTTATATATATACAAATATGCACACACACATATATGCTTGCAGTTTCAGAAATTATAGTCTGTAATTGGTTGACTAATTGCTTGGTGCACTTGTGGTAGCTAATACATCCTAAAAGAAGTGCATAGTGGAATAAACGGTTCATGTCATCACCAAGGAAAAAGAAAGAGGGTTGAAGAAACAAGTCCCGAAAATTTCCTTCAGTGGCATCCTTCATCCTCAAAGAGCCAGAAGCCTTCCCTGTGGGTCTACTTCTGCTTCTTACCATCTCTTAGTCCATTGTAGCCACACTTTTAGCATGTGCGTCTTTGGAGACCTTCAAGATCAAAGCTACACCAAAAAAAAAAAAAAGGGAAATGGGGGCTGGGGATTTAGCTCAGCGACAAAAGCACCTGCGTGGCAAGCGCAAGGTCGTGAGTTTGGTTCCCGGTACCGGAGGGGGGAAAAAAAAAAAAAAAGGGCAAATGAAAGAAAGAAAAGTATCCAAATTAGGAAGGAGAAAACAAAAGTGTCCTTGTTTGAAGATGGGATGATCATATATGTTGAAAATTGAAGGAAAAGAAATTATTAAAGTAAAAAGAGATTGTGGCAAGGTGTCTGGGTAACAGAGGTGACAAAAGGTAATCCTGCTTGTACAACCACAATGAGCGAGTAGGAGGTGAAAGTAGAACACGTTGTCATTTATACAGCATCCCTGAAACTGGAATACCTAGGTTTATAACTAAATATGTGTCACACACATATGAGGAAAAGTGAAATTCTGATTCAAGAAATAATATAAAAGCTAAATGGAGGTGTTTCATGATTATGGATGGGAAAGCTCAGAATGAAAAAGATTTCAGTTCTTTCTGATTTGAACTATAGATTTAAGTGAAATTCTAATAAATTACCTAGGACCTAGTTTGCAGGGCTATTGATAAAATGGTTTTAAAGTTTATATGAACAGTCATAGCATGCAGAATAGTCGTTGCATAATTGGCTCATAGATAAAACAGAAGACTAAAACTCCTAGAAAATAACACAGAAGAAAATCTAAATAATTTGTAGAATGGTGATTATTATTACTATCGTTTTGTCTTTTCTAAGACAGATAGTGCATGCTGGCCTTGAACTCACTTTGCAGCCCAGGCTGGCCTTGAACTCTCAGCTATCATCTTCCGGTCTCAGCCTTCCAAGTGCTGGGGTTACAGCCATGCACCACCATGCCCCATTTAATTTTTTAGGTATAACACAAAAGAACATGGTCCATGAAAGCAAAAATTGATAGGCTGGACTTCATTAAAATTAAACTTCTGTATTCTGAAAGACGTTTACAAGAGCAGTATTAGAAAACCTACAGCATACAAGAAAATATTTGCTAGGGGTACTTTTGAAATAACCATTCCCCAAATATAGGGAAAATACTTATATCTTAAAAAGAAATTGGACAGCTTCATTTTAAAATGGGTAAAAGACTTAAACAGAGATCCAACCATAGAAAATATTTACACAGATGGCAACAAAAAGTGGAAATATGTGCAGTATATATTATTGCAGTTAAACTGGTGAGTGTGAACTTGATTGCCTTTGGGAGTACCCTTCGGTAATAGTGGAACACATTTCTGGGATTGTCTTGGTGGGTTCAGGAGTGCGGCCCTTGAGTCTAGATTCTGTCCTTCTCCCTTTTTATCTCTGGTGAATTTTTCCCACTCTGCTTCCAACACATCATGAATGAAGCAACTTTGTTCCACTACCCACTTCCCCATAATGTTTCTGTCTTGGAACCAGGCAACTATGAAATTAATCTCTGAAACATGAGCCAAATTGAACCTCACTTCCTCTATGCTGCGGGTGTCGGGTACCTTGTCTTATCACCATGAAATCTGACCAGTATTTATCTAGGGGAACTTTAATTTAAAATCATGACATACTACTATATACTTATTAGAATTTCCAAAATCTAAATCTTGAGACCAGATACTGACAAGGACACATGCTAGCAAAACATGGTGGTATGTGCTTATCATTGCAGCTACTGAGGAGCATTATGAGTTCTAAACCAGCCTGAGCAACATTACAAGATCCTATTTCCAAATAACAACAACAGCAAGAGCTCTCATACAGTGCTGGTTTGAAAGAAAACTAGTGCAACTATTTTGGAAGAAAATTTGGCACTTTCATAAGGAACTAAACATACTCTTACCATAAGATTTCATAATATCGATTGTGTTCCTTGATATTTACCCAGGTCAATTAAACATTTGTATCCCATCAAAAACTGGAACCTAGATGATAATAGGAGCTGTGTTTATAATTCAAATACTTGAAAATCATCAACATGTGTTTCAGTAGATGAACAGATAATTAATCAGTAGTATATCCATGTACTGAAATTACCTAACAGTAAATATAAGTGAAGTATCACACGATGTGAAACACAGGAGCAATTGCAATTACATATTACTAAGTGAATAAAGCTAATTTAAAAAGTTTACCTTGAAACTACTGTTTACCCAGAGAAAAAGCAAAGCATTTAGACACTAAAAATAGAAAAAGAAAATCAGTTATCAGGGGTTGGGAAAAGAGGGGTAAGCAGATAGAAGACAAAGAGCTTTTAATCCAGGGAAGCTAACCTATGTGATAAGATATTGATGCATTCATTTGATTATGCATTTTTCCAGACAGATTATGTAATATAATCAAACCATACTATAAAGTGTGGACTTTGGATGTGAATATTTTGATGGACTTTCCTTTATTGTGACAATTGTGCCACTCTGTGGGTGTGACATATGGACAGTGAGAAGGTATGTGTGTATGATGTTACTACAGGGAAAGCAAGTAAATTATTTTTATTTTACTGTGGACCTAAAACTGCACTAAAAAGTCTGTTATATAAACTTCAATATGCAGACTGTAAGTGTAAATATGTATATATGAAAGTGTGTTATTTATTTTTGTCATTCTTTCTGCTCTCCAAGGCATTTTCTTCGTCTTGGAAATAACTGCTCATTATTGAGCTACAATTTAGGAAGCAGTCTATCCTGTGAGACCCTATGCTTATTAACATAAGTGGCCAGTAGCAAGAAAAACCTAGGAATTAGTCACTTCGTGATGCTGGCAATGTACTTTATTTTGATCTTTCATCACATCTGCTCTCTCCTTTAGCCTTAGCCCTGTAGTGGCAAAGGGTATTTGTAGACCTGGAAAGAAACAAAAGAAGCTTCCTAATATTTATATATTTGCACCTCAGGTATGTAAGGTCCATATATCTAATTATGCTAAATTTAATGTGCAATGATCTAATGTTTGGATAAGATGCTTAAAAAGTCTCTTTATAAACAGGAGCAGATATACTTGGAGGTCATCTCTTCAGAAAACAAATTTCAAGAATATTTAATTTTTGGATTCAATAGTAAATCAGTCCCAGAAAAATACCCTTAGTACCAGAAACATTTTAATCCAATTAGCTGTGTAAATCTATCTGATATAATTTCAGTTATAGTGGCTGTTTTACTTGGCATTTCTATTTTTCAATGTCACTTCTCATTAACGAATTGTTACTGTCATTTGATGACTTCTGCGTTATTTTACTTCATTAACTGATCATTTTCTAATTGATATTTTATGCCACTGTTTGATTCATCAGCATTTAATGTTCCACTTAATTGGCTTCTTTGTCTAAGTGATGTGAAAGAAAATGTGGCTGGATTTGCCATGGAGTTTCTGAGTCCTGGTAGAGTGTGAGCTATTTTTGATTACTCCATTTCCTAGACAGTAAAACTAAGGAAATATATTTGCATTCCTTTCAGACATCTTTCATTAAGGTATTCTTATTCCTTGCCATTTTCAATTTCTCATCAATGAAAAAAACTTCAGATACAGATTATAATTTGCTGATTTTTAAATTTATATTCTTGTATTTTATATGATTACAATTGAGATTTTAAATCATGAATCAGAATGCATGTTTGTAACACAGTAAAAGTATTAATAAGAAATCTATGAATAAAAGAAATTGGTGATTGAAGCAAGAATATGTCGGAGTCTTGCATCATGGTTAGAGTTAACAAATATTAATTTTACCAAAACTAAACTAAAAGAAAAATTTAAAGCTCATCATTTTCATGTTTAACAATCAATCACTGCACTTCTCAATGGGGAGAGATCCAGGCCACAGGTACTTTAGTATGGCCGATTTTATGTACCAGCAAAAACTGAGAGTTAAATCAAGCTCTGCCTATGACAAAAGTCTGATATTTTACATAGGCAGCATATATTAATGGTGCTGAGAGAAGAGAGGAAGGCATCATTCTTCAACCTTTTAGAGTCACTTCTGAGATTCTCATTCACAAAGCCCATGAAACCCCAAATCTTTCAGCTTCTTTTCGAGCCACAAATCATGAGATTCTCAATCAATGATGAAATCTCAAGGCATTTGGCTCCAATTCTTAGTCAAAATATTTATAATCTCTCTTTGCATGGTTACAAATTCCTTGGGATGATGCACATTTTTCTAATCTAACCTGAAACACAAAATCCACTCTACTTGTCAGAGTAGAATCATTTCTTACTGTTTGACCTAAAATTGTTCTCTCCATCTTTTTTTTTAAATGGTCATATCTGCAATTTGTTTAATCTTCTAAGAGCCTAAGTCAAATCTGCGGAAGGAGTGTTACTGGACAGCTTGATTTCACATGGGTGAAAACCGATGAGAACGCTGAGAAACTATAATTAGTCAGTATATGCTAATTTTGCTTAACAAAACAAACCATTAGCATATGATGTCATAAAAGGTGCAGTCCAATAGGCAATAAATACTTCCAATCAATTTCTCTATAGAGGTGTGACTATGATATTTAAAATGAACTTTGATGATTGGTATGAACACATGTGCACAACAAAATGAAAGTCTGTGCTTCAGGAAGAAAGGCTCAAAGGCAGGGCTAGGAAAACATTCCTGACACATTCACAAGTGTTCCTCTTATTAATTCTACCAGAGGTAGTGATAGAAATTTCAGCAGTGGGAAGAAGGCTGGAAGGAATACAGTAGCCACAGATCATGAACAACCTTAC